>NC_050526.1:26465427-26509796 GCF_002922805.2 Oryzias melastigma
AAAAAAAAAAAAAAAAAAAAAAAACTTGTTTTCAAAATGAGAAATTTTCTGTTGGTTTAATCTTCGTAGCAACCATTTTATTTTTTGTCGCCTGGGGTTGATGAACAGGTCTATGTATTTTTAAAATCAACTGGTAAAAGTAAACTGTTGGGTTTTTTTATTGGTAACATAGGTTTTTCTTAACCACACCCACATTCCTAATATGTTCATCTCATTTGTCAGATATGAGTCAACAATTCATGACTTTGACTTTTCCAACATTTTAGTAATAAATGTGTGAGCAACAAAGGGAAAGGCCACTTTTATGTGGTCACAACATAAACACAGTTCAAAATCCACAACTTCTAAAACCAATATTTTGCTAAACCAACAAGTAGTTTCCCAATGATGCTTTATGATGATTATGAGTTAGAAGAACATGGATGAAAATTCCTTGCAGAAGTTTAAATTTATGGAAGGTACTAAAAGTGAATTTTGTTTTTTTAATCCAGTGGCCACTTCTCACTGAGGTCAGAAGTCAATGACATTTTGAGGTTATAGACTAGATCTGGTGTCGCATGTGTAAAATTTCCTGAAGGCCGCTTGAAAAAAATTTTTTTTCCCATATTGTGCAAAACTATTTTACTTGATTTACTTGATGGTTTCTCCTGCTGTGATGTCATCCTTTTTTTGGGAAGGTGGGGTTGGGGGCTTCAGTAGGTGGGGGCATTGTCGTTCATTATGCCCAAAATTCATTTTTGCCAAGTACTAGGTTCATGCACACTTTGGTGAGTTCTTGAGTATGTGGTGGGGGTGAATTTTTTGATCAATGGCGCAGTACAAAAGATGAATTGCTAGAACAATCTGGTCCTTTAGTCCAGGACGGCTGCAGGCCATAAAAATGCCCAAATTCAGGATGTATTGATAATCGCTTTATAATGAATCACTGCCTCCTTAATCATAAACAAATTAAATCATGAAGTGCCTAAAGATTCCCACCCCTACTATTTAGGGATTTAGAGAATAGTAATTAGGAAAACAAATTATGAATAATACTGCACTATTTCACACATGTTAAATTCCCTAAAAAGTTTTGTGCACTTGCAGATGAGCTCAGCTTCATTAGCATGTTAGCAGACAAACTTCAACTCAAAAGGACTAAAGGTGGTAAACAGGGAAAAAACAAAACAGTGAAAAATAAACAGTTTGGCAAAGTCACAGTAAGAGAAAAGCTCATTCTGGGAACAAAACAAAGTTTACTTTGGCAGCAGCACACATCTACATTTCTAATGACATTTGTCATTCATGACATTCAACACAAAGGCTTCTGTGTGCATTCTGTTTCCACAGTTTCTCACTTCATTAAGTCGAGACAAGGTGGAACCAAAATCAGGCAGTTTTTTTTCTTCAAAGCAAATGTTTTCAGTGAAATCATTTGGGAGATTCACATTAAACTGAGACAAAAAAGTAAATGGAAAACCAGCTTATAAACTAGTGAAGTAAAGAAAATTTCCTCTTCCTAACAAAACCTTTGTGTCCACAAAACAAAATGACTGCAGACGGATACCCGAAGTGTTTGTTGGAGAACTGGTCACTAGTTAGCTTTAACAAATCTGAATTTGTTGGAATTAATTGTGTAGATAGTTAAGTTACAGTAGTTCGAACAGCGAGTATTATATTAACAGCTCCTGCGTTAAAGGGTTAAGGAAGTATTCCTCATTTCTGGCAAAGTTTTTAAAAAGGTGATGTCATAGATTTAATACGACTGTTAAAGGTCAAGTTTGTGTCCATGATTAGCCCCATTCTAACCTGACTTTCAAGTTTTAGAAAAAGAGATGTGACTGTTGAGAATTTTTAGGATATACTAAAACCAAGTTGGACAAATGTATTTTCTGTTTTTAAGACAGAAGAGTCTTGGGTTCAGTAAAGTTCATTTCTAACAATATATATATATATATATATATATATATATATATATATATATATATATATATATATATATATATATATAAAGAGAGAGAGAGCATTAGCTTTGGTCAAATGTATGTTTGTTTCAGGTAAATCCTCACAAAGACAACAGCATGCAGGTAGTTGTATTCTGTCCCTTCCTGTTAGTAAAAAGTAACAGTACATGTACTGGACTGCAGATTCGGCTTTCTAATCAGCCGTCCTCTCTTTATCAGAGTTCCACAAATGTCTGGAACAGTTTAATCCAATCTTTGTCCTTGTGGCTTTTCTCAGTGGCATTCGATTAGTGTCCAAATGAGAAAATAAAAACACTGTTTTAAAGTCCCTTTTCACCAGCTCCTTTCAAGCTAAGATGCTAACACTTCAACAGAGACGGTTAAAAACTAGTTAATGAGGAACAATTAAGAATTCTGCTGATAATGAGGTAAGTCCACACTAAAGCTTTAAAATCTCAAAATATTGTATCTGTTTTCTAAGGATTAAACTAACAAATTATATAAAATATATTTTCACATTTGAATGACAGAAAAAATGAGCCTAACTTCCAGAAAGAAATGTCAGTGGTTGCATATAGATAAATTCAACCTTTAACAGACGACTGAAAACGATCTCAGATAGTGTTAAACATGGATTATTGGAATAATGCAACACTTTCCTCAAGAGTTGTGTAAAACTGTGTGCTTGAGTCTGTGTTTGTGTGTGTATCTGTATGCTTGCATTCATGTGCATTTGTGTGTGGGTGCAAATGGATGTTTGCATGGATTTACGTGTACACTTGTATTTGTGAAGCCCGGTTTCGTGCTTGTGTGTACGTGTGCATGCAAATGTGTGCATAGATATGTATGTGTATACTTGTGTGTGTGCGTGCTTGGGTGTGCATATGCATGGATGTGCATGCATGCCTTAGTGTGTTTTTTGTGAGCATAATCAGCACATACACTTGATATGTTGTGTGTCTATTCATTTAGCTGCTGGCTGCCACCAAGTCTAGAAGGGTATTCATCCTGTCACATCAATGACTAAGCTGATATATCATCTGCAATGAGCAATATTGCATTAAATTCAATAGGAAGTGTTGGTAAAGACTTACACGAAATATTTTTGTAGTGTATACACACAGAGATGCTCCAAAAAAAAAAAAAAAAAAAGAGCCAATGCTACTTTATTAATGAAGACATGTGTTCCGAAACCTATTTCCTCTTAAGGATGTATAGATTTTTTCCATGGAGAGGGTAATGCTTATGTTAGCTGGATCTTTGCCTTTTAACAATGCAATTAGCAAGACATTCCAAGTAACAAATCACTTCACTTGCACTAATTGATTTCTAGTTGTAATTATGACTATCAATTGTGAAGAACATCGCACAGGGCACTCCACCTTGGCCCCAATTTAATTTAGTCACGCTGAGCAAAAAATAAAAACATTAAAAACATCAGTCTCATATATACATGCATCTACCTATGTTGGTTATTTTTTAACCAAATTTGCAGGGAAGCAATTTGGCATATGTTCCTGCAGTATGGCCAGGTTTGTAAACAGGTGGGACAGACGACGGTGTGAAGTGTTTGATGCATAGCAGGGTAGGATGGCTGGGCAGCACCTTCTGTCACCATCTTTGGACCAGCTATAGCATAATAACATGAAATGAGCGACCACGACTGATGTTGACGGGAAGCTGGGGCTTATTCATCATGAACTTCCTAGTCCAAACCAATTTAATTCTATGGGGAAAACTGTCAAAATTGGAGCATATGGCTACAGACAAAGCTAGCAAGAGAACTATAATTACAACAATTAGTTTTACGATTACCATGTCTGTTCTGAATACTTTTGTTTTGTCTTGAATACAACATTTGTCCAGTTAAATTACTGTCAAATATACATCACAGGGTTATATGTTGAGTCACAAAACATCAATTAAAGTGGTCCTGCGTACCGAGGTTCATTGATTACACTAAAATAGAATATAATAGAAGAGTTCTTTATCCCACAACAGAGACATCAATCAAAAAAATAAAACAATAATAATATCAGCGATCTCTGGCTGCTTCTCCGACAGCATTAATAGCTGATTGCGAACCGTGCACTGGCAGATTCAGACCAAGAAGTGATAGTTAAAAAAGGAGTAGCAGGCATCCCGCTACATTTATTTTCTGTAAAAAAGCCCATGTCCATTAAAAAAGATTAATAGCCACAAAAGAATGAAACTGTTCTTCCCCGAAGAACATCAAATCATTGGTACTAAAATGAGAAATTAAGTCAGATTCAGGTGTAGATTACCAAAACACACAACATATCTGGTCCTGGTCTGGCTCTTATGTTCAACTTTAGAGCCCTTTTTGGCCCACCAGTCAAAAAGTTTACCCACCCCTGATGTAATTTGTTCATTAGTGCCTGACTGTTCTCAATTACGAAGGAGTCCGTCCATCCATTTTCTTGACCGCTTCTTCCCTTTCGGGGTCGCGGGGGTGCCGGAGCCTATCCCGGCTACTGAAGGGCGAAGGCAGGGTACACCCTGGACAGGTCGCCAGTCTGTCACAGGGCCTACGAAGGAGTCTTTAATCTTAATTGACGTTTTCTTACGTTGTAAGTCAGTACGCATGGGGCACTTTTTTTTAATAAATATTTCATGACTTGATATATATGCCAGTGACCATGTGAAGGATTTTAATTTATCAGACAAAATTTTCTATAAAAGACAAAAAAAGTCATATTTTACACAATGAAAAGTTGTATTCAAAACAGACTTGTCTTATCTAAAAACAAAATGTTGTATTTATATGTTTTTTTCAAAGTGTACACACGTTTTTTAAAGGCATTAATTTTGATATTTATCTTACCTCATTATTTTAGTAGGGATAGACAGAGGTAGTCAAAAAAATACTTCAAAATCACCATTTTTAGTTACCTGATCAACAGTTTATTAATTGTCACTAGGATTAAGTACAGAACAAAACTATATTTACATTGAAAAAAATCTCAAATCTTGTCACAGTGCACAATTATAATGACAACAAACGATTCTTATTCTGAAAAACAAAACTATCAATTCTCTCAATTCTTTCACATTAATTATTGAAAGCCCTCAGCTTTCCAAATACAATGGAAAAATAACACAAGGCTGAACGCAGAGGAAAGTTAATATTTGCGCCGCATTATGACCATAAATTGTAACAAAGAGAATTGCCTTTAGCAGCTTGGTTAATGGAATATTTTAAGAAAAAAAAATATTATATTAAAGAAAAAACCCCAACTAATCTATAGGTATATGATAAAATGTAAAAGCAAGAGTAATGCTACAAGGGTGATTTATGCGGACAAGTCCACATCACTTCTCTGACATTATAAAGGATTTTAAAAAGTCTGGGGAAATGATCTTTGACAACGGCAGCCATCTCTTAATTGTCTACCTGACCAAAGAACATCGTTGTGAAGACCAACACAGGAAGCTCCTGGTGCACTGGGGGACTGCACCTTGGGCTCCCACAGAGTGACAAGAGCTAACACACAGTTGTGCAGCATGCTCTGAATAATGCAAATCATGTCAGCCTTCACACAGCTCCACCTAACAAGACTCTGGTGGTTTCACAAGGCTTCATATGCAGCGGTGACAAATCCCAGAGATATGCAACTTGAAATAACGGATGACATTATTCTCACTATACTCTACCACCTCCACTAAATAAGGTATCAAGAAATTTAGCATAACAGAAATGGCTCAGAACTTGGTGAAAGCCTGTTAATAGGATTGTTAGTCTAATAGAAAACCTTTGAATTGAGTTCTGTGACACAGATACACACACTCTCACCCACACACTGACGCACACATGCAGAGAGTTTTCATGGAATTTTAGTCCCAGAATCCCAGCAGCAGGTCTGGAGCAGTGTTTCTGGTCGTGGTCACTTATGAGGTCTGGGCCCCCAGGCCTCATTCATCACAGCTGCTTCAGCTTCCTATCACACCACCGACTTATTTATTTATCTTTGCAGACTCTGCATAATAAATTGCCCACGGGAAGCTGAATGCACCAGCCGGGGCATCGGTGGCAAACGCGCTGCAAGCCATCCAAGCCAGGTTTAGTCTCCTGCAAAGCGCACTTCTGACACACAAACTCTGCAGAACACATGAGGCACCTCTGGCTGCAGTCAGTGTTACAAAGAGCGCTGCCGCTGGGGTCGGTCACAAACGACCAATGAACCTGCTTTTGCTGCTGCCGAAAGAAAGAAAAACTGGATTATTCAATGACACTGCAACAACTGTTAAAGTGGATTTTCACACAGCTGTCGTACTCCAAAGACAGACTTTTTTGCAGAGACAGATATGGTTGAGAATATTGTGTTATGGATCTAAATGTTAGCTGTCTCGTCCCTAAACTGTTCATATTGGCTGTGGGCAGTAGGTTAACATAAAATGATGAATTGTGTCAGACAGCAATTCTAGTCCCTCTCCATCGCTCTTTGCAGTAAATGTTAAACCTGAGCCTCACTACTGTGACTCACCCACGGCCATTTTTACACCTCAACACCTTGGCCCAATGAGACAAATCATGCATGATAATAACGTGTGACTCAACAGGCTGCAGGGACACCGTTAAGTAAGCTCAGTGGTTGATGCATTCATATTGATGTGGCCGTCATGACTTAATCCCCATTTAGCTGCTTGCTAAAATCTTTGCATAGTGACGGCAAAGCGGCTGGCTGTGATATTAATAAAGTATGAAAAAAAAGAACTGTGTCTAAATCTAATTATTAGTCTAATGCATTTGATGTGATCACAAAGGCTCTTCACTGATGAGGAAATCATCCCTCATAAGACTCAACACTGATAATTACAATAACATTAACCTCTGCCATTTTAATTTATGCCTTCATAAGAATTCATCACAGGTCACAGACCCTTTAAAACAACAGTTTTCCTGGTGATATCAAGGTGAATAGAAATCAAGTTGTAATAGACTAACACCAGGTTTAAAAAAATGATAGAATAGGTCTTTACACTGTCAGCATCTGCTCATAAAGTGTGAGGAAGGGCAATTTATGGACCCATATTGATGAAAATTGTGCTTTTAACATGTTCTTGTGGCATTTTTCTGATTATAGAGGATAGAAAATTAAGCTTAGCATTGTATTTCTGAGTATTTCTTTATTCAAATCACTGTGAATCAAAAGCAGGTGAAAGAATACCATTTGAAAAAGATTGCATTTGTGGTGCAGAAAATACGCTGGGTGGGCCACAAACTTCCTGCTGCGCTCCATTCTGATGCATTCACTCGTAGACAACTACATCCATGTATGTCTTGGTATTTCTTATCTTATCTGGTATCTATCAGCAAAGGATTGGGGAAAGACGAAGGGGGTTGTTCTGAACAAATAGTCCCACCCACAACTCAGAGGTGACTTTCTAATAAACTCTTGCCACTCTGCAGAAACTATGTCCTTGAAAACGGATCAAAAGATGATCGGAGTGTGACTTTAAGAGAGTTACTGCAGGCAAAAAGAAAGTACATAAAAGATTTAAACAAACAAAGTGCCAGCTTCACCTTCCAACACAGTGGATGTGAAATGAGCTGGAGCAGCGCGGCCAAAAATTAATATGGGTGCGACAGACGGTAAACACCTGATAAGACTGCAGAAAGAACACACAGAAGGGTGCAAACACATCAGAGGAGACACACAATAACAGGTTTCAGGTTTCAAACCTTACAAGGCCATTATGAGATGCATTCAGTTTCAACACAGCTTCACCTTGTTCAGGATTGTAGAGGAGGTTAAGAATCCTCTAGGAAAGTTCCGCTCATCAAACGTTTGAGTGTTAAACCTAAAGTTTCAAAGCCGTCAGTAGATCTCTCTTCTGTGATGGGAGTATTTTAGCTTTGCCGTCACATCAGCTTTAACTGTCAACATGATATACTCTGATTTTCACACATGCGAGCTGAAAATGAGGCGCTCACTTCACAGACCGCCAAGCACTGTAGCTGCAAAGACATAATATTTCATGTGAGAAAAACACAATGAAATGAGCTGATGCATAAAGCACGACAAATTTCCTACTATCCAAGAAAAAGGCAGGAATGTCAGCCTGAAACTGAGGGGGAAAACTGACACTTGACGAAATAATCAGGCACATTTGAGACTGACACAACCGCATGATTTGGCATGTGAGGTTATTACATGCCAATCTCACACAGTTGCCTGGTAGATTTTTTTGGGGGTCCTACAGTGCACTGAACAATCTTCTATCTCTAAATCATTGACTGGAGCTCTGCTGTCAGGAAAAATACATTTGGTGTCATCATACTGATATCATCGTGTTAGCATTGCCTGTCTGTTTACACACGGATCTGTGTTATTTGAGCTCCGTCAGGTTTGGAAAAACAGCTCAAGCTAATATCACAGCTTCCCTTGTGTGCTATTTAACGGTGACACAAACTAATAACTCCAGTCACAGCTGACATTCACTGAGATTACCCCACTGTTTGTGAGAGAAAAAAACAACCAGGAAATAACTGTACGCGTGGCAAGATGCCATGTTTGAATACTGCTATAAATTAAATTTGTTATCATGTTTTTATTTGTGATAACTGATTTTGAAGAAGAGCAGATGAACTTAATTAGTTGACAGTTAATGACGCCTGAAAACATAAATGCAGCAAACAATCTAATTAAACAAAATAGCACAGAGTTAAAGTACAAGTTTGACACCAAAAAACCTCAGAAAAGAGGAGATTATAGAGCAACATAAAAATGTAATTAAGTGTTGGCTTTCATAACATCATAAAAGGGCTTTAAGATTATGTGTAAGTAATAAGAAAACACACGTTATCAGCAAAAAAGCAAAAAAAAAAAACAAAACAAAACAAACAAAAAAATAAGACCCAGATTGATAAAGAAATCCCACAAAAAAAATCAACACAAAATTTGCCTATTTTTGACTTTGTATGACTTTCATCTAAATTGCTTTAAATATGAGTAACAGTTCAACGATAGTATGTTAGGCATATGTGAAAAAAGGCTGTAAACAATGTATACTTTTAAAAACTGATCTTTTATCAATTCGAAGAGTAGATTAAAAAAGGATAAATTTGAATCAAGGAAATATCTAGTATTTCCACTCTTTGTTTTTAACCCTTCCACTCTCTTTGGGGTCCAGATGACTCCAACCACATAATTATGTGTGATTCCTTCCATGACAAATGTGGACAAAGGTGGACAGGATTTTATGTCTGCCATGAACATTAGTGAAACTCAAAAATCAATGATTTAAAAAAAAGTTCAGCGCACTGTCTTGTGGGGTCCAGATGACCCCACTTTTTAATGTAAACAAGCTAAGGAGAGCGGAAGGGTTAAACCAGTGTCAGATCTTGAAGAACTAATTTCGGGTAGTTCGTGGATGTCAGATTTCTGTCTCCTTGTTTAATCCCAGACACACACTTGTTTTTTTTTTGTTTTTTTTTATGCTGATGATATTTCCGTAAGACTTTGGCTGTATGTTTTTGCACATTTTCCTGGTACAGATTATTTGTGCCAGTCATACATTTCCCTTGTTACATGTTGGACAAGGATCTGCTTGTGTTTCTCAGCATCAAGAACACCATTATTCTGACTAAATCTTTATTTGAAGAAGATTCCGTCAGAATCTCAGTGTTCAAGGAATCTCGACCATGCTTCACTGTTGTTAGAAAAATGTTCCTTAAATTAGCAAAAAATCTGCCAATGGAGTGAGAAAAATTGTGTTACCAAAAATTTTAAGTTGAAGAAAAAAATTCTAGACACTAAGATGAAATTTCTTAAACTACAATTATTTTGCTACTGAAAAACTATTATTTTTCAGTTTTTTTTTTTTTTTTAAATAAGACCGTTTTTCTTGAAACAAGTCATTTTCTTTATTAAAGATGTAGTTTTTGATGTGCTCACAGAATCTCTGATAAGTCACACAAACTCCAGAGTTGTACTTTCCTCAGTTATAGCAGCTCTAACAGCAGGAGTTTATTGGACCAAATGGATGAAAACACTTATAAACTTCCTTTTTGAATCTTATTTACCTTTAGCTTCTCGTTTATCACACTGAAAGTACCACAGTTCCAAATGGAAGGTATGTTTGTTTAAAGGCTGCCAAGTAAAAATGTGTTATTTCGGTGTTATAATATGCTCGTACATATGCACAGTGAAAAAGCTGCTGATGGCTAATGAGGTAAATACCCAAGCTTTCAGTCCCCACCTGCTCTTTTTATTTTTTTTGGGAACGACCCAAATAAACTGCAGGCTTTTATTTTTTAAATATCCCCATCTTCATTACAGATCTGCAAAGAAGTGAACAGCTGTGTGTCCTTGCTCAAGCTGGAAAAAGACGCATCCTCAAAAGCCTTTTGAAGTTTGTTATTTTATAGAAATCAGAACCAAGTATCAAACATGTTGAATGCAGATCCGAACAATAACACACAACAAAGACAAAACTCCCTCAAAGGCCATCTGCGAAGGCAGAAGTTTAATGAATAAAACAAAGCGTGTGTTTAGTTTCTGTGGCGCAGGCGCTGGTGAGCTGCTCCACGCAGCAGCTCAGGCTTCCACATAAATACAGTAAATCAAAGCCGGCGCCGGAGCGTGCGTCCTGGAAATGACTTGTATAATAAAGTGAAAAGCACAGAGAAGGGTCTTTTGAAACAAATCTGACTTCACTACTTTGTTCTTGATGAGTTCACACCTGGAACATCTTCTTCACTGGAAATAAGTCTATTTTTCTTGTCATTTCCAGTAAAGAGTTTCTGCCCAATAGAGCCATCATTTAACTCAATTATCATGAATTCACTTTTAAATGAATCAAATCAATCAATCACAATCTAGTAGTAGCTCTTGCCTTACAAACAAAAACAACAGAAAAGTTTACAACTATCAAATTATAAAAAAAAAAAAAAAAGTTTAGAACAAAAAAACAGAGGTAAACTTTTAAACATTGGTGTGTTTTAAGAATAATTTAGCTGGTTTTAAAAAATCCTACCATGGAAGGTAAAAAAGAGAAAACTGCCTCCAACTCTAAGCCTTGAATCCTTAAATTATACTCGGAGACAAAAACTGAGAAAAGTTTTTTTTTCTATATCTTAAAAATAGAGTAATTCGAAAATGAGTGGGGAAAATGCAATTCATTAGCATTTCTAACAAATTGGACATTAAATACTGCTGTTAGGGCTGGAAAATTACAACTTTACTTTGTTTACTAGAGAATGTTTATCACAGATTCACAAAGACTTACAATCTTTAGTATTTGACTTTAAGGATGTCATTTTTTCCAAAAATGGCAACGGTTTTGGCAAGTATTTTTTCTGTCATATCTGCAAACACTTTGACATCCCAAAATGAAAGGTTCCGTAGTTTTTCCCCCCATTTTTAACAGGGATATAACATCTGTGCAAGCACTTAAATTATTTTCTGTCCACTTTATGGTGTGTCAGGCACTCCTGGAAGACTGACGTGATGAATTTAATAAATGAGAGGGAAGGAAAAAAAAGTCTACTGCTGGCATTTGAAGGAATGATTAGTGAGATAAGCAGGGGGATATGAGTTTAATGGAACAAGTGGTGGCTCACGAAGATTAAAAGTCTTTTCCACATCACTGCCATTTTCTTTCCAATTCAGGAAACACTTAATTGAAATTCTTTTAATTTTCTTCTCAAAATCCCTCCCGGAATTTCAGGCCAAGATAAAAAAAATGGACTCAAGTAGGACTGGGAGAAAAAAAAAGGCATCACACTTAAGTCAGTCAGTGTCATTGTGGGGCTCTCACTTTGAAAGTATCATTAGACATTCTTAACAAATCCTAGATTTCACGGATTCCAACCGGGCCGTTGGAGGGTCTGAGAGAGATGCGGCCGCATCTTAAAGGGTAACCAAATTGCAACAGCCATAAATATTTATACATTTATTTTGGTGTTTTTTGTATTTAACATTCACCATCTAGTGGTGAAAGTATGTGGAACAAATTATATTAAAAAGGTTCTGCCCAGACTAATTTTAACTGCGCACACACCCTGGTAGGCGCGCACACCTTGCTAGATGCGCGCTGCTGCAGACACGTGAAGCTCTTCGGTAGGATCTGTATAAATCAGACAAAAGATTTTACAGAATTATCAATGAAACTATGTGTGTATTAGTTATTTATTTTGTAAAGGAAATAAAGAATTTCAAGTCAAATAAGCAATTAGCCCCTCGTGGATAGCAGCCCACGAGGTCTGTGTGCTTTTATTTTGTATTTAATTTAAGTTTTTTGTACATTGTAAGCTGAATAATTGATTTTAATGTTTTTTTTATTGTGTTTCTTTGCTGTCAGTTCTCAAGGGTTGCGAAGACCGAATAAACCCTGTTTTAAAATCATCGTGCCATCATACCCCCAACTCAAGGGATGACATAAAAGTGGAGGTAAGCATAAGATATGTAAGTGCGCATAGGATGCCCAAACAAACTATGCCTTAAATGTCTAATTTACTCATTTCCAATGGACAGACTGGAAAGTGAAATCATCATGTAAATACTGTGGTGGAAAATGCAAAAAAATGGGGGTTGCAGCATGCCCATAGAAAAAACGGGGCGTGAACATTTTCTTTCTATGGTTTCACTGAGCGCCGGCAACCTTGATATCTTGAGCGGGTCAACAGTGTGGCTTAAACAAGTCTGACCTTCTTTTACCAGCAGACAGCCCTTATCAAGTGCAATAGTGACTAAGGCTTAAAATAATTAAGTTACTTTTTAAAAATTATATTTAAATTCTTTTTTTTACAAGTTAAAAAAAAATCTAAAACTGTAAAGAAAACGCTTTCTTGGACACTTGCTCTCAATAAGGTGAAATACAAAAAGTCATAGTCATAACACAACAATAAAATTGTACAAAAAACTGTCAAAAACCTGCTAAGAAGCAGATATTATGGCAACAGAGGCTGGGAAATGGTATGTTGGCTGCTGCCAATCAACATGAGTGTGAGGGCTTTGTAGTGTGATACCCTGTCAAACACTGTGCAGTCTCTGCGGTTTGTAGCGCAGGCCTTCAGAGAGGCAGCAAAGACCATGAGAGGCATAAATAAGTCTCAACTGTCAGAAAAAATCACAAAGCTGTCAGCTGAAGCCATCTCAGGCTCTAAATTCAGTGTCCAGCATACAAAAGGAAGAGTGGTGTTAGTACGCGTGAAACCCTTGCTGTGCTAGGTTGGACCAATTTAGAAACGACTCTTATTGCAAAAGTCAAATCAATAGATGCTATGTAATGTAATACAGCTGTATCTTGTTGTACTGTGATTAAATATGAGTTTGTTGATACACATGCATGTGACTTGGGCAGACACAAAAACACCAAAGCTAACCTTGACAGATAGCTCGGATTGCTCCATGCTAAAACTAGCTAAGATTAGACCGTGAGCCTCCACTAAGTTCTCTCAAAGTCCCTGTTGAAACGCTTCGACTGAAGGCCTGAACTCTCACCACCGATGTGACAGACTGAATGCGGTTGTGGCTCAACCCCCGGCTGGCTGATGAAGTGAGAGAGTATGAATAGGGTCACGTTGAGAGAACTGAAACGGCTAAAAAGCTCAGAGTTTTTCAGAGATCTCTCAACCTGACAGTCAGATGAAGATGAAAAGTGCCCACGCTGGAGATAACGGGCGCTCACACTTTAATGTCATTCAGATTGCCTTGACTGAGGCTGTGGGTAATTATTTTGCAGTTTTTAAATAAGGCTTGTTCAGACTGTTGATGGACTGAAGCCAGCGTTACACACAGAGTGTGCCATGAAAACATCTGAGCAGATTAAAAGCAAAGAGGACGTGTCAGGTGGAGAGCTCTTCTAAACCGTGTTTGGAGAGCGAAGAGAGTTCAAGTGCTCTCTGTGTTCAGAAGGTCATGGTGCAATCTGTCAGTCTTCATTACATCCAGTCTTGTTTTATGATATGCAGAACAGCTTGTCAGACCAAGAGGTTGAGTGAATATGAGAGCATCGCTGACAGCATTCTTAATAGTAGTTCTGCTTTGAACTGCAGCACAGATTGCACCGAGTCCATATTGAGGTAGAAATCTCATCATGTTTCATTATTTATCCAGAAGTGATTACAACACACTTCACACAAACAGGTTTAGACAGCAATCCTCACAAAGTTTTTCATTCATCTTTTTAAATTTAACTTTGGAGCAACTTTAAGCTTTGATAAATGCATTTCCTGTCAAGTAATTGCAGAAAAAAATTACATTTTTTAAGTTAAGTGTTGACTTCAGTCCAATCAAAACTACATCTGAGAACTGGACATATAAAATGGCTTACATCCGGCTCCAATGAATGAAGTCAATTAGGTTGGCATTTTTTCACACCTTGGATGGATACGGCCATATTGGAACCAGATGTTGACAGAAAGCAATGATCGGCTTATGTAGGTCTGAGTCATGGTTTCTATGCCAACCACTCTTGCCAATCAGGAGTTCGCTTGTTGGAAGTCCACACCCCTACCACTTAAAAGCGATTTACACAAAAGATGTCAATCAAAAGAATTGAGCATTGGATAAGGGGGCTAGCAGGCAAAGCATCTGATTTGTCAGTTTATAACTTTAATAAGTTACAGTTAAGAAAACAAACCAAGAGAAAAATTTGGATTATCAAGAAAAAAAAAGTGTTTACAAAAAGTAGCATATTAGCATAGTAGCAATAGCATTGCATATTTACAAGACATGCAGCACCCATCTTGTTTGCAACATGTAAAATAAACACACTTATACAGTGAAAACAAATGTTACAGAGACAATGCTAACTCCCAACCTTGCAAGCAACATAAAAACAAAACAGAACAAACAAACAACAAAAATACTCAAGTCGACCACTACATGGTACTGCGTAAGCGTATTCACAACCTTGTTTGTAACTAATAATATACAGAAACATTTTGACAGAGTGCTTTTAACCTATAAAAATTAGTCAGACAGTGAACACAACCAGAATGAATCCATATATACGGTACAGTGGATTATAGGGCGCACTGTTGTTTTTTGAAAAAAATTAAGTGTGCTTTTGAGTCAGAGAAAATGGCAAGTAACTCTCTAAACTCTGGAGTATTAAAATGTGGATTTTCCCACAAGCTCCAGCAATAGAAACATAAAATGCCATCATAATTATCTACAAACACCACACATTTCATGAACAACTTTGAAAACAACAAACCTCCTTTTACAGGAAAAAAAAACAAACAAAAAACATTATCATATATTTTTCCATCAATGATGAGTGATTCTGAACAAGCATAGTTTCATTTCACGGGTAATTTCTTGCCTGAACAAACCCTTTAAAGTTTTGGTGTAGCGTCTGATCTGAGGCATTCCGGAGAGGAAGAACACAGGACATGACTATCAGGAGAATCTCCCTAAAGAGGCTCAGAAAAAAATCTAAGCTTATAGCAAAATCAAACATCGCATAAACATCAAACTACAGTTTTACATGTAGATTTTTGGATGTGATACCATCCAGTATCGTAGAGGATGATCTTTACAACCAGCCTGGTGTTATTACACAGAAGATCATATATGCATTTAAGTATAAAAGAACATTTTACACATATGTTTGATGGAAAGGAAATAATGTATTTTTTATGTTTTCAGAAACTGTAGACATGATATAAATGGTATCTAAAATAGAAACCCGCTTTACCATCTAATCTTTACAAGCCTAAAATAGATTTGAGAATAAGGATTACACATCAGTAAATAGCCTGTTTCTTGTTTTACTTTATTCATTTTGGCTGGTTTGAGCTTTTTCTTATCAACCTATACTGGAGCAGTATGAAGAAGGGACAAACAAAGGTAGCTGTTGTCTGAGCTAGAGTTATTTTTGTTTTTCATACATGCTTTACAAGGATGTCTGATATTGTCCCAATGTTTTCTGTAAACATATTCTCATCATTTTTATCACGGAATAAATTGTGGTCTCTTTCCTGTCTTGAATGTCGCTGGACAGTCTGAGAAGCTCTGCTTCTCCTTTTTCTTCATCTCTGTAAATCTTCCTGCTGTCTCCTTCTCCTGTTGTGTTAAAGATTCATCCTGTTTCTCCGTCGCAGGCTTTTCCACAAGACTTACACTGTACTTTGGAAATAACGTTGCAATTTTTTTCTTCTACTTTGTCCTTTGGGTGAACCAGTGCTTGTCTGAGTGTTGTGTGAGCCAGCTGATAGTGACTCGCCATGAAGCTTTCTGAGGAAGACTCCAGGCCAGCGGTCGAAACATGTCAAGGTAAACTACATCTTTATTCGTCCATTTGTCTGACAAAAAGAAACAGTAAAACCCTACAGTCTGCCAGAACACTGAGAAATATCTTACAGTCCCAAACGGATCCTCCAGCTATGCTTTTTCCTCTAACCTGATGGTTTGTGAGCCATGAACTAAAAACTTTCTAAAGTAAATCCTCTTCACAATTTGTTGTTTATGTTTTCCTTGTTTTGAAGTGTGTTCAAACCACTCTTTCCTTTCATTTTCTGATTACATTTGGGGTTGGATTGTAATACTGGTGTGCAGCGAGCTTCTTTATCCAAACAGCATTGAGCAAATTTACAAGAAAGATTAGCTTTTGTTTGATCTCTCCACAGAACCTCCAAAGCCTGGAATCGTCTACATGATATTTTACTATTTCAAGCTGTTCTGGAAAGTTTCATCAGAAAGCAGTGACTCTTCTCACAGTGTACTTGCAATCTTATTCACTGTTTTGGGGAGAGTGGACACATGATAAAGCTTTTAGCACATCCTGGAAACTTTGCAGCTGTTATGTCTTTTTCACCTTTCTAAGCATTGCACCAATGGCTTTACCAATGCTCCCCTGGCTTTGAGGACTCATTTAATTTCACAGCTACACATTGGAGTAAAATATGCCATTAAGAAAAGGCTCATATAAAGCCACCTTCATTAAGGGGAGAAAACTTTTCAGGTAACAACACTTTGTATGTTTTTAGGTCATTTCAGATCTCAGAAAACTTTTTTTAAATGCCTGTCTCAATGATGGTTCCACTATAGACCTTTCCAAGTTTGTAAAACTGAATTAGTGTCTTTGTGGTATTTGCGTAACACACAGAAATGATATAACACTATTTATTATGGCTTTTTGATTTATGTTAAAAACTGCAAAATCATAACTAAAAGACCACAAGGAACACTTTTACAATAGATCAAAATATAGTCAGAGTGGTACTTTAAAAAGTCATTGTATATAACTTGGTCCATGTTTTCTACCCTGTAGTGAATTATTACTCCACTAGAGGCAGTAGCTTTTTCATTTGAAAATGGCTGCTTCTGTAAAATCTCTCTTTAAAAGATAAGCCAGTGTTCAAAAGTTTATAGTCAAAATAAAAGAATCTATTGGGGTGGCGCAGTGGTTAGCACTTTTGCCTCACAGCAAGAAGGCTCCGGTTCTAACCCCTTTTCAAGAAGGGGGACCGGAGGGTGTTTTCCAATTGCCAGGGAATCGCACTCCTCAACCTCACCAGGAAAGTCTATGCCAGAGTACTGGAGAGGGGAGTCCGTCCGATAGTCTAACCTCAGATTCAAGAACAACAGTGCGGTTTCCGTGCTGGTCGCAGAACAGTTGACCAGCTCTACACCCTCTTCAGGGTGCTGGAGGGTTCAGGGGAGTTTGCTCATCCAGTTCATATGTGCTTTGTGGATTTGGAGAAGCCGTTCAACCGCGTTCCCGGTGGTGACCTGTGGTGGGTGCTCTGTGAGTATGGGGTCTGGGGAGCCTTACTGAGGGCTGTCCGGTCTCTGTATGATCGGATCAGGAGCTTGGTTCGCATAGCTGGCAGTAAGTCAGACCTGTTCGCGGTGCATGTTGGACTCCAGCAGGCTGCCCTTTATCACTGGTTCTGTTGATAATCTTTATAGGCAGAATTTCTAGGTGCAGCCAGGGGCTGGAGGGGGCCGGGTTTGAGGACCACAGGATTTCATCTCTGCTCTTTGCAGATGATGTTGTTCTGTTGGCTCCATCAAGCCAGGACCTCCAGCATGCATTGGAGCGGTTTGTACCCAAGTGTGATGCGGCTGGGATGAGGGTCGGCACCGCTAAATATGAGGCCATAGTTCTCAACCGGAGAAAGGTAGTATGTTCTCTCTTGGTGGGTGGAGTGCTCCTGCCTCAGGTGGAGGAGTTTAAATATCTTGGGGTCTTGTTCACGAGTGAGGGAAGATCGGAGAGTGAGATCGACAGGGTGATTGAAGCGGCGTCCGCCATATTGCAGCTGCTGCAACATTCCAGTACTCACGTATGGTCATGAGCTCTGGGTCATGACCGAAAGAACGGGATCCCGACTACAAGCGGCTGAAATTAATTTTCTTCAGAGGGTGGCTGGGGGCTCTCTTAGAGTTAGAGTGAGAAGCTCAGTCACCTGGAGAGAGCTCTGAGTAGAGCCGCTTCTCCTGCGCATTGAGAGGAGCCAGTTGAGGTGGCTCTGGCATCGGGCCTGGATGCCTCCTGGGCGCCTCCCTGGAGAGGTGTTCCGGGCATGTCCCACTGGGCAGAGGCCCCAGGGAAGACCCAGGACAGGCTGGAGAGACTAGGTCTCTCAGCTGGCCTGGGAACGCCTCGGGGTCACCCCCAAAGGAGCTGAAGGAAGTGGCCGGGGATGTGACTGCTGGCCCCACGACCCGGTCCCGGATGAGCGGAAGAAGATGAATGGATGGGTTTATTTGTGGATTCTATCAAAGGGCTAAAAAGCATATTAAGTACCCCCCCAAAATATCAATTTTTTGATGGAGTGAACCTTACACGGTTAATTGTGGCCAATGAAATGTAATATTTAATCGAAAGACTTTGATTGGAACCCGTTCTTCACGTCTAACATTCTCCCAGTTTTGCAGATCTTTCCACACTGCTGGCTGTTGATAAAATTACTTCGGTGTCTCCACAATCTAACTTACTAAAAACACCTGATGCAAATTAACAGAGGCAGACAGGCAAAGTTCTAAAACAGGCAAGGTGAAGGGTCTGGAGGACCAAGAATGGGCAACCCCGATTTAGTAGAATGAGTGCTTAAAAAAAAAAAAAAAAAAAAAAAAAAGAAAAGACTAAAACCTTTATAAATGTTAACTTTGACATCTACAATAATCACTTTCCAAATGACCAACATGAAAGGAAGTACATTTTTAGTCTACCAATTCAAATTCACCAAATTTACAAATTTATGAGTTTGGACATTCATTTTGACGTTACAGTTTTAAAAACAACCCAACAAAAAGACAAAACAATCAATGGCGCTCCCTTTAGAAAATGAAAGTCTGCAAGATAACCTCATTCTTTGAGGAAACCATGTCTCTTCAGTTTGAGGTTTGGCCTTTTTAGATGAGAAAGAAGATTTACTTCACATCAAAGACAGAAATCTCAGCAGATTTTCCAGAATTCTTTGGTCTCATATCCTCAAGATTTGATTTGATTTCCATCAAAGCTGTCATGAAAAAGGATCTGCAGTGTTCACATTACAGAGTGAGTGCTTTTTATCCTGTAAATGTGAACAAATCTAATTCCAATCTTTAATAAAGGGCAGATTTTCATTTCAACAGTCAGGAGAGACTGCTAACAGTGATTAAAACTGCCACTTAGTTTTTATTTAAAAAGCGACTTTCCAAAGATACATTTATGAATTGTTTTATTTAGCAAGAGACTAAAGGAACATAGGAGAGGAAGAAATATTCATTTACATTTGAGAGTATTGATCGCTTTATGGTTATGCCAGTGGAGCAGCGACAGACTCCTGTGGACTGACAGTCACTCTGCGCTCCAGGCAATCAGTGCTGCAGTGACTCTGGAGACTATTTTACATGACGACACATTCCTAACAGCATCAACTGAATGAACTGTAAACAAAGAAAACAGATAAAAACAGACGAGAGTCTGTCTGTTTTTTGGTACTTGGGAAGAGTTTAGCTATCCCAGGGGGACATTAGACTGAAATGCAGTCTGACTGCTAAGGATTGGATCTTTTACAGATGCATTCAGTGATTACAGCTTCAAAGTTTTACATTGAAATATGGGTTTGACTAAGGCTACATTCACACGGAACGCAATTTGCAGGTCAGAAGTGTCTATTTTCAATGTTTACTGTACAGACACGATCTGAGATCCTACAGCGGCAGTTTAGTAGCAACACGGCAAGTATTGCCCGTGTCATCGCAATGTTTTTAGAGTTCAAATGTTTGAGCTATGGCAAAGAATTGCATCGTGTCAACTAATCAGGTACTCAGCTTTGGCCTTTGACATGTTGATGACACAATCACCAGATGGAGTCCGAAACCAACATGGAGAAGAATCGTTGAGAGAGATCGTTGCAGTTTGTTCTCTACTTGACATTTATGCTATTTTTCTTATTTGTATGGAGACAACGATAAAAAGTTCCTATTATCTTATTCCTATTTGTATCTTTTCCCTCCTCGGACTACCAAGTCGTCGAACTGGGTCTCAGAAAAACGGAAGTACCGCTGAAAGTAGCCGTTATTCGGACACAGCTCCTATATTAGATGGAGAACCTTTCCATACTGGAAGAATTTCTGAATGATCTCATAGACCCAGATATGGAGATGTGATTACTAAAGCTTTTGCAGAAGTCTTTAAAATAATAATAATAAAAAGATCTCCCAACATCATCTGGGACTTCCATTTAGCAATGAGGCTAAAAACTTAACAGTAGCTCCTCCCACACGGAGCGGGAGCGTCAAGTTTATGAATACATTTTTGGAATAGCATCGAGGCGTGAATTTGACACGTGTCAAAAAACGAGGCAGCAGATGCAAATTTGGTGCACAAATCACATTTGGTGTGAATGCAGCATAAGAATAAGACCAGAAAGTTTAACACTGTCAAAATGTAGGGAGCTCTGTTTTTTTTTAAATATCATTACACGTACTGTAATACTGAAATTCTGTTGGGTTTCGATGTGCTTAAGCTCATGGCAAACTGCAATATAGAGGGAAGCGGCTGAAATAACGCGCATTACAGAGCACAGTGGCAATATCAGAGATTGTCCTAAGAGGGTGTAATGGAAAAGGACTTGTTCTGTCACAGTCTCTCGTGGTGATAGAATGCCACATGCTTCCATCTGACAGTGTGATATTGGTTCAGCACAAGCCTGATGAATGCATCAGCCATAAGTCAGGAAAACCCCTTTCTTCAACTTCACCTTCTTATTCCAGGGTGGAGAGACTGAAGAGGGGAACAAGAATGGGATCATTTTCTGGAAAAGATTTATGGAAAGCAGGCTGGACCAGTTGTCATTAAAAATGGAGAGTTATCACACTTTCAGGTTAAGTTCAAGGCTTTTAGGGTAATAAAACAGGCCAATGACTTTGAAGCAACATCTTGTGGTATGGACCACAACTTCTAGAAGGATGGCCATGGCAAGAGGTGAAGGGAAAGAAAGGAAGAAGTCATGAAAAAAATGTGGGGCAACTTGTTCCAGGGCAGGTGATGACCCATTCCAGAGCACCTGGCTTCCTGTCAGGGTCAAGCAATTATTCCTACTCTCCTTTGGTTATTCAGACAGCAAATGCATACAACAGGTCTGCAGTTAGTGTGCAGTCTGCGAATGTTGCACATGGCGAGGATGAGACAGGTCTGACAAAGGTTGGAGCTTGGGTCGCATTGTTAACACACACAGCTGTTCCAAACATCAGAAAAAAAATAAGCTGCTTTACTTAATTATATCTGCATTTGCATAGTAATGCAGCGGAAACACACTTTGCTGCCTTCAGGCACTGTCACTCCTGCCCACAAGTTCAACAGCCCCATTCTCACTTTGCAGTTATTTTCACAACTAAAGGAAAGAATAAAAGAGATGCTCAAACTTTAGCTGACAATGTAAGCTAGACTCAGGGTTTTTAAAGACTTTGGAAAAGTTTGTTGGTCCGGACAAAGTCCACTTAATTTGGTCCAAATCAAGTCCTGAACCTTGCGTTTGGTCTGTATCCAGACAGAGCTTTCAAACCAAAGCTTGTAAACAAAACCACATGACTAAATATCTCTTCGGTCTTTGGCCAGGAATTATGAGGGTGGGGTAAAGCAATGAGAGAAAGCATAATGAAAGCCCTATGCTTTGCAATCCTTATAGGGATAATTCACATATTCAAAATGTATATTTTGCTGACCAATTATTAAAGTCTGTATCAAGGTCAGGTACAACATTTTTTGCTTGCTACTTTGGTACGGCGGAGGCAACGGAGAAGGTGACAGCTAAGAAGGTACCCTGATAAATGTTTATGACAACTCGACTGAAAACAGTGTGAGACACAAAGTGTTTCATTTTAAAAGTTGTTTTAATGAGCTTGCATTTATTATACCAAATGTCAATGAGTTGCTGTGTCTCATCATTACTCCATGTTTGCCCGTGGTGGCTTCATTCCTACTCTGTGTAGGAAAACTAGTTGTTTTTGTCCGGTTGTTCCACTCTGAGCATGCATCCCATTTAGACTGAGGAATCTCGGAGCATACAGGCGCTCAGTCCAATTGAAAACAGGCCTATTCCACCTCAAAACATGGGTCCGAAAGCGGTTCCTGGTCCTGGATCAGGATCCATTAAGGTGTATTAAGGACGGAAATCTGTTTCAGATTATTGGGGGAAACAAACTTTCAAGCTTTAAGCGAACCAAATGTGTCTAGTCTGAATATACCAAGAGCAGGGGTCCCCAAACTATGGCCCGTGGGTCAGATACAGCCCACCTCCACATTCGGCCCAGACCCCTGAACAACATCAGAGAGGCGTGATTTTTTTTTGTCCCCATTTTGGCCATGCGAACAAGACCTGACATTTTATTGTGATGTTGATATTTTTTTTATCTTGGGTCAAATACTGATAGCCTTTACATATTGAAGCAACATTAAAAAAAAATAAAATAAAATATGAACCTCCTCAATAAAATATCTAAGACTACATATGGTCACTCAGCTTCCATGGCTGATCATTAAGTACAGCTCCATCGTCACACATGCTCCAATGCACATAATGAGCAGCATGGCTACTCTGTTTCTGTTTCTGTATGAGGAGCACATATCCAGGACTTCCCAGCACCACTGATGTGGGGCTTCAGCTCAGTTCAGGGGGGAGGGTTGAGACCACCGCTGTGATTACTTTAGCTGTTGCTGTATGATTGCATGGTCTCTGGCATGTGATCAGGGGGAATGGGCCATATCTCTCACAATCTCAAAGGGGGATCAAATCAGCCTCAAAGCCTGGCTTCAGGCGGTGGTGCATTTGAAAGTCAATGTTTTATTTCGAAGCATAAATTACTTGATCACGACAGTTTTTTGCCGAAGGTTGTATTCAGAAGTGAGGGCTGGCTAGGTTAAGAGTTGTGAAAGAGAATGTAATGTTTGAGTATGTCACTTCACAAATGTTCCCATCGAACCCATGACATTTTTTACCTCTAACTTTTTCAACATAAAAAAACATTCTAAACAAATCCATAAAGGATTTTTTTA
Source organism: Oryzias melastigma (assembly GCF_002922805.2). Taxonomy (NCBI): domain Eukaryota; kingdom Metazoa; phylum Chordata; class Actinopteri; order Beloniformes; family Adrianichthyidae; genus Oryzias; species Oryzias melastigma. Next base: position 26,488,836 of record NC_050526.1, read on the forward strand.
ATCCTAGTTTTAAGAGTTTTTTTTCTGTGCTTACGTGACCTTCAGCACTAAAAACTAATGTATGGCCTTCAGTAAGTGAACTACAGAGACTGCTAACAAGACGATACAACATGTGTTAAAGCTTTGGGCTAAGAGTTCAGACATTTCCTGGTATATTAGAGCTTCTAAATTCTTACTTGTTGGGAGTTTGAAAAAAAAATGGGTGAACAGTGGGCAAACACTAATGTCAATAATGTACGAGGCACGCAGATGGGCTACAAAAAATATCACCCATAACCCTTGTGCTCTCTTATGGGGTCTAGATGACCCCACCCTTACATTGATAGGTGATCCCTCCCATGACAAAGGTGGACAAAGGCGGAGAGAATTTTATGTTTGCCACAGACACCAGTGAGGATAAAAAAAATCAGTGAAAAAAAAAACTTTGGGATCAAAATGACCCCATAATGTAAACAAGCCTAGGGTAGCACAAGGGTTAAATGTTCGTGCGTATTTGTATGCAGTATGTTGTAGTGAACACTTATACAACATGTAAGCGTGAAGTAGGTGAGATGAAGGTGTATTGTACAGATTTCTCATTTTTTCAGCCCCAAAAATCCTGTGGACTGTACCAAAAAAAAGAGACAAATAGAGAGTAGTTTGTGCAGACATCCTGATATCATATGTGTGCTGTCAGTAAGGATCCAGTTTATGCATCTTATTATTGACTAGTGTGGTATAAGGGTACTGTACGACCGCATATCTCGTATGTCATAAGTGGGTGCAACTTCTAGTATCCTTCCAAATAATATCTTACCACATGCATGACGATGGTATGTTCCATCGTCATGATGTTCTTTAGGGTGACCGTACAAGTCTCAAGGGAACTGCAAGAAACAGTTCCCTTTGCACCAGTATGTAAAGTTGCATATCAGTGCCTCATCAAAATCAGCGGACTCAAATTAATCACGTGATCGATGGAAGAGTTATGGAATGTCAAAGAGCGTGTGCTATTTAGGTGTAGCCTGTGACATCTACAGTGTCAAAGGGTTAAACATGGTTATTTGAGTGTCCTAAATGTCATGCCTGACATGGTCTTCAGGGCGTGTGAGGACAGTGGTGTTGCCATAAGTCTTCATCTGTTTCTGCAGCCTGTAGATAGACTGCATCATTACCAAGTGTGACCAACATCTCTTGTTAAAGCTTCCCTTTTTACCTGTCTGAAACTGACACATCCTTTAAAATGAGCTTGCTGGGTCACATATATAACACCTTCAAGAGCATACACTTAACAGCATGAACACACGCACACACACAGCAGCTCGGCTGTAAAGGTCTCCGTGCTTCAGCGTGGGCCACAGTGGTGTAAAATTGTCTTCAAATGGAGAGAATGAGCTAGTTTGAGTTTGATGAGCCTCCCATCCTCCAAAGGCTTTATCACGGTGTGCCAGCCTGGTGCTATCTTAGCTACACTAAATCAATTAGCATGTCATTAAGATAGCTTGTTCCAGCACAATAAGCATGGAGAAGGACTACAGTATCTACAGGAACAGAGCGAGCCAATGTGAGAGGGCATCATATCCCTGCATCCATGAGTGTGGCGAGTTAAGACACGGCACACCTGGATATCACAGACAGCACTTAACAAAACAAAATATGGTTAATATTATTTTAGAAGCGAAATCTAAAACCAAAGCTAATTCAGATTTTTTCAAAGGGTGGATGGGTCAAAGACTGACTTTATAATTAACCCACCCTTATATGATAAAATTCAAAGCTTTTTTAAAAAGTATTTTATCACAGAGGGACTAATCTCACATTTGATAACAATTCTGCGATTGAACTTTCCTTTATTCTGTTCTAATTATTTTTCTTTATTCCAATTGGGTAAATTAAAATTCAATATCCCTCTCCTTGAAATCAGAGGACTCAAAGTCACCTTACATGAGAGGTGATCACCATGCAATAACCAGGAGTAAAGCAGCAGCGTGGTCTTTGGGCGCAGATAAAGATGATAGGCATAATCCCCTTTCATACAGAGAGGATTTTTCTCTAAAGGCAACGGCTCAATCAAACCTTTCAGATAAATACAGAATATTCTGAAGCATTTGCTGCTTGTGATAAACTTTGCTTTATCTCTGACAGCAGGAGGTTTTAATCAAAACTGCTTCTCTCTTCACAGATAAAAGTTATGCATTTAAGTGCAACTTTCTTCACTGTCAGTTCAGAAAATCTGTATTGAAACCGATATCATATAAACAGACCAACCCGAGGTCAAGGGAATAAGAGTGGCCATCGTATGATTCAGAATAAAACAGACAATAACGTTTTTGGATAATATAATCTCCTCTGCACAGCTTTGGGCCAAAGAGCTGCCACTGAGGTATTATTCTACATGCCACACGTTACCGCTGGTGCTAGAAAAGTGATTTTCTCAGAGAGAAAACTAATACAGTTTTTTCATAAACTCTCCCCAGGGCATTTTAAAACCAAATCAGGAGGCATGTGTTTGACAAAGAGCCCGAGGACAGAAGACAACTCACTGAGGTCAAAAATCTCATCTATTTTTTTATTTTTAAATCCAGTTTTAAGGAGAGTTCTTTGTAAATAATAAAATCCTTAATGATAAGTAAACACAAAGACACAAGCTTGAAACGATTACTGCTGGCCTTGACCTTTCCAAGTGTTGTGTGCACGGCAGAATCCTTGAAGATGAGTGGAGCAACATGTGAGGAACCAACACAAAAACACAATGTAACACATCAGTTCTTAACAAAGACCTGCGGTGTTTGTGTATTTTAAAATGGTCTTTACTTATTTATTTTTCTCATTTGGGGGTGAGTCAATGGGTTGAATTATTAAATAAAGTTTGCTGGGATTGTTCGTCTTCACAGTATACAAATGGATAAATCTTAGTAACAAAAAAACAAACCTTTTCGGTTTATAAATACTAAAGCTGTTTTCAAGTTTAAAAAATTAGAAACAGCTTCTTTTTTTTTTTTTACTGAATAAGTATTTATGACTTTAATAAGATGTAGTAATATGTGGGTATATGGCAATCTTAAACTGATTGTACTAATTAGAGAGGGAACTGGACTACAACTACATAGTGGGTCCATAGGGTGTGGTAAAAAATTGGTCTAGAAGCATGGGGGTAAAAATGTATAAGGTTTTTTTACATCTTCTCAATCCCTTTCAGATATTTCTTTTTAAAAATATCTTGTTCCACTTTACCTTTTGAAGTACATGTGCAAAATAAAATATCATCAACATCATCATGTTAAGAACAAAATTATGGAATTTATGTAAAAAAAGATAGAATTATGTAAAACCCAATCATTTACTTCTTTCCACTTCCTTTCAAGCAGTTAATCAAACTTTATTTTACAATCTTTACATTTAATGGATTCACTGTGTGTGTACTGTTAGATAAATGAGTCTATTTATGATTAGGAGCAATACTAATGTCCAGAAGATAGCATCATTTTCTATTATTTATTTTCTTATCAATTTTACATAAATATTTCACATATATAATTTTAAATATTTCACAAATATTTTATTTATCAAAGATTTTTTTTTTTTTACATTTCCATTGTCAATTTTATTGTTGAAATAGCTGAAAATAATCCAAATCAAGTAATGTCCTTTTAAAATACTAAGAATATAGAAGAATATTTTAATCAAATCAGCTAATAAGTACTAAAAACAAAGCAATGTGGGGTTATATAGTAACGTCAAGTCTGGGTTTAAACATCTGACCATTTACAAACGACTGTTCGACTCCCTGAACTACAGCCACCTTTGGGTTCTCACAACCAAGTTTATCAAATCACCAAAATATCTGTGTTTGAAAAAGATTCACAACTTTATTGATAATCAGTCAAGAGCATTAAATATTTTTTTTTCCAAAACTTGAGGCTTGTTCACCTATGACAAAGTAAAAATGCATTTTTTTAAGTAAAAATCTGATGGATTTGATCTTAAAATCTGATTGTATGAAGATTTGTTTATTTTGGTCATTCTTCTGAGTTTCTCACACAAAAAAGTAATACATTTGTGGCTATAGCATTCCGGTGACGCGTCTGGGCAAAACTGAAAAACAAACTTCTGGATTTAGAATTATTTGAGGAAAACAAACTGAAGTAACAGCAGACTGAGTTCCTCCATGTTCCTATCTGACAAACATCAATCAAAGCTAATTAAGCAGCACCTTGTCTTTTAGAATACACTGAAAATAAGTTAATTTGACTATTTTGTACCTTTTAAAAAGCAAATAAAAGTAATCTGTTGTTAAAAACTCAGTCTAAAGTTGCAGATGAGATCCAAATTTAAGAAACCACAAGCTTAAAGTTTAATACTGCCTTTCAAACTAGTTAGAAAAAAAATCTTGCATGCATCTTTTAAAGGAGACTTGATGCAGATTTAGACAATAAACATTCATTTTATTTATGTATTCATGGTGTGAAAGCCTTCTGAGCTGTTGAATCTCAAAGGCAAAAATAGCAAATGAAAATAAACCTTATCCAGAAACATGTCACCTTTTTTGCTGTTTCCACTTACGAGTGAGGATGAAGTTTTTGCCAGATTTCCTAAACGACAGATGCTTCCAAGACAAACATAATAAACAGAGCAGAAACGGCATGTAAAACGCCTGTTTTGAGACCATCACTGGCATCCTGGAGTGCTTAATATTAAAGCCCAGAGCAGTGGGAAGCTGAAAGGTGAAATCTCCACACATCCAGTCGGTCTTGAGTGGCACAGTGCAGCACGGCCTATTATAGACTCTCAATCTGTCTCAAGTGCTCAGGCTGTGTCAGTAATGCTGGGCTGGGGCTTCCTCGAAATGCTCCATTAAATAGCCTGGCCATCCTGAGCGGGTCCGCAGCAGCCAAATAAAGTGTCAGAGCACATTTTTCATCTCCAGATTAAACCTGTGTAAGCCTGAATTAAACTAAATTAGAGCTGAAAATGAGAAATAAACCAAAGCCAGATGAGTGGAGAGGCATGTTTACAGCGGGGAAGGGAAACTGCTCCGACGTTTCTGAGTTAAAACTACCACTATATGGGAAATACTGGGGATGAATTGAGAATACTTGGATACCCACAATCTGTTTGCCAAAATATGAGGACAAATATTTCAGACACCGAGATCGCTGATTTACAATATATATAAATCTAATGGAATGTAGTAAAGAAGAAATGCAGAATAATGTTGGATTGTAAGTATATAGACCAGGGGTTGGTAACCTACGGCACACATGCCACCTGTGGAATGCCGGGGTGTGAGAACAACAAGCACTTGAGCTGTCATCCAGTTGCCGAAAGTTTTAATAGCTAGAAATAGCAAACTAATGAAAAAGTAAAAACATATAGTTTTACATGCAATAAATTCATCATCACAGAATGAACTAGCAACAAGTTACTCAGGTCCTGTCTCATGATGTAACAGAAAATAAAAAAGCCAATAAGCATACAGTTTTTTTTGTTTTTGTTTTTATCAATACTTGTGAAGTTCTAGGAAATACTCAGGATATTGTGTTCTGATGTACCCAATCCTATTGCTGTTAGTATGGCATACCAAAAATGCAGTGCTTTTGGTTTTTAAACATAGTTGCAAAACTATTTTAACTATTTTCTTTGTGCATTATTATTACTAAAGAACAATTTTGAGCTATGTTCAAATAAAGGTATTTGACCTGCTGTTTGGGAATTCCATTTTTTTTCAGATATATTGGAAATGTTTTGTTTTTTTTTTGCATCAAAGTTTGCATTATAGTTAGAAGTGGCTGGTTAGCTCAGTTGGCTGGTGTAGGACCTGGGTTCAGTTCCCAGGACAGCAATCAGCTAAAATCCAATGAGGGTCTGTAGACGAGACCCTTCATACTTCTGCATAATTTGGTCTCTCTGTACCTTAAAAATACAGGATTGTGTCGGGAAGAGCATCCAGCGTAAAACTCTATGCCTAACCACCTGTGAGAATCGGTGGAAGTTGATTCACCGTGGTGATCCCTGACAGGATAAGCCAAAAGGTGAACAGTAACAGAGCTTGCATTGCACGTAGTGATGGCACAGTTGTTAGGGAGAACATTTTTGAATTGGCACTTCGTGTCATAAATGTTGCTGACCCCTGATATAAACTAAGTGGTATACTTAACCCTTCCGCTCCCTTTGGGGTCCAGTTGACTCCAACCACATATTCATATGTGATTTCTTCCATGACAAAGGTGGACAGGATTTTATGTTTGTCATGGACATTAGTGAAACTCAAAAATCAAAGATAAAAAAAAGTTCAGCGCACTGTCTTGGGGGGTCCAGATGACCCCACTTTTAATGTAAACAAACTAAGGAGAGCGGAAGGGTTAAACAAACCGAATGTGCTACGGTCAAGCAAATCCATTTTCAAAGTAAAGTGTCGGCAAAGATTCTTATTTTCAACGGGCATCACATGCTTTTACTGAGGCATCTGATTGGCCAGTTTATAATTTGGATAGCTTGCTATAATGACAAAATATTATGAGAAAAAAAATGAATTAGTAATAAAATGTTAAAGGCTATTCTAACAAACAGAGTGACTTAATAATAGCAATTTATTTCTTAATAAAAGTCCATGGGATTTTGGGAGCCCGTAGGTACCTCCTATTTGGAATGCCAGCGGGGAGGGGTAGCTCAGTCCAGTTTTCATATTCATCTAATGGTTGGAACATTTTTATGAGGTGTTGTTGTATCATCTTTATTATCATCGGTGTAATAGAACTGTAGTCAGTGAAACTTTGAGGATAGAAAAACTGTGCAGAACAATTTCAGAATAAACACCACTTTTTTCATTCTAAATGGTTGAGTTTTTATATTTTATTTTTTAATCTCCTGTTCTAAATAAAATACAAAAGTGATTATGATTAAATACTTTAATTTTGATGCAGCCAGTAAAACAACTTCCATATTATAAATATTGTTACATATTTATATTAAATAGTAAGAGTTGTGGTTCCATCTGTGGATCGACAATCTTGACTTGTTAAATTGAATCACCATCTAAGTAACAACAAATAGCCCTATGAAATACCTAATTTTATTTCATAAAGAAGCAAACTTCTCTATAGTTGGAAGTTCACACCATTTTATTTAGTTGTAAAATATGATGATCTTTTTTCTTCTTCATCTGTGATTTAAGGGGGCTCTCTTCTGCATAAAGGATCTGCCGTCCCTGACCACAGCACGGCTGTTTAATCTACTTCAATGAAAGTTAAGGTGCTGCTAAAAGGGAATTTCATGGCAGCAATGGGGCTCTTTGTGCGCTGCTGAGTGCATCACATCAACACCGGCTTTGGAGATTAACTTTCAGCTAATCAATGGCGCAGTGTGTTCATCTTCCCTTTTCATCCTCCACTGCTAAGATTACCTGTAGGTGTTTCAATCAGCTGACAATTACAGCAAATAACAGCTTGAAAATGAAAATGCTTTGCTATTTGATAACATTCTTGCATAGAGACACAGCCGGACGCTCAGCCAATAGGATCATGTTCTCGAGTCTGTGGAGAGGCTTGCAGTGAGGAGAGCTGAAGTCTGCACTCTTTTACCCCCATGCGGTACTTTCTCCGCCAGCCTATTGTGCTGAAATTCAGCCACAAGAGCACAGTATCTTCCCCAAGCAGGGCCCTTATCACGGCCCTGAAATGACTTGCCTCTGCGGATGCCCACAACACAGGCGCCTTGGATCTGAAGGCACAAAGCCAGAGTTGAGTGAGCAGTGCAATCTAGTTCTATTGTTCCATGCATGGCAAACTGGGCTTCAGACCTCTCATTCTTCCTGTATCCCTGCTAAATTGTGGGAAATCTGTGACCGGAGTAACTACAACAGAGTCGACGGTTTTTTGGCTCACCAGTCATCGCAAACGGAGATTGACTCTGAAGAGATGGAGCAAAAAATAAATCAAACCGCAGCGTTAAAAGCAACTTCTACAAAACCAGACATACATGCCTTTTATTCAGAATACTTGGAGCTCGGCTTGTAAATAATAGAAGCTCATAACCATATTTTTGTTGCGACATGACAGGGCCCAAAATAGAACGTCAGTTATCAATCATGCTGACAAAAGGACGAGTCAATCAATGAAATGCTTCACTCAGGGTGCCTTTCAAAACACATCATCCAAAGTCATGGAGGGTTTTTCTAACACATTCTAAGCTACAGAAAGCTTATATCATCTAAGCACTTCATAACAACACCTAATAATTACTTATATTTACATTTTCTGTATGTGCTGTATCAATATCAAAATAAACAAATATAATATTCTCTTAAATTCTGCATCTAAATTAAATATTTATTTAAGAAAATGCATCAACCCTTGAACACTGGAAATCTTTGACCCTTTACGCAATCAATTAACGTGAATCAGCTGATTCTGAAGTTGAAATTAGGTTTTTTTGTTTGTTTCAAATTAGCTCTGTGCTGTTATGCAACACTTCTACAAAGCTACTTTTCTCTGTAACAGAATCTGTTAATTTACTTTGACAAAGCACTTCCCTTCTGTAAAGAGTTGCATATCAGTGCAAAGCTGATTTTTCCTTGCATCAGAATCCACTCAAATTACATAATTACAAAAACAATTAAAGATTTACAGTATTTGAAAGAATGTTAACAGTGGAGCTACAGCTCCGGTGTAAAAGAGTACAGCTTTAGCCTCATGCACCCGTACAGGGGTTGACCCATACGAGTGCTGCAGGTTTTTTGGGTGGTTCGGGCCAGAGGAGGGTCGTAAAAAGGAGCGGGTGCATCTTAAGGTGAGCCCATGTGTGTCTTACAGTTCCCTTGAGATTTGTATGGACCCCTCAAGGGACATGAAAAAATAAAATGTACCATTACCGTATGTGTGGTAGGTGTATTGCAAAGTATCTCTGAAGTTATGTAACCAAAAGTCTATGCAAACACGCATTAGGTTAAAACTTTTGCTTTCAAGCATAGTTATGTACATTTTTAAGACACTCTTTGGGCTCTACATAAAAAATACGTGGCAATTAATCACACATTCAAAGTTAAACTAGGTGAAACTTTGACCAATCATAGACTCAGATCTGGTAGTAATGTATAAATGGCGTCCCCTTAAATTCACTGAAGTGTCAACTGTTTGAAAACTGATCATGAAATTAATAATTGCAGTTTTGTATCTGGATGGAATCATATGACACCAAGTCTTTCATATATCGGAATAGAACTGTGAAAGAAAACGTCTGGAGGAAGATTCACCAGATTTTCACAGGTTCAAAATTTTGCACCAAGTCTCTTCCAAATGTAGGTGGTAGACAAGCGCTAGTTAACAGTAGAAAAAGACAAAAAGAATCCCCCTTCCTGCTTGTCCAGTGCAAACCTCGGACAAATAAACACGTCACATGCCTGGCGTGAACGCAGTATCGGGTTAATGGAAGTTGCATGCAGTAATGGACTGATGCTGTCGTATACTGTCCTTACGCCACACTAGTCGTTAGTAAAGTGTGAGAACTGGTTCCTTAATGACTGTCATGACTATAACAGTCATGCTCCACACAATAAGCAAACACTTATCACATAATCAGCACTTACAGGCCTGCGTCTCACCTACTTCATCCTTACGTTTGTTCACTGCAACCTGTCATTCGTAGTACATCAAAAAAAAATGTCCATGAACATTTTCTCTATATGGGTTCACCAAATGGCCTATGAGCTTGACGTTTTGTGCGAGCCACCTGCGTACCCCGTACAGGTTTGTCTATTTTTCACTCACAGACAGCCCATATCCATCTGTAATGGCAGTTGTGACTAAGGCTTTAAGTGATGAGTTGCCAACGCAACAATGAAATGACAGAAAAAGCAAAGACCTTCTGCTCCGACACACGCAGCCGTTTGGTTTGATTGGAAGATTTTACAGAGTAAGAAAACATGCAACTGTGCTTCTGGGTATAATGGAGCACTTTATTCCCTCTGATCTTGTTAAAAGCTTACTCACATTGTGTCAGGCGTTCCACGCTCACTTGTGGAGCTTTAACAAACAACGTTGCGGCGAGCTTTCAGAAACGTAACTACATGAATTTCAGAATGATTCCTTTGACTTTTTTTTTCACATAGAGACATCAATAGGTCAAGCGATTCCAAACTACGCACCTGGATTGAAAGTCTCTCAAAGACAATTGGAAATCTGGGATGTGGAACAAGGCAACTCCAGAAGTCAGGTTCAGACACCGCCTTTGTTATTTACAGTTGGCAGTTAATAACGTGTAACCCGCTTCACCCCAGAGAGCTGATGGATTCCACAAGTACATGTAACTGGAATCATCAGGCAGAAGAACAACAGCTGCAAACAGCACATCAACTGCAAAGTAATCTAGCAGCTCTGTATTATTTGTGTCGCCTGTTCACAACAGCCATAACACCAGGCTGAGGGATGTTGCAGCGCATCAAGCTGTGAGCTTTATAAAACACCTCAATCCGCAGTGACAGATTTGAACAGCCCCCCTGTAAATGGAGATGACCCCTGAAGGTTACCATCAGTCACCGCTGCGCAGGCTGATAAATGTTCTGTTAAAACTCAAAGTGCCGCACAGCTACACACCTAAATTCTGTTGTTTTGAACAGAAATGACAATGCATATGATTGCAGTTTATAAACATTAAGATTTGCCCTAAAAATGCATCCTTTGACAAGAGATGGACAAGGTGGTTCATGAAGTTTGAAACTAAGATAGTACTAAAGACTTTAAAATAACACATGTCGAGAACAATTCCACTTTCATTTGGAAAGCTGTGTTAATGGAACATCAAGAGAGAAATAGGAACTCCATTTTTTGGCAAAGATTCTTGCAGGAACAAAGCTTTATAACAAACATGGCATCAAATGTTCACATTGACAGACTTTTTCATTTATTATTAATGAAACTAAAAAGACTATTTTCTAAACGAAATCTGCATATTATTAATACTCAATAATCAATAATGACATAACTCAGGATTACAAAACAGCAGACTGAATCAGGGTTCACAAGTGACTAATCCTTGTATCAAGCATTAATCATACAGAACAAGTTAGCAATAGGTTAATTTAATCTCATGATAGTTTAAGTTTAAAACTAATTATTCAACCAACAGACCATTTAAAGACTCACTCTGATGAAAATTGTGTTTTTGGTGTTTTTAATATGTTCTTGTGACATTTTTCTGATGATGGAGGACACGGTGGCAAAATTAAGCTTATTACATTTGAGTATATCCTTATTTAAATCATGAATTAGGAGCAGACAAAAATACATTTTGTATCGTATTTGTAACATAGAAAATAAGCTGAGGCGGGCCACAAACCTTCTCCATTCTAATGCACTCCCTTGCATACTAATATTAGATATTGGATAATTCCAATATTGCGCACTATTTTGTTGCACTAATGTTAGGTTGGAGGTGGGAAGAACTGTACGATAGCTATGAGAGCGTGTAAACAGAGAGCTCTCATCTACGGGGAAGGAAGGGGGGCGTGGTTGCTCCACACACAACTCAGAGACAAATTTCCAATTAACTACTGCTGCTCTTCAGAAACTATGTCCTAAAAACAAAAAATGCTTATAGCTAAAAATGACATAATCATTATTAAAAGACCACTGGGAACCCTTGAAATCGATTAAAAGATGATTGGAGTGGGTCTTTAAGAGAGTCAAATCCTATAAATTTGAAATGAAAGTAGAACTGAATTTATATTCAAGACAGGCAGGTGAATCCAATGTCTGCCCAATTCCGACATGTGTGACATTCATGGTTTCCTACTACGGCGGTGGTCCACTCGCTTCTGCCATCAACACATCAAAGCAAGTCCAAAGCTGACAGTGACGTGAAGAATAGACACATAGCTGCAGATTGAAGGCTATGCTTCCTTCGAGGACATATTATGCTAATGTCTCTTACCTTGTCGGGATTTTGTTGAATCCATTCCTTTACCGTCTTCAGAGCAATGTCAGCTGCAGGATCGTTGGGAAAGCCTGAGGAGGGAAAAAACAAAGTCAATACCAGTTGTATCTAACATGCAGATGCCAGAGGGAGACAAAAACCAGACAGACAGGAGGATATCTCCACAGGTAAAAGCATTTCTACTAAATCAATGGAAAAGCAGCACATCCGGGAGATGAGACCGGCTGTCTGATCAACCATAAATGCAAGTTTCCAAATGCACAGTGATGTGAAAACATATACATAGCAGGGTCTCAAGACTCGGCCTCCACATACACATCTGCAATCACACTCTCACTCATTACCACCTCAAGCAGAACTGATTAATGTTTTGTCTTTATGGGGAAAATTACACCTCGACGTGTGATCATTCACGCTATTTTCTTTAATCAGCCTGGACGAATGAACATGTAGTAAAGACAGGGCATTTAAGACACAATGCTGTTAAGCACCACATTCATCACAACACTTGTAGCAGCAGAGAAAACCTCGTGCTGTGTTAACACAATCTATGGACGGAAAAAGAATTATTTGATTATTTTGTAATTAGGTCAAAAAAGAAGGAGGACGAAGAAAAAGAAGAAAAACACGGAACGCTATCGATTTCAAGATTATGTGCTGCCACTAAAGATAACTTCTAAAGAGCAAACTCTTTCAGTGAGATATTGACTTTCTAAATCCTTTGGGGTAGCTTTGCTGCAGCTGAAAATAAATATGTCATTAACAGAAGAGCTGACAATCTGCCACGCGCTTTTCATTTCTGAATAATTGTCTTTAAGCTTTTGTGTCTGTCGAAGCCATGGACTCTTTTTTTTTTTTTCCTTTAAAGCTTCTGCTCGAGTTGCGAAGGTAGTTAGAGGTAGCTCTTTAACTCTGACACACGATGACCTGTGGTTGGTTGAGACCAAAAGCCAACAAACAAACATGGCTGCTTTCTTAAGTCCCAGTGACCCAGTATGGGATTTAAAACTACAAATGTCTCCATTTAGAAACCCCTGACCTCCATGTGGGACCACAGGATGTAGACAGTGTGTTCCTCTGACGACAGGGGTTAAGACCTCAATTTCAACCAACATCAACAAATAAAAGGGCCACGCCGCAGTTGTAACCTGCTGGTTATTACATTGGTCACATCCTGACTTTTTTTTATTCCTCTGGCCGTTGTCACAACTGTTTGCCCGATGAAACAACCTTACAAATTCCGCAGTACTCTATCCTTTACCTTGAATTTCTAGAAAAGGGAAAAGTCAGAGAGATCTAACCTTTTCTCTTCTGATTTCTTTCGTTTCTGACGGAGAACAGCTGCTGTCAAAGCCACTTACCAACTTTTCTCCAAAGGCTCCAAATCAACTGCTGTGACAGGTGGTATATAGTGTACATAGGGTTATGCTCACTACTTCCACCTATCTGGCTACAGCTGATGTCTCTTTCTCTGTTTTTCTTCTCCTCTTCTCTCCCAGCTTGACAGGAGTGGCCAAGTTACACTGATGAGAGGAGAGGGGCTGAGGCGCTGCCAAGCCCTAGCTGAGCTCCTGTTCAAGCTCGGGGTGAAGAAAGATGTGAGCTGCATAGCAGCCAGCAGTGACAACCGGTCTGCTCCTATGGCTATGTTCGGCACACGGTGTGAGCCTGTTCACAGCTCCTGTCCCTCAAAAGCTGCCCCAAGAGCTGTGTGCTCAGAACCTCATCCAGAATGCCAAATCGGCAGCGTGCTCCACTTGTTTTGTCTCCCAAGTACACTTAACCTTTTTCTGTGATATCACTTTTTCTGCTGATGCCTCCCTTTCCAATAACTGTTCCTACACCTGTGAAGGTGTGCCCACACTTCAACTCACACATCAAGTAACATAGCCAAGCAGATGCGCAGAATATGTCAAAGCTGAGGAAGATTGTTCCAGGGAGATGGAGCCAGGTGTTTAGGAAGGGAAGCAGTGAGAAGGTGTCATGAAAGTAAGCACAAAGGGAAAAAAATAACAAAAAACAAATGATCAGGTTATCGAAGACGTGAGGGTTTTTTGTGTTTTGGTAATAACACCTGAGTATGAACACAGGAGTAATAACATTCACAATAAAAAAATTCACAAGATAAAAAAAAAAAAAAAACACAGCACTACAAGTGAGTATTGATTTGAGAACAACACATATTATTCACAGCGAGCTAAAGTGGAAAAACTGGTGAATGGATGACTAAGAAGGAAATAAAAAATGAGAGGAAAGTAGAAAAACAGCAGAAGAAAATACAATTGAAGAGACTTGCATAGAAAGCTAAAGACTACACTGCGAAAACACAAAATATCACGTTTTTGTCTTGTTTCTAGTTTAAATACAAAAACACCTTCCTTGTAACTTTTCAGCGAGATGAAAGAACTAGTTTTAAGACAATGAAATTTTAAATTCTTGTTGAGTCATTTGAACTTGAAAACAGCTTATTTAAAAAACACTACTTTAATTAAAATAGTATTTCGTTTTTTTAAATCTGTTTTTGTGGCATTTTTCTCATGATGGACGACATGCATAGAAAACAAAATAAGACAAAAAAATGCTTTTATGAATATTTCTTTACTCATATCATTGACAAAATGTTGTTGAAAAAGCCTGTAACTGTGACATAGGTGTTACAGTCAGTGGGCAACAAGCTTCCTGTTCTGCTCCATTCTGATGCATCTACTTGCAGACAAATAGACCCATGAACGTCTTTGTTTTCCTTTTCTGAGGTGGTGTCTGGTTCAAACTGTACAACTACATAGCTCCAACATTGCTTTCCATTTTTGTTGCACAGGTAATATTAGCTTGTGGTTGTGAGGGGCTGTAAGCTAGTGGTGAAGAGTGTAAACAAAGGGATGATGGGAAATGAGAGTATGCTTACTTCACTCCAACAGCTCCGCCTAAAACTAAGAGGCGGATTTTTAATGAAGTCTTGCTGCTCTGCAGAAATTGTGACCTACTCATTGACACAGCTTTTTAGATTTAAAAATGGCTTAATCATAATTAAAAGACCACTAAAAACATTTTGGAAATATATCAAAAGATGATTGGAGTATAACTTTAAAGAATATTTCTTATGAAAGAAGTTTTTTTGACTCATGATTTATAGATGCTCTTGATGTTGTTATTCTAGTCTTTTATTTGGTCAAGACGTGAAGAAAGTCAGACTTTTGTTGCATTTAAAATGAGATATTGGTTGAGGTCAAACAACACTTGTTTTAGGACATAATATTTACATTTATCAGAGGAATACACTTAAATTAGATGATTTCAAGATTACATTTTGTCTTTAAAAAGTAGGACTTTGATTCATTTTACTGAAACAAATTCCACGAGTTCCATTTGCAGATTTTTTCACAAATAACTAGGGAAAAACATATTGTATTCTAAAGTCTTTAACTGGTTTTGAGAAGAACATTTTTTGCAGTGTAGCTATGTGAGCTGCAGCTGGCCGATTAGAAAAGTCGTTCTCAAAATTAGCAGAACAAAGTGTAAAGCAGCTGTGTGAGTGTATCAGCAGCTTTTTCTTCTCTTTCAAAGTGTACACTCCTTTAAACTTCCTCTCTTCTGGTCTCTTTGTCCTCTCCCCCTTTCAGCTTGGCCAATTGAGCTTACATAGTAAGAGATCCAGAAAATGACTCCAAATCCTGCATGTTTTTTGGCCCCAGCAGACAGTTCCGTGGAAACCACTGCTGGCACCATCCACTTTTTCAGTTACGGCTAGAAAGGAATGAGTGAGCCAAGTATTTTATATGCTCAAGTACACAGCGGATGAAGAAAATCGGCGATACTTCAATACGCTCTCCTCACTACCATCGTCTCTGTCTTTTCCCATTTGGGACTTTGGGAGAAGCCCATCTGTCAGGTGGTGAGGACCTAACATCAGACACCGTGATGGTGGGCCCTCCAGGGTCTCTACCTCACCGCTCCCCAATGCTGGGAATCTGGCCGGCTCAGAGAGATTTGTCTTCGTGAGGTGCACTGATGGGATGTATGCAGTGCGGAGCTGCAGATGAGGGCTCAGGTGGTGCAGCGTTATTTCTGCTGAAGGCTTCCATACTTCATCATCTGGTGGAAACCGGCTTCAGCGGCTCAGAGAAACTACAGCATGAATCACGTGAGCAAGGCAGTAATGTCATTCTGACATGAAACAATAATCAAAGTTGATGTGAGGGTTCAACCTCCACTGTATTGAAGTTGGAGACATTAATAGGAAGCAGTAAACATTTTGGCTCTACGGGTTCACAGAGAAGTCTACTAACTTGATATTTCATGTGGGCTCTGTACAGGTTTGATCATTTTTCAAAGAGGATCTGGGTGCAGACAAGATGGTGGCTGAAAATCATTAGCTGGAAATGGAAATTCCACAAGATTTCAGAGTTGTAGCCACTTTTATTAAAAGTTTTTTAATGTAAACAAACAGTTTTGTGTTCAGGATTAGCTTAAAATGTGTCAAAAGAGGGTAAACGCTTTATTGATTTCAAAAAGGATATTAACAGAAGCGTTCAGATCTGTAAAACTGTTAAGATTATTGCACTATTACTATTACACTGAAGCTTAAGCTACTGGTCAGTGTTTAAGTTTGATCGCAGTCAGCTTCAACCCTTTAAGCCAGGGATGTCAAACTCAATTGCACAGGCGGCCAAAATCCCAAACACACCTTAGGTTGCGGGCCGAACAGGATAAACATTTATTGAACAAACTAAAACTACATTTTTAAAGCTTTAAACTTTTAAAACATAACTGTTTAACAAAACTATGACTGCAAAAACAGACAGGGATATTATCAATATCAGAATAAATCAACTTAAACCTTAAATAACTTTCAATATGTTATTCCACATTAAAATCTATTTTGTCGAAAATATACACGTTAGAAATAAACTAAACGTTAAAAAAAAAAAAAAAAACGCTCAAATTTCTTTACTTTTATACAATTTTATATGAGTTAGACTTTATAAATATCTGGCACCAAGGCCTTGACGTAAACACGTGCTTGTGATCAACGTGAAACAGCTTATTCCGTCGTGGACAAAACCAGCTTTGTACCCGTTTATCACACTTTATATTAGTAATGAAAAGTGGCTTTAAAGTGTTGCTTACCAGCTCTGCGAATCAATTCATGTTGATCATGCAAGCAGCTACACTATATCAGTGTATTGCAGGTTTTGACAGAGACACCTCAGGTGTTAAAGATTCAAAGCTAAATATACAAAAAAAGTAACTGTTAGAGTTGCCAGTTAATAGTATGTTTTGTTTTTTTTTTACAAAAAAAACACTGTTTTTTGACCAAAATGTGCGACACGCTCAAATAAAAAAAAAGCGAATCTACTTCCACCATATATCTCATTATAAAGAAAAACGCAATAACATTTGTAATACCCCCATAAAAACATATATTTTGATTTGCAGAACCAGCAGTGAGATTTGTTAGAACAGAAATCTTCTAATACGATTCGACTGCTTCAGCTTCGGTTTCAGGGTTAACTCGTGGATGAATGATGTTTTCCTTTGGTGAGGACTAACAACACCTAAAAATGCTGGCAAATAAGGAGCAACAAGTTCAGGATGTGTCAGTGGAATCACAGAGTCCCATTTTTTATTTGGAAATAAATGTGAAAGCAGCAAGTGCAGACTGCAGATCACACAGGTTCTGCTTTTCCTGAGTTGGCTTGTTTTGTGGTGAAAATACATCCTGCTGTTATTTTAAGCCTTCAGAATTGTGAGTTTTCTTTTCTTCCTTTCTTGCTCTCGTTTTCTTGTATAACACGGTAAGTGACCTAGCTTTAATAAAACCAATGTAGATGGCCAAGTCAGAGCATCATTCAAATATTTTCAAGCTCAAAAAATAAAAACAGTTTTCTAATGTATTTTTTACTGAATGTTGTTAATTTTTTAAAAGCTTTTATGCAAAAGGAGGACTTTGAAGTTTTCAGAGGAGAAAGTTGCGTAGGGGCTAACTTTATAAACCACATGCACATAGTTTTGGAGAGGAACTGGGGGATCTTCAGTCAGAAGTTTGATTGAAAAAACTAGTGCAGGAAATAATTTCTACCTGAAGCTATTTAAATCTATAATTACTCTGCAGTGAGTTAATTATTTTTTATTTATTGACAGACTACTGCAATAATAAAATTTTCCTTAATGCATTTCTTTGAACTTTTACCTCCTATTGTAAAAAGAAAACTTATTTTTTTACCTTCCTTCCAAAAACTTGGGTTAAAATGACAACAGACGGGCAGAGGGGACATTTTTTTCCTCTAATCTTAATAAATACTATTTAAATGAGTTGGCAGCAGTTTGTGCAGCAGGAGAAATCATTACATGAAGCCAGCACAGCTGAGGGCTGCTCTACTTGAGGGCAGCGGAACAGAGTGTTCATCTGGAAAACGAGTGGGGGAGCAAGGTTGTCACCCCATCAAGGCCCAGAGGAGAGGTGAGGTGACCCAGGGTGGAGGACAGAGTGGTGCCCCAAGACTCTACCCGCCAAAGTACGGGTGTCAAATGGCCTGGAGCTGCTTCTGCACCAACGCTGGAACACGACAGCAGGGATGTGACCATGACCGACTTTGCAGCCCACAGAAAGACAGGAAAAAGAAATGATAGCAGGCTGAAGAGAGGAGGAGAGGCACAAAGAGAAATGGGAAGACTATAATTGAAAATATTTTATACAGTCAGTCAGTCAGTCAGTCCTTAATGGCATTCATTTTTTTTAAATGTCTCTTTTTTGTATAAAACTCATATATAAACAAGTAGAGGACAAATTCCTACATATATTGTTGTAATAATTTATGGTAAACGTCCCATCAGTTTCAAATATTTAAATAATAAAGATCAAGTCCACTCCTGAAATACCATATATGTCTTCCTCTTCTTTATGACAGACACGTCCAATTTTTTTTTTTCATATTTTTTTGTATCGGGGCACAACGTTTTTAAATAAATGTAATTATTTGACCAACTTAACAGCATTTAGTAAAAAGTAAAGCGGTGTGAAGTAAAGCAGTGGTACACAACGCCAAGGCTGCGAACTGGTAATGATCTGTGGGACTATTGATACTGGACCGGTTTCCTTTTTTTTTCCATTTTATTTATAATCTGATTATAGATAAACTTTTATTTTGGAAAACTACTGGATTAAATCACATGTCACATGTCTAAAATACATTTGCCACTTTCTTTAAGTGGCTAGGTCAACCGCTAAATTGAAACCCCAAAGATAGCAAAGTTTTAAAAAAGAAAATCGTATTTGAAAACTTTTTTTTTTTGGTAGAAAAACAAAAAAAAAGCCTTCAACTTCAAAATAAAAGAAAGCTGCATTTAACAGACAAAACCAGGGCTCATTACTCCAAATACAGATTTATTGTGACCGTAGACCAGGGGTCACCAACACGGTGCCCGCGGGCGCCAGGTCGCCCTCAAGCACCACATAAGTCGCCCTCAGGTCTCTTCTAAAAATAGCACAACTAACTTGTGAGCTGCTAGAAAATGACATTTTATTGTGATGCAATTTTTTGAAATCACACTTGCCTTCACAAAGAATTAAAAATTAAACATTTTAAAAATATATGCTCATTAATGCTGAAGCCAAAAACTGCCTATTCCAGTTTTTTTAAATATTTTTTTTATTTTTTTCTCATTATAACGAGATAATCAATAACAAAGAGTGAAGCGTCCCCTTCTCCCTTTCCCGCAGTGAGACACCGAAACTTTACCTGTTTTAAGATTCTTTATTTTGTGGTTAACAACAAAAAAAATAGAAGAAAACACTCCACAAAGTGGAGTGAGTGAACCAAAGTGAGTGAACCAGCCCACTCCCTTTATTTCCCCCGACCTCCAGCTTCGGGAATTGGAATTTTGATAATTAGTTATCTCTAATGGAAACATAATTTCTAAAAAAAACAAAAAACAAAAAAAAACAACTTGCATTAAAAAAAAAAAAAAAGTTTTTGCGCTTAGAGGAGCTGGCTTTGGGGGCGTATTGAAATGGATAGAAAATTTTTCGCAAAACTGTACTGGAAATGGACTGTTTTCTAATTAAATGAGCTTCTGAAGTGTCTGTCCGAGTACAGCACAGTGGGCGCCACGAAAGATTCCACAGCGTCACAGCTAATCGTGCACCTCTTCTGTAAAATCAATAACCAAGATTTTCTCATCACTTCATCTGTAGCCGCACTTCTGCTGCTGGCAGCCTGAATACGATGCAGAAGTCTCCTGAGGATCAGCGCGAGTGCAGTGACAAACTTTAATGGACGTGTTTTCAAAAAGAAAAATGTTCCAGCTGCTTACTTGTTATGGACATTCTTTTAAACACACTGAACAGACTTCTCACTTGCATCTGAGACTGACAATGGACTCGCTGCATGAGCCAGCGCAGCACGCGTTCACCACACTGCTGTGACATCACCCAAATGCTCCCTTTTTAGTGGATCGAATAAAAAAAGCACACACATCGCTGTGTTTTTAATGACTTATCGCGTGAGTTGGTTTGTGTTTTATCGCATTATTATGAAACCATGTCATTGCGACACTGTGTTTTTGAAATTCTTAGAATTTGGTAAAAGTTACATGTGTAATGGAAACAGAACCCAGGGCTGCTGAGTGTTTCTGCATGGTGCGTTCACTGAGCCCCGGATATCGGCAGTAAAACGAAGCAGCTTATCATAGAAAACATAGAACACCGGCACTGATCCGTATATAATCGATTGATTAAATAGTGTCGACGTTTTCTCTGGAAAACTGATCTGTTTTGCTGCGGATTGTATAAAAATGACAACGTTTGTAGCGGACTGAGTTGGGCCGAGTGGCTGATTGGGTTCGCTTATGTCCAGAGTTCAGTGAACGCACCATGCACAGATTCTTGTCTGCTGAGGGATCTGTCGATCGACCTGTTCAGAGGTTTAAAGAAAATAAAGGGACGGGTGCATTAGACTGAATTAAAGCAGAAACATAAACACTCACCTGAGCACAGGTGTCAGCTCACCTTAGCACTAACCGTTTGTGTGACAGAATGAAAGTCTTTATCTGAAT
>NC_050526.1:26510383-26521845 GCF_002922805.2 Oryzias melastigma
AAAGACTGAATTAAAGCATTTCAGGAGCGTAGATCCACTAATAACAGTTATAATTAATTAATAATTCATTAATAATACTTGTGATTTTGTTAAAAAACATTGCATTTGGTCATTACCTCAAAATGTGACAAGATCTTTTGAGATTAATAAAGTTCTGAATATTGATAGCTGTTTCCTAGCTTGTTGTCATTGTTGATAATTATGGTGAGAAATCAGTGTCTTTATTTACATAGAGGAGTATCATTATTCATCATTAATAATGTAGAACTAAACATCCTCTTAACATCCTCTCTATAAACAAATTTTTTTCATGATATTTTTTCTTTATCTCAAGTTATTCAAGCTATAAACTGACCAATCAGATGCCTCAGTAAAAGCATGTGGTGCCCACTGTCCTCATCTACAATGTTTGATTGACATTGTAAAAAAAGTTGATTTTTTGGTGCTGAACGCTCACAACTTTGTTCAACTTTACTACACTCTGACTCCATATAATATAAAGTAATGACTAATCCACTATTAAATTAAAATTAGTCGCCGACTATTTTAATAGTCGACTAATCATGGCAGCCTTAGTATTTATCCATCCCACCTTAAAAGTCAAATAAGGCTGAAGTTGGCTTCATATTTATTATTTTCCACTTTGTCAGTTATGGGTTAAGGGAAAATCTATATTACATTTTAAAGGTATGTTTTACTTGTTACAATTATGGTGTTAGAGAATGTTTTATTGTGTTCAGCGGCTTGTATTCTTTTTTTTTTTTTTTTACTTTGAGAAGCATTTTGTGAGTTGCTCTCTGTAGAAGTGTTATACAAATAAAGATTTACTTACATAATTAAAACAGAGAAAATATTTGTTTTCTAAGCCAGCCCTCATCATAGCAACCTAATTTTGATTATTTAATTTGTTGATTTTTGTGTATAACATTTTTCCTGGTGAATTTTTAATTTATTCTTTATTTGTTAATTTTTTGGGAGGTGTAACCATGTAAATTAAACCAGAAGAGTTTATTTTTTGGGTTAAGATTATCCTTGTTTTACATGAATGTTTTCGTCTATGTGTGAATAAATACATCAAAAATCAAATCAATATTATCAGTATATTTATGTGTCAGAAGTCATGTGCCCACAAAGTTCTTGTTTCTTTAAGGAACACCCAGCTGCACAGCGTGTTGCTACAAGAAATTCCACACGCAGCTTGACTAATCTTCATGTAGTAAATCCCGACTTTCCCAGACCATCTCTGTTTAGTTAGCACCAAGCCACCGTACTGTAAAGAGATAAGATGCCATAAATGTCTCCAGTTCTCCTAATCCTAGACAGGGGTGAAGAGAGCCAGAACACGGTGCTGGCTGGAGGAAGAAAAAAAATCTCTTTGCAGCTTGAAACCTTTGATCTAAACAGTACAGCTGTGTGGGAGTGTGGTCATACCAGTGGAGCTTGGGTGGATTACATCCACATATCTCCCATAACCACCAGCCAGAGCTGAAACTCCTTTGTCAACAATCCGACGATCCGTCACAGAGACAGATGTGCCAAAGGTGGGAGGTTCGCAGTAAACAGGGAGATGTTTGTTCAAAGAAGAGGAGCTGCCTTCCCGCGCTGAGCGCCTCTGATTACTTCCATCAGGTTATAAATGTTTGTGTTTAAGGGCATCCATCAGGCAGAGGAAGACGTTATATTCTCCCCCTTGCTTTCACGTCTTCCCAGTGAGCGTCCTGATCTATGCAAAGATTAATCTTGAGCACACTCCTCAGCTGCCGGTCTTGTTGCAAGGTTGTTGGGGTGAGATCTTCAGTCAGCTTAAATTGTCTGCACTGCAGCTTAAAGACTTGTTTTGTTCATTTGACTTTGCTTTGTGTTTGCTTGTGGAACGGCTAAGACCGAAAGAGAAAATGGACTACAAAAGAGAAGAGAATGTATTAGCGGAAGGACAGAAAAGAAAGTGATCCTAAAAGAGAAAATGACCTCTCTAAGTTGATGCAGTTGGACTCTTGGCTCAGATCCTGTGAGACATTGAGAGATGTCTCCTCCTTGGAAGGAATAATCCATTTAAACTGGGGTTGTACGGCCATGATTGATGCGCGAACAGAAGCAGCACTTAATAACCCCTATCATGCTGGGTGACCTCGTGGCCCACAGTGGGCACCAGTTTGTTTATGGGTGGTACCTTCGACACACTATCTGTGCAAAAATTCTGTTGTGGCTAATGGGCCGGACTGAGGGATTGGACTGTCAGCGCTGCATGAGTCCTCATTTTTCTTTCTGAGAGTCTAAGGTACACCCTGTGCACCCCTACTACACCCAACCTCCCTGTTCTGCCATCATCTGTCAGCGGTGACTGCGTCCCCTGGAAAATGGAGGCGTGACAGAGAGTGTCAATTAGCATTAGCTTTCCTGACAAATCTGTTTTTCTCAACACAAAAGCCTTGGATAACTTGTTCCTGATTTCTCTCTGTCACATCGTAGAGGACACAGGAGTTTTTTTTTTTTTTTGGTTCTCTTCAGCCATGGACATTGAAAGCATCACATGTTGTAGCAGGTAAAAAAAAAAATATTTAGCTCCAGTCAGACAAGTTTTTTTTTTACTTTACAATTTTCCTTTTAGGAAGATAATAAAACTGACATCTCATCATTATAAGGTTTAAAAATGATTGCTTCAGGAACTAAAAAAAAAAAAGTCGAACAAAGCGGAGGCTAATCAAATGCACTTAAATAATGCATCCACTTTAGAAAGCCTTCACAAAAGCACCTGTTTCATCAGCGTGCAGACTTTGAGCTTCCAGGTAAATGTTAACACAATTCCAATTAAAACTATTTGACTGAACGTTTTTTTTTTATGGCCATGACTCAAAAGCTCACAGTCTTTGCTTCACATAATACAAATGAATATTCATCGAAATGGACAAAGCAAAGGGAATGAAGGAATTGGTCATACTGGTCCTTGACCTTCATTTTAATAAAATGTGGTGGAACTTTTTAAGAGGTGTTAAGAAACTGTGATGAATGGAAGCCATGATGTGTAAAAATAACCTGCTTAACGCTCTTGATGTAAAAGCCTAAACAAGCCTAAAGAATATAGACTACAGCATTGAGGGATGAAAAAAATGTAGCAACACATTGCATGTTCCATGTTCGAGGTTAATATTGACCCAAATTGTGTTTCTTTTTTCTTAAAAATTTGTCGTGGGGTTGCTGGAGCTCACCCCTGCTACTGTTGAGTGCAGGTGGAGTACACCCCGAACAGGTTGCCAGTCTGTCACAAGGCCACACAACCACAAATTCTCTCACCTAAGCAATAATACAGAAACTGTGGGAAGAAACTAGAGTCCCTGGAAGAAAACCATGGATGAACATAACATTCAAACTATTGACACATAATGTCAGACGATATTTTCACAAACCGGCTTGAGCAAGGCTGAAGGGGACATAGTTTTTTTTCAGGATGCAGTTTCCCTTAAGTTTTTAGGGTAAAGTTTATCTTTATCGTCTGCAAAATATCTGCAGCTGCTTTAAAGTTTATTTGGAACCGTTAAATTGTGATATAAATTTTCCCTTAACCAATAACTGTCAATAAGTATCTATGGAGCCAACTTCAGCTTCATCCAACTTTAAAGGAGCAATGGATAAATACAAAAAAAGGAATTTCATTAAAACAAGTGTTTCTAAATATAATAATAAACATGAATCCTGTTTATTCGCATCCTCGTAACATTAAGCTACATTCACACCGCCCTCGTTAACAGGTTCAAGCATTCAAGCGACCACTTACAATAAAAAAGTCTACGTAAATGCGCGTTTCAGGCTTTCGGGTTTAAACTTCATTAATCACTACACAAGTTTTTACGACTGTTTACCACACTTACAAAAAACATTGCCAGTTAAACCAGGTTGATCTTTGATCAATCAGGATTTGGTAGTGATGTATGGATTTGGGTAAATCCAGACATGGCGACGGGTCTGATGATGTCGGTGTTTGTTTTTTCAAAAAAAGATAAACCAAAGCCACTCTCTTGACTGCTTAGCATGGGACCCAAGAAATGAACCCAACCGTTTCCGTTTGTGGTGAAATTGCAAGATTTCCACCGCAAATATGTTTAACTTTGCTTGCAGAAGGGTTTCATTTTAGCTGTCAACACAGACGCTTTCAGAAAGCAGCAGAAGGATTTTTGACAGGTAACCAAGCAACTTGACATGCTTCTAAAATATGGATGGGTATCGTTAAGATTTTATCGACACTACTCATCTTATCAATACTGCTTATCGATCGGGTATTCTTAACAGTATTATCTTCACTTCAAAGAACGATAACAGTGGAAATAGAAATGCACATTATTGTATTTTAATAATTTTAAATTTTATGCTGAATAATTTATTATTGAGACACAATATAAACTTTAAGCTTGTTAATATTACCAATAAAATCATTGATTTTTACAGTGATTTCCTCCTAATTTTGATTAAAATTTCATGTACTTATCTTACAAACACTTTAATCACGTGATCCACATGTGTAGCGCTAGCATAAACACCTGTTGAAACAATACAGGCACTAGACATCTCACTTGGACGGTCAAACGCTGCGCACCTCTGTTAGAATCTTCTGCATTTTAGCCCAGGATGTGGACAGGTTATTGGTGTTACCGCTCTTACAAGCCACGTTTTTGTTGTCAGTCCAGTAAAAATTGAGGATGCGGCACTGATACCAAACTGTACCAAAAATGGTATCGCCTCCCTAGTCAAGAATGAGTCGGATGTGGTGGAGAGAATCCAGTAGTTTTACAAAATTAAACTTTCCTCTGAATGAGATTATATATAAATCAGAAAAAAAAATGTAGGTCATTTTTTGTTTTTTTTTTCTCTGCAGCTGGTACCAACTGTCCCATGGACCAGTACCAGTCCGCAGCCCAGGGCCTGGGGATGACTGCTGGCTGGAATTTGAATCAGGGCCTTCTCACAAAACCGCTAACCACTACACCACCAGGCAGCTCACCATTTTACTCCAAGGGCCAAAAAAATAAAAAATAAATAAAAAAATAAAATAAAAACAGAAAAGTTTCCCTTATTTTTCCTTTTTTTCTCACCTGACTGCATGTGTGTTTTAAGACATGGGTAAAACTGACAGGCACACTGTAGGAGGTTATAACTCTGGCTCCAGAAAGCTTATGATTATACATTTCTGAATCGAAGGCCAACCTAAAGGTCATCGAAATTGCGCATAAAATGTCAAACCTCTTGATGAGAGAGCGCAGCCTCTTTCAAAGTATAGCAGCGCTCTGGGGGCACAGCCAGGAGTCACGGAGAACAACATCACAGCCCTGCATTGCTTTACACTCTACACCGTGTTTCATTTTAAAGTCCCTCCCCTATTTGCCCTCTGCTGTGAGAATATCTTTAGTCTTAATCAGCTGTATTGTTTGTGAAGATGCACTTATGAGGAGCGCTAAGCTGTTTATTTATTGAACAGACTCTTTTCTTCTTCCCCTCCGCTGCATGCTTGCCTCTGCACAGACTATTCCTTTGATGTGAGGGGGCTCCTGGTGGAGCTGCTATGACAGCCTCCCACTGGAGGCACAATGTTGTACAATAAACAGCAATAAGTTGTGGCCTCGTCAGCAGCAGCCAAGATACAGTAAAACATATGACCCACTCTCATCCGCCTGCACTTTATTTGCCTTTGAAGCTGTTTCATTTTCCTTTTTTTTAACCACTGGATCTAATTATTGCTAATCTGCCACATCGCTGGTGGGTTCACTCACTTTTGTTCAAGCACCGTCACACAACCACAAAGAGAAAAGAAGATACATTTGAAGCTGTATTTTATTTTTTCTACTCCAGTAAAGTTTATTAGTAAATAATTGTGTTGAAGAAAATCCCAGATTGGCTAAAACAGATTAACAGTCAAATCAGGAAAGAACCCCAGCCACCTTCCCTTCCCTGTTACTGACAGCTTGGAGCAGAGAGCTTGTGCCAGCGTATTTTCTACATCACAAATATGATTCTTTTCAAACTGCATTTGTTCATCTGGTCCTGATTTGTGCCATTGTGAATAAAGAAATACTAAGGAATACAATTTTGAGCTTAATTGTCTTAAATATGTCCCCAATAATCAGAAAAGGGACACAGGAGCATGTTAAAAACACCAAAAACACAACTTTCATGGGCATGGGCCTTTAAGAATTTAGAAAACATATCTATTTTGTTTATATTTCTTTGATGAGTTTCAGATTTGGAAGGTTTGGTATAGCAAATAAGCAAAATAAACATTTAGGGGGACAACGTCTTTAACAGTGAAGACAAAATAAAGACATGAAACAGATAAGACAGAAAATGATGAAAGGAAATGAAACCAATAAAATTGAATAAAATGGAAAAAATATTGAATCAAAGTTTTTGTTGGTTTTGTAGTGATAGTGAAAAATGGAGAAGCATGTAACAGATAATCACTCAATAAAAACAAAACTCAAGGGGTAAAAGCACGCAGGTATTAACAATTGTGCTAAAGTTTCACTAAGATGTTACTGTTTAATTGAACTACGGCGCTGCTGACTAACAGTCAATTACTGATAATGAAAATTAACATGTTAATTAATCCTTACATATTTGGCACGCACAATGATTGCTGCCGCTGGATGCTTATGCAAAGCATGGTAACAACTTCATATTGATAAAAAAAAATCATAATAACCTTCTTGACAGAGAGGATTAAAATTTCCTTTACAATCAAATTATACAGTTGGTGATCAAAACTCCTAATCCTGTTTATCTCAACAAATTTGGTTTATGTTGAGTGGATTTTATCGACATTCCTCTAAACTGCGCTGTGTGCACTTTTATAGGCAGAAGCTGCCAAACACAAAGGAAAAACGGGTATTAATTAGAGCAGATAATGAAAGAGAGGTTAAGCTTACCATAGATGCCTGTGGAGATGCAGGGGAAGGCCTGTGAAAGAACAAAAGAAACAACTATTAAAAGGCGACAATGCAAACCAATTGATTTGTTACGGAAGGTCAATTCTTTCAGACCAAGATTCACTAGAAAAAGAAAAAAAAAAAAGACATTTACTCAACAAATTAAATCTGTAACAAAAATATATGAATAAATGTGTGCTGAAGTTGATCATTTTGAGGTTGCCTAATTATGCTTTCTTATATCTAAAACAGTCTTTTTTTTACCCATTTTGGCAGAACTTTTGCATGTGAACCATATAAAGTACCCTGTTCAGGTAGGTATTTCTCCTTCTTGTGTTCATTGAGTCTGAAATCTACCTGAACTTGCCTATTCAAACACATTTCAAGGATTATCGTGATCACAGCGCTGCGTTTAGAAGGCTGTTTGACAAAATTTCATCAGGGATTGTTGCAGAAAGGAGCAAGACAGCCTGTTAGTGCTCAATATCCATAACAGCCGCGGTTTACTTATATTGCCAGAGGGAACAGTGGGGGAGACTCATGTAAATTCATAGATACAGACAGGCTAGAGCTTACTGCTTAACATTCTCCAACACACTTATTCTGTCTGTTGCCCACAGCCCAAACATACACAAACACCATTCTGTTGAATTTATTGCATTAAACTGCAAGATGGTAAACTGTAGAGAGCTTAGTAAAAACTCCATCAGCTGTGATCATGCAATGGCACCAAAGAGACACCAAGTAGGACGCTCTTTAATGCATCCTGATAAAAAAAAAACATTTTTAAATAAATCTGACCTAGTTAAACCTGATGCAACATTCAAGATTTGTCTCATCGTACCTCAGATCTGAATCACATACATTTTGATAAACCTTCAAAAATTTAGGGCAAAAAAAAATCTGAAGAAAATAAACACCTTAGTGCAAAAACCAACATAAATTTATAGATAACTTTTTAAACATGATTTAAAAAGTAACAGCCTTGTAATAGGACTTGCTTTGTAACACTTTGCAGCAGACATATTACTCAAGCATGGCTTTATAGCTGAAAATAGTTTCATTTTTCTTCACTTCCGTGAGCTAAAATATTATGATTCATAAGCCGTGCAGTAAACTTCCTTATTTCACATTCATCTTTTTAAGAGCATTTAAAAAAGGGAGCTGAAAAAAAAAACTTTAAAGGTCCCATTTGTCCTCAAAACAAGCTGAATTCATGCTTTAGCTGCTGCATACATCAAAAGGTGTGGCTATGACATTAATAATAAAAAAAGGGATCCAGTCGCAGTTCCCACAACTGGATGAACATAGAAAAAAAAAAAAAGAACAAACCTGGATTCATCAAAGGAAAACAATCATGTGTCAACATCTCCCAGTGCCAAACTCAGCCCAGCAGTTTGTTTTCTCACACTGACCCTGTCAGGTTGGATTCAGACCTGTGCTGTGGCAAAACACTTGTGCCGAGACCGCTCCGTTTTAGAATTTAATAGATCTGAAGGAGAGGCATAAGAAGTACACGTCTCCTTGCAGGATAATAATACGAACAGTCAGAGGTTGAATATTTGTTTTCCAACCCAGAATAAGCATCGCTCTCGTGTGAGGAAGATGGAAAGACATTTTCTGCACATAAACATGCTGTTCCCGTCAAGCATCCCAACAGACCGTCTTTA
The DNA here is from genome assembly GCF_002922805.2 of Oryzias melastigma. Taxonomy (NCBI): domain Eukaryota; kingdom Metazoa; phylum Chordata; class Actinopteri; order Beloniformes; family Adrianichthyidae; genus Oryzias; species Oryzias melastigma. The sequence continues at coordinate 26,518,965 of NC_050526.1, forward strand.
AACACAAATGCAGGTTTGTCCTTCATTTGGCTGAAGAGAAATGACTGTGGTTCTGCCTTCCTGTTTACCAGGTATCAGGTAAGGCCTGTCAGTGGACATTTTTCTTCTAAAGGTGATTTAAATCTTCTACCGAAGCGTCGACCTTTTGTAGATGATTGTCTGGGCCTGACACAAAGAGCAGATGAAGAAGCATGAAGGAGCGTGCTACTTTAGGTCTTATACCTAACAGATAAGCAATGAGTGTTCTTCACTATGGGGTTCAGTTTGTGCCAAAAATGTTTTCGTGTCTACTTGCTGTGTCTTTGGGTCTATTCTTTTGGCCCACTGTCTATATCTACTGGGCACGTTTATTGAACATTTGTTGATGTCTACGCTCTAAAATGTTCAATAAACAGTCAGTAGACATATACAATGGGCCATAGACAAAAACAATGGACCAAAGACACAGGGAACGGACACAAAACTATACTTTTGGCACAAACAGGACTCCATAGTTCGATGGCAGCAACCAAGGATACAGTTTAGAGCACGGTCAGCAACAGGCCTGACACCAACTTACAAGAACTGAACCACAGCAAACCTCTTATGGCAAAGTACAAGAAACTATCATTGGAACGGCTACAAGAGTCTTTTCTGACAACAATAGAAACAGTCACCAGAGATTCTTCTGATGATGTAGGTAAATTATTAGGACCAAACGACTGTAGAAATTGTTACCAAAAACTTTTTTGATGACATAGGAAAACAAAAGACCAAACGACCATGGTAATGGTTACTGAGGACTTTTCTGACAACGTGAGGAAAACCCATAGACAGTGTAATTAATGGACTTAGCAACCCCTGCCCTCAGTGTTCCAAATAAGACCCGCTGGTTGCAAGAAGGCCAAAAATCCCATCGACTTCAACTAAGAAATAGACAGTAATTACTCAGTCATTTTAATTGTCAGAATAACCATTCTTGCTCTTATGCATTCTTTTTAACATGTTCTTTCTAATCCTATTCTTTTTTAGATAAGATAATTAAAATAAGACATTTTTTTCTTTATTGCATGTTATTCAAGTTGTAAACTGACCAATCAGATACCTAGGTAACAGCATGTGGTGCCCGCTGGCCCCACCTCGAACGTTTAATTTACAGCTTCTCTCGACCCCACTTTCAGTGGGAGGGGTGTGGACTTTGTCAAGCCGGAACAAGTTCACTCATGATTGGCGACAGTAGTTTTTTTTTAAAACGTGACACAGATCGACTGGGACTAATCACTCTTGCAATATGGTGGTAGGCCTATCAGGAAGTGACGGAAAAGGCTCTGGTCTGATTTTGCGAGGGCAGGAGGTAAGGCTTTTCTGTGTGTGACGTCAGCACTTGCTTTGTCCAGTTCTTAATTATACAGTCAATGGGAAAACCAAAAGACTGTAGCCAAGGTTACCAAGGACTTTTCTGATGACGGAGAGAAAAAGACAAGACCAAAGAACCGTAGCAATGGTTCTCAAGACATTTTCTGATGACATAGGGAATTGACATGACCAAATGACTGTAGTAACATATTATCAAGGCCTTTTTGGACAATGCTGGTAAACCACAAGACCAAATGACCACACTTAACAGTTACCAATGACTTTTTTGACAATGTAGGGAAATACCCAAACCAAAATACCATATCAACAGTCACAAAAGATTTTTCTGACAACGTAGGAAAATGAGAAGACCCAACAAGCATAGCCATGGCTACCAAGGAATTTTCTTACAACTGAGGAAAACAATAAGTTCAAATGAGAGTAGCAACAATTACACAGAGGTTTCCTGTCTGCTTCACCTGGCAAAGTAGTGAAACAACAAGATTAAATAACAATAGCAAAGACAAGTTTAAAACTTTTCAAAAACATCTAGTTAAGATTAGAAGAATACAAGCCCAAAGCAAATGTAGATGAATCATCAAAGAAGCATGGACACACATTTTACATAGTATACATAGACGAAAACAAATGCCTATTAAACTTGTTCAGCAAAAGAAACACAGTGGACCATAGAGAGAGAGACAATGGATGGAGAGTGGACATAAAAACATATTTGACACAAATGGAACCCCACCTGTGACTTTAGTCAGTCTTATTGCGCAGTCAATGCTGAAAGACCACATTATCAATAAATTCTCCTCAAACATTGACCTGTTCCTAACATGCTACAGGCTAAAGCAGGGGTCCCCAACTGGCGGACCGCGGTCCGGGTCCGGACCCCGAGACCCTTTTATCCGGACCGCCAAGCATTTTTAATAAAAAGTACGATTTTTCATTCATCTTTACACGGCGATTTTTGAACGGGCGCGCGCGAGGACAGCTACGTTCAGACCGGGGTCCTTCCACCGGCAAAAGCTCAGAGCGGTGAGCTAACGTAGTTGGGACGTAAAGTTATCTGGAATGTGCGTGAACAATGGCTCTGTCTAAAATGAGAAAAATGGACTGAAAATCGTGTCTTTGGAGATGAGTGGACCGAAGCTTTAACTTTTATTTACCAGCAGTGAGTTTTACAGGCTGGTTTGTATTATAAGCAGGGAATCTGCTGGTTTTATTCAGAGCGCTGATATCAAGCGGCGCTACGAGACAAAACACAAAACTTCTGACACAAATTACCCGACAGAATGAGTGACGTGGTCACGGAAAATATACGAACTGAAAGTACAGTGCGAGCGTACAACACACAGACGCAGCACAACAACGAGCTCACGAGTGGATGTTGGGCAAGCACTAAAAAATCACTCGGAAATGATTAAAGAGTGTATGGAGGCAAAGACAGAAACAATATTAGAAGGAAAAGAGGGACAGCAGCTTTAAGAAAAGCTCCAACAGATTCCCCTGTCGTCAACAAGAAGCTTTCCAGAGATGT
>NC_050526.1:26522088-26523238 GCF_002922805.2 Oryzias melastigma
ATTGACTGAATGTTTTTGCATGTTCGGACCCCGGTCTACCAAGCTGACAGTTACTGGACCTCTCGCCAAATTAGTTGGAGACCCCTGGGCTAAAGCAACCTGACAAACCATCAGCATAATCAATTCTAATCCTTGTATTAGTCCCCTGACAAAACCATTATGGAACATTGATCTTTCTAATGTGAAGATGTATCAGGTAGTCCTTTAATTGGATGTTGTCACTGCTCTGTGCTGTTTTTAAGGGTGTTTGTTGTGAAAAGTGAAACAAATGATTGAAGTGTTTTGCACATTTACTGTTTCATTCCCATCATCACCAAGGAATATTTCAAATCACGTCTAGACGTCAATATCCGGTTTGAGAATCAAGGCACATCACTGAGCCGTGGGGCGTAGCAGTCAGGGAGAGCATCAACACTCTGGAAACTGGAAACCTGGTAACATCCATTCGCTTTCTGTGTTCTGTACACATCATGACAGCAGTGATGCTCCTCTGAATACATAGTTCTGCTTTGAGTGCATGGGGGTTTACAGTACGTCGTCCTAACCTATGGTTCTGTGGTTAAAGTTTTATTGCTGCTGGATCTCTGGCTGCTCATTACGAGTGAGTCAGCACTTCCTCTCATCCGCATACGCCCAAACCATAAGGCTTTGCCTGACATGTTGCCTTGTTGCTGACTTTCTTTGCTTAGAGGGTGTTCAGAAATTGGTCACCAGGGAAATTATGCTGTTTCTGGGGCTCCTCCTTAATCTATCACATCACTTTAAAGTGGAGCACCTTTCCTTTCAGCATCTCTGCACGCCTACAATGCATCACGGCATGGAGGAATTCAGTATTTGTTTGAGAAAACCAACTATGCACATTAATATTTCCTATTATCAATCAAAATAAAGATCCCATGAAATATCTTTAGTTATGAATGAATCTAATTGGTGTTAAAATTAATCGTTACACCCCTAATTTTATATTAAATATACAAACATCTAGAATTTAAAGAGTTTTTGTTCATAAAACTAAGACACTGTTACTCTACATTGCAGCTTTTACTCATACTTTAACCACCAGGAATTAAAACAGTGAATATGGATCAACTAGTGGCAAAATGCAGTTCTTTACTTTCAACTGATGCAGCCGCAAAAGATAAGCTGTGGG
>NC_050526.1:26523248-26523552 GCF_002922805.2 Oryzias melastigma
AAAAAAAAAAAAAAAAAAAAAAAAAAAAAAAACTGGGCATAGTGACTGCAGGATCCTGCCAGGGGAGCACCTCGTCTCGGCTGGCTGGGTAAATAGCACTGGACCCTGGGTGCTGCCCCGGCAGGCTGAGGCCTCCTAGCCTGTTTGCAGATGGAATCTATGCTTATAAATCACAGCGGCATGAGGAGACCTTGTGCAAACGTGAACAAAAATATATTATTCACAAGCGTCGCCACAGAGTGGAATTACAGAATTAGAACATGAATCCAAGTCAATCCTCTTTGTTGACTACAGTAATTCTTTA
>NC_050526.1:26523604-26547753 GCF_002922805.2 Oryzias melastigma
AAAGGAGGATGTCAGTGAAAGATCAGGATATGTTAACACCCTCTGCATAATACCTCATATTCCTACATGTCGCTCAAGTGTCGTTATGCTAAATGGAGGATGGAGAAACGCGGAGGATAGGAAACCCGGCACCTAATCGCCTGAGTCTCAACAACCATATTTATATCCGCTGTGATTAACTACAACTGTTAGCACGTTCCTCTGTGTCCACAAAGGCTGTGCAGGGCGTGATATAACGGTCAAGACTCTCATGCTAAAGCAGTTTATTAAGGCTGTTGCTATAAAGGAAAAAAAAAAAAATCTGTTGACTTTTTTTTAATTTCCGGTTATCAAAAGGCTCTCCGGAGGAATTATTCTTTAATATTTGATACATGAGAAAAACAACAGAGAAAACAAACTGCAGGAATTGCTTATTCCAGGGATTGCTGGTGTCAGTAGATTTTTCACTGCAGTTTAAAACAGTGATACACCACCACAGGCAAAGCTAAAATGAGCTCATATTTCATTTTGAGTTGTTTCTATTGCTCTTTACAGAGATTATTATTTTTTTGTGACTAAGATAGCTATTTTTGGATATGATGTACAATATGTATGCTTTAATTTTTCTTTGTCACTCTAACCTGTTTCATAATCCAAAGTAAAAAGCTAGAGGTTACTTAGGCAGCAGTAATGTAATTTACTTCAAACAGGAGCAGTAAGTTAACAAGCGCTGCCGAAGGAATTCACTAACGCTACAGCGGGACAGCTCTGAGCCTTTGCTGACTCTGCTAAAAAAGTAATTTGCAGGTCCATGGGGCAAAATGCTAAAAGTAGGATCAGCAAGATACTTGCTGGACATGATTTACTGTCTCAGAATTTGATGAAAATTACATTTCTCAATTATTGCCTTTATCACAGTTTGGCTGAGGGCACCCTCAACTGTCTGCATATTGTTCTGCACACTCACAAAAAAATAAAATAAATAAATAAATACTTTCTCCACGTGTTGCACGTCCAAACAGTGACAGCCAAGATGCTGGTGCTCCAAAGGTGGACACATTGCAACTTATAGACAGTGCAGGGCAAAGGAAGGCGACACAAGCAGATGCCAAACTGATGGCTGCCTGGTTCACTGGTCCATAGCCGGCTTTGTGGTTGATTAAGCACAGTTCAACCTGCAGGCCAAAGGTGCTGCACGCAGAAAAGTACATTTACTTTTTTTTATTTATTTATATTACTTATTTCAAGATGGAGGTTGGTCATGCTTCAGTAACTGCTGGGCAGACACTGATAAATGCTTCAATACATGCTACAACAAAACTTAAATCCAAAATACTAATATTCAATGTTATTTATGGGCTAAGTGTTCAATTAAGAAAATTAATGTTGTTCATTCCATACTTGGATCACAATGATTTTCCTCAGGGGGCCAATTGTATCTAAACATGTAAAGTAAATGATTTAAAAGTAACATTTTCTTTATCCCTGTCTTTGTTGAGTTGATATAATGTTTGAATTTTATCTCCTGTTTTTGTTTTCAAATAGCCTTTTAGGCAGCAGAAAGATGTCACTGCTCTAAAGGGACAATAAATGAAACTGAATGACATTCATTTGTGGAGGCTTATACTTGAACTAATTCATTTAAACCATAAATTTCATGATTTGGGATTTTGCTCCTTTTCCAACTTATTTTAATGAATTTTTCAAAGCAACAACAAAAGAAAATTGGTTAGTTTGAAATAAAACACTTCTATTTATTAATTACCAGTAAGTAAAAATTTAATGAGTAAATAAGAAAAAGAATAATTACCATTAAATGAATAATAATTTTGTTTATTCTGCTTTTGTAAAGATTACAGATAAAACTAGACAACAGATTAATAACAATAAATTTAGTAAAATTATTACCCACTTAAAAATATAGAATGATCTTGTGTTTTTTTTTATCATGTATTTATTTTTATAATTTGTATAATTTCTTTTTTTTTATTGTATGTGCTTACTTTTATTGCTAAAGCCTTTTTGACGGATAAATTATTCAAAGAACTGTTAATAATAAGACAAAAGAAAAAAAAAAACAATTTAAAATAAGAAAAATAATAAATGAAAGTTGTTCGTTTTACTGCCATAACTACTCGGCAGATGGAGGGTGTAGACCCACAACTCCCGTCTGCAGCGCCTTCACCCCCTGCTGCTGTCGCTGCCTCTCATCCTGAACTGGAATACATCTTATTTATATCAGTAGGATGTTGTTAGGACACATTTTCGAAGTTTTAACCAAGAATCTTCCCCTTAAGATCAGAACTACAAGCCTCCAGATGCAGACTGTCTGGAAATGCTCAAGTCATCTTTATATTTCCACACATGCCGTCTCTGTGACATGACATGGGGATGTTTTCTTGTGGATGCACACAGCAGTCCTGGGTAGATAGTTGCATCAGCTTTTCTGCTAACATCAGCATTTATTACCAGCTGTGTGGAAACCGTTTTACTTGAAAATTCTATTTTATTGTTGTAAGTAAACAGATTTAATAAAAAAACAAACTGAATTTATCTTAAAAAAATAGACAGTTTTATTAGATTTAACAAAAGTTCAAAGAACACAAAAAAGTTATTTTCTGTTTTAACCCTTAGTAGTCTTTGCCGATCAAATTGGTAGTTAACAATGATGTTGGAATGACAATGACCCCCCTACCCCCATTAGCACAGTTTTCATCCAAAATTTAAGATAAAGATTAAAAAGAAAAAAAAAGATTATTTGAAATTTTGAGTTTAAAACAAATGTAGGAGGTATGACACAATTATGATTCATCTTAAGACTTATTCATGAAACATTAGTTTAGCAGAGCTTCATCTGGTTTACAGACATTTTTCACAATGTTTTATCTTTTTTAATATTTAAATGGTTGATATTTGATACAAAATATAAATATTGTTTGATCTCAGTTTTTGTGATTCTGGCAAGGAAAAAAAGTACAAATTTAGTTTTTTTTTTTTTTTTTTTTTTTTTTTATGGTTTTAGGATTTTTCGTTGAATTTTTGTGTAATAGTATGAACAATATCTGTAAACAAAAAAACCTGGGGCTTTACTAAAAAGATGTATATCAAGAATTGCCACAAAAAACTTTAAAGATAAATTATTTGAACAAATTGTAAAATAGTTAAACATGCTTAAAAAGCCCCCAGAATACTTAAGCTGCTATTCTTCCAAGGAAAAAAAAAACATCACTAAGTAAAAAAATAATAAACATAAAAAACAAAAAATCAATCTACCTGTATAGTATCTGCATGAATAAGTAGGTTAAATGCCCCCCAAGGAGGAAAAGATTGACCAATCAGCAAAACAAGAAACAAAATTGAAAAATACTAATTTGCCATTATATGACACACGGAAAAAAAGAAATAAAAACAGTAAAACTGACTGATTTCCAATAAGCAGCTGAAGCAGGTCGGGTAGACTCAGAGAAACTAAGTCCTGTTTTTGCTCTCTGCATCCACACAGCTTCAGGGAAAAATGTTGTGAGAGTATTTTCTTGCATTTTCTTTAATATTTGGGATTGATTGCATTCTTGTTGTGGGCAAACATCGAAGACTCCTCACCAAGCTGATGTGAAGGGCGGAGAAGCTTCAGACTGATGGTGAAGTTCATGAACTTTTGGCTTTCGGTGAGGAATTTATAGCCAAAACATGAGTCTGATTCTAAAATGACAGCTACTCCAATAAAGAACTGCAATGGAGACTGGTGCTTGTTCCTATTAACAACTAGGCTTTTGTACTTCTCTTTGATTAAAAACAAAATCTTTATTTGAATCTGCATCAGTACATAAAGTTTAGGCACTGGAGGCAAATTAGAAAACCTCAAGTGGCTGAACTTTGTTTCTAAAAAAAGCATTGTTTTTAACCACTCAGATGTTTCCCACAATGATATATTTGTCCCGCATTATAATTTTAATAATGTTTTTTATTCATTTAACATTGACGTTATCTAACATCCTCTTCCTCTTAAGCTTTGAACCATCATTTCGTTACAACTTTTGGCCTAAAATAATTATGATGATCTTATGAAACCCTTATCATATTTATCACTGAAGTCCTGACATTATAAACTGCAGGAAGCATATTGATTGAATCCCAAGACGGAAGCAAAGGGTGCAGTTAAGTGAAGGAAATTGTAATGGTGGTGATTCTGAGCCTAATGTTTTATTTGAATATTTAAACCTCCCTCACAGAAGAGGAGAAGGCATCATTCATTATGCCTCCGGGCGCTCAAGCCTGTGATTATTCCAATAAATGCTTCCGAAATGTGGAGCATGTGTGCACGCTGCGCGGCATTAGCAATCATTTGCATGTTGGCCGCCTGGAATTACACGTGGTCACAAATAAAACGATCAAAAGAGCGAACAGGAGGATTGTGTCATAATCCGTCAAGACACGGTTATGTAAAGTATCTTGAAGTGAAAAAAGCTTGAATGAGGAAAAGCCAAACAAAGACATGTGGAGGTAAAGCAGAATATTCTGAGCATGACTCAGCATCCAACCAGCTCTCCACTAAAAAGAAACAAGGAGCTTGAAGCGGAGGATAATGAGCCCAAAAATATCACTCAAGATGAGACTAAAAAAAGATGAAGTCACTGATCTAAACGAATAGTAAAATACAAACTAAATTATATTTTATACGGAAACTCATTTCTATTTAGAAATGGGCTTTAATGGCACATTTAATTGGACACCGGGAAAAAAAAAAGTTTTCTGGTCTTTAGTGAGAAAGTGACCCTATGATACCATTCCAACATAAGGCGACTAATTAAACTTTTTTTCCCCCTTTTCAAGGCGCCCTTCAACATTTCAAAAGCAGCGTTTTCAAAGAAGCTTCAAAGTCAAAACCTCACAGAATGTGGAGTTCACAGAGCAGCAAGCATATAAAGACAAGTGACTCGCAACATGGCTCTGTTTTTTGGTGGAGACTCAAATCCTTTGTGCTGCTTCCTGCATACTAATGAAAAGAAATGTCCGGCTCTCTGTTCTCTGGAATAACTCTTCATAAACATTCAACCCTTGTGCTCTCTTATGGGGTCCAGATGACCCCACCCTTATATTGATGTGTGATCCCTCCCATGACAAAGATGGACAAAGGTGGACAGGATTTTATGTCTGCCACGTACACCAGTGAAGATTAAAAAAAAAAAAAAAGAATCCTTGGGGAAAAAAAAGTTCAGCACACGGTCCAGATGACCCCACTTTTAATGTAAACATGCCTAGGATAGCACATGGGTTACAATTGACTGCCTTGTACGGCCATCGTGCGCTACCCACCCCTTTAGACCTGCTACACACCTCTCTATCTCCCCCTCAAATAACTCCTGTCAGGGATGTGCGTGACAAATTCATAAAAAATAAATAAATGGCGCCTTTTCTGTTGGATTTATCTCCATAGCAACCATTTTATATTTGACTCACCTGGTGGTGATGAACAAATCTACTTAGTTTTTAGAAGAATCAGCAAAAGTACATTTTCGGATTTCCTTAGCAACTGACGTTTTTGTTAACCACGCCCACATTCCTAATATGTTTGTATTGTATGTCAAACATTTACTTCAACTTGAGACAAGGGCTCAGGTATTACATTTTCACAATACTCCAGTAAAAAAAAAAAATGTGCGAGGAACATATTTGTAAGCTCAACTTAAACTTAAACCTGGTGAAGATCACTGGAACAAAATGTTTCTTTGCCCACAGTGTATGGAAATGTAAACATTGCCAAATTTTCCGTTTTTGATGCTAAAATGGCTGGTAAACTGTAGGTCCTATGGTCATCCCATAATATGTTTAGAACTTTGTTTGGCTTTACCTGTGATGTGCGTATTTTTGCTTCATTACTTGATGTCATACCATTTCTTTTGAGCTCCGCAAGAGATTTTGGCCCTATTCATTCTTTTGATGGTTTTTCCCGCTCCGATTTGATTCCAGGTGGACTGTCTGTGCCTTATCTGTGTCCTTTCTTGGCCATGGACCCCGCCTCTGACTCGTCATCTCGCATCTTTGAGTGGGTGAGATTCCAGGTGGATCATCTGTACTCCTGTTCTTGGCCGTGGACCACGCCTCTGGCTCGTCTTGGCTGTGGACCTTGCCTCTGGCCACCCCACAGTTCTATCTGGCTAAACTCTATCTAAACATGCCGTTGTAGAGTTCGATAAGGTAATTCTTCTTTAAACAGTCCTAGTACATTGCCTTTCCATCCTGGCAGAGGATCCCTCTTTCATGTGGACATCCCTGAGGTTTCTTCTTTTTTTATTTTTTCCAAGAATCAGCTTTTTTAGGAGTTTTTCCTTACCAGGATGGAGGGTCAAAGGGCAGGGATAATCAGTTTATTTTAGTCTCTTTAGTTTAGCAATCAGCTATTTTTTTTTTTTATATTTTACGATCGACTTTCTGCTTATGTACAATTACCGGTATGAAGCCCAATGAGACAATTGTTTTGTGACATTGGGCCATATGAATAAAACTGAATTGATGTCATTGTTCAGTTTTTGACGAGTTCTCAAGTATGTGGCGGGGATGAAATGTTTGCTTGAAGGCGCAGTAAGGAAGAATAATTGCAAAAACAATCTGGTCCTTCAGTCCTGGACTGCTGCAGGACATAAGCACAAGCTTCATAGCAATAAAAGATCACTTTTATCTGTATTTTTCCAAGCAGTTTCCTATTATCTTATCAATACATGGACTAATCTTGTGGAATTAATCTTAGTTTGACTTAAATTGGCGACTAAACAGAAATGACTTCTAAGAACATTATCCAGATGAATGGAACCAGAATCTTAACAGATCATAAAAAGGCTTTGACCACATTCCCCAAAGCCCTGAAACCATCAGGCCTGGTTAAGAAACCAAACCTCATTAAATTCACATAGAATTAAGCTCTCTGTTGTGACCCCTCCGAAGAACGGTGAGCAGATCATTATAAAGGAATAATGGAGACACGGTTTTCAATTAGACGAGTGAATGTTTGTCTTTTTCTCCTAAACTGAGGCCAAACAGTACACCTGTGGTTAAATCCTTTTTTTTTGTTTGTCATAGCATCCTTGGCTTTGAACTTCAAGAATAATTAGCAGAGACCAGAAAGCAGAGATGTTTTTGTGAGCAGAGAATTTAACAGGTTTAATGAACTCTCTTTGTCAACAAAAGCTCGGGGTTCTCTGTGACTGCCTCCAATGCACTTGGGTCTGTAAATCTCTACAGCAGCTTTTACCGTTTGGACAAATGCAGTGATACACGGTGTCTGCAAACTGCACTGATGCAGGGTTGTGAAGGCATAAAAGACAGGAGGCAGCATGTTTATGAGCTGAGGTAGACAGCAGGGAGATAAACAAGAGTGTGAGGAAAAAAAGAGCAAATAGGCAGATGGGTAACCCTGTTTAACCGGAGGAGCAGTTTTTATTTTTTTATTCTGTTTGGAAGCCAAAAATGTTTGTCCCCTGTTAAGTTTTACTCTGACATATTATTGTAGTAAAGCATTCGCAGCTAAAGTGATGCTTTTGAAAATGGTTTACTTCTAGTTTTTAAAATAATTATTTTTTAAAGAGTAACTCCTGTGATAAATGATAAATGTAATCCAAATTTGTCAGATTGAAAAGTGTGATGGTAAAATTAGCATTTATTGACATTATTTAGTTTGTCTTCTTGTCAAAGTAAAGTATATTCGACTTTATTATCATAAAGAGACAAACATTGTTCAGAGAGCTCAGATTCTAAAAACACGTTTGCTCCATGAGCTGGAACAGTGCATGTTCACTTTACAATTCCCCACAACATAAAGCCATAAATCTGAGCTCGCCTGAGGTAAGAGCAGCCCACACTAATTAACAGTAGAAGGATGAGAGGTCAAGGCCTGTGTCGTATTAGCATGAGAAAACACTATTATTTGTTTCAATTTACAGCCTTTTCTGCTCCGAAATTCTTCAAGTAATGAGACTTACATGTAAACGTGAGTTCTTATGTGTGATGAGCAATGCATGGTTTACACTGCAGCCACCAAACAGTGTGAACAGTCAGTGTCTTATCAGAACTGACGGAGTAGATGGGATTTCTGCCTCAGGAAATGTCCACATAACAAGACTGCAGATGCAAACTAAAGCTCATTTTAGGCACACAGTGCAGCGTTGCTTTTTAATGAACATGTCTGGTCCTTTAAAGGACTTTGGAGCAAGGACGTTGTAAGCTCTGAGGAGGTCAGCTCTGTGCACTGCTGTGCAGACCTGTGGGCCATTCCTTCATTTTGATCTGAGCTCTGTGCTGACGATGCTGCAGCAGGCACAGACTCAGGAGTGGAAGGATTAGGGACAAGAGGGACGGCTTCCTTTGTATTCATTTTATCCTCATTTCTGGGCATAAGAGCAAAAGGCAAAAACCAGAGGCTTCACCGAGGCTCTGCTTTTTATTTTTGGCCGTAACGTTCTCAAGATCAAATTAAAGCAGACTGTCTGATAAATGTGTAATGGCTTACTTTGAGAGAACAGGCATTTTGCTGAGAAGGCCGTTTAGTTCAGCCTGCAAGCTATTAGTCATGATGTCGGCTCATTTCCATATGTGTTACTGTCTCATGAGCAACGGCTGCTGCACACTCTCACTTTGACTGCAATCATCAAAAATCCACAGATATTCACACCTGCGGCCAAAGCAGAAGGGCTTGTATCTACAGTTTAAGACATGAGAAGGATTGGGAAAGGTGGGAAAAAAGAAAAAATAAATCACTTTTTTCATGAGCCTTAAGCGCAGAGGGCCTATAGAAATATGAGACATAAAAGCAAAGCCGTCTCCGAAAAAAGGACTCTGTAAATCACAAGTTAAACTTAGTTGAAATTAGAAAAACAAACCCTAAACATAGAACATTTTTAATAATTTAAATATATTTTCAGTAAAGTCTTAAAAACTTTAACTTAACATGGTAATAAATGATTGCTTTGAATTTTTAGATCAAGATATTAAAGGTTTAGATGAGTTTGTTGTTGTATGAGTACATGAGAACTGGACTGAGTGACCCCGCCTCCTCTGGTTCCAAACAGGAAGTACCTGTGGGCTCTAAGAAGCCAAAATCCCATAAACTTCTCTGGAGAAATAAACAGCTATTACTCACTAATCACTGATACTGACCATATCTGGCTCCAACATTGCAGTGTCTGTATTGCAATAAAACGTTAACTGAGTTGATTTAATTTAGTTTGAAGTGAAAGTATATTATTTTCTTTGGGTGACATTATTGTGACTCGCTACAGTTCTTAAATATAGTCAATGGTTGAGCCCAGGATTGAACAAATAAAATAGGATTTCACATAATAACCAATTAAAAAAAATAATTATGGAAATAGGAATTAAGCAGCGAAAATAGACATTTTAAAATATATTTTTTTAGCAAAACAGTTAAGAAAAGTAGTAAAGTTAAAATTAATTGTCACACCTGAGTGTGTAAAATTTTTTGACCCATGGTCCAATAGAAGACTCAGCTGTGTTTTGGAAACATTTGGACGGTTTAACCCCCCAATCCAACCCCTTAATGCTGAGTGTCAAGCAAAGAGGGGATTTGGTCCCATTTTTAGAGCCTTTAGTGTGACTCGATAGTGGATTTGAACCCACCACCAACCAGTCTCAGGGCGGACACATTCCCACTACGACACTGAGATGGTATTAGATGTGATTATAGTCACCTCTAATCTGACTCTCAATAATTCTATGTACTGGAAGGTAGAAAATGATTATTTGAATATGTAAATGATCAAATAAAAGTAAGCCATTTCTATGGGCGATGTCACACTCAAATTCCTATAAAAAGTTCAAGAATACAAACAAAGCAAGAACAATACGTATGGAGATAATCAAAATGAGATGGTATACTATCAAATATTGACCTAAAACACCAAGTTTTTTTTAAAAAAAAAAGCCTCTACTAAGTGAGAAATTCTCCTGGAGGTTTTTCCCCATAGAGTTTAATCTCACCAAACATCAAGGTCTTATCAAAATCTCTCATATTGTATCTGGACTTATATAGGGGCCTTTTTTCATGGATGGTAGCCTAGAGACAACGTCCTCAGACAGTAGTATACATTCAACATTTCAAATATATAGAGATATATGAGGCAGTAAGGATGTATTTTGTCAGCGCATGAGGCAGTGGTCATCATTAAGGTGCTTAATAGACCATGACGCCTGTAGGACCTGACAGGCGAGCTGGGAAAAGTGGCGGGTCTAGGGAGAGGGTCACCTTCATGTAGAGAGGCAGATCTGTCACCCTGAGCCCATGAAGAGAACCCTTCTTCCACCCCGAACTGGCTCAGATTATGCAAACCTATGCTAAACCTATGCTAAAGCACAAATCCCATGACTGCCCTGAAAAAAAAGAAACACAGACTTGGAAAGAGTCAAAGCTGTAACATGCCTCCAAGCTGCAGGATGAGATAAACAGCAACATCTCTGAACAAGAGATTCTCTGCTGCCTCCTATCTGGGTAGTTATCAAAGAAAGCAGAGAGCAGGGATAATTTCAGAGCAGATATGATGATGGTGAACTGCCCACTTAACATATTTTTACTCATCTTCACGCCATTATGCCTTTAAATGGCATTAAATATCTGAATGTGCTGGGCTGGACCACGCTTCGGTGTTGTAAGTGTGTCAGATTATTGTTAAATATAGTGAAGTTCAGCTGTGGAAAGTGGGGCAATCTCGGTGTGGGCACAGGTGGATCTTCAAATGAGGAGGGCCTAAAACTTCACAGCGTTCAAAGGAAACCTGCCACTCAAGGTCATGGCGAATTGCAGCGTTGCGCTGCAGATTGATTGGGATTACAGGAAGCAGCTGGATGAGAGGAAGCTGGAAGGTTACCGAAGGAAGCGCCAGGTGGCTACTGTGAATTTATGAGTCCGTCCGAGGAGCTCCTTCAGACCAACTGTAGATTTGTGGAGACGCATGCTGTCAACATGGAAGCATTCCCATGCGAGAAGGATTCAACTGTGGACATTTTGGTCAGCGAATACATTTGTGGCTTCAATTGAACTTTCTGGATGACTTTTTTTTTTTTTTTTTCCCCAAATGCCCAAAGGATAATACAGCTAATTACAGTTTTCTAAATGTGGAGTTCATCATGAATATTGATAAAGAATTAATTAGTTACTAAAAAGAGAAAACCATTTGCTCTGCTCCAAATGCATCACATGTTTTTTAGAGCAAAAATGCATCACTTAAAAAAAAAGGCTATTCATATTGCGTCAAAACAATCCTGCACCTTTCTTTCCGATCAGAAAAGGAATAAAATAATTCATACATTTTTGTTCCATCTGTGATTATCAGTATTTTACACAAACAGCAGCATAGATCTCTGAGTTTCTGATGTTAATCATGGACATTATTGCGATACAAATTCAAAGTTTAAAAGACCTTGACTATTGAAAGGCACTTCTTGTATATACTAATCTTCAGTGAATCAGTGACCTTTTACTTTGTAATGAGTTTGCTGACTGTTCACAACAAGAACTCAGGCTAAGACTCAGATACGAGACGAAGAAGTTTATAGAAAACTGACATCTTTGTGTTTTCATTTGTGCATTCTATGCACCGTGGGAAAAATGCTGCTCAGAACTGATCATTGGTAATAACGCCATACTTATATGACATGTGTGGTTATTGCATAATAAACCTCATAAAGCTAAAGTTTTGAAGACCCACTCACATGAAAATTATGTTTTTGTTGTTTTTAAGACGTTCTTGTGACTTAAGAAAATTAAGCTTAAAATTACAATTCTGAGCATTTCTTCATTCAAATTGTTGTGAATCAAGAGCAGACGAAAAACATCTTGTTTGAAACGATCATATTTACATTGTAAAATTATGCAGGGCGTTCCACAAGCTCCCTGCTTGTGTCCTTGTTCACATATCTGAGCTGGAATCTGCCGTTCTGTAGAAACTACGTCCTGAAAAACAACACAGTTTTATTTTTTCAGGCTAAAGATGGTCGAATCACAATTAAAAGACCAGGGAACACTTTTATAATTGATCAAAAGATGATCGGAGTGAGACTTTAAGCAAACAGAGAATTTCCTTTGAACAGTTCCTCAAGAAAAGCTGGTTTCATGAAGCTGCAGTATTTTCTGAATATGGTTCCTTGCTTTCCTAATGATCGGAGTAACACATTGGTGACAAAAAGCCAAAGATCGTATTGCATGGGTGCTATCATAACCAGGGGTGTGAGGATGTGACATTAGATGTTAAACTCGTGGAGATTTGGAGGCTTTATGGCATTTCAAGTGGTGTGCAAAAAGTCAAAGCATGAACCACAATTCATCTCTGAGCTCATTCCAGCAGACTCACTGTTACTGAGTGTTTCTTTCATCAGCGTTTGTGGCATTAAAATTATATACACTCATGTTAATAGGTTTAGGATTTATAATAAAAAAATATGTGCATTTAGTTGGAAAAAATGCAAGTGCATGAAAATTAGAGGTGCAAAGAAGATTTTACAAACTTGCAAAAACGTTTTTTTTTTTTTTACTTACTTACCATCGAGTCAAACACCCTTCAGTATCCCTCACAGCAGATCTTTGGAAGAATGTGAACAACTAAATAACATGTCAGAAAAAGTGCTTCAAATATAGTTTTAAATTAAAAATCTGGTATGTTTTCAAAATGCTAAAAAATACTAATTTTATTTATAAAATAATTTCTTAGCTATGGAAGTAGATAACACGTTAAACAAAATCTACAGTTTTTATGTCTAAAATCAGCTGTTCTGCAGTTTTTTCCTGAATTTCCAGATTCACTTGAGAATCTTATTTTTTTCTAAACAGCATTCTTTTATGCTATATCATTTTCTTTGGTAATAATTTATAACCTCTGAGAAACACATGGACATGAATTGCTTTTTTCTGGTTCATATTTTCAAATGTGGCTCAGTACGATTGCGTCAAACGCGGGGATGAAAAAGATCCAGTTCAATCAGAAAAGAACAAAGAAACACTTTCAGAAGATCTGGCAGACGTTTCTGGCATCTTCAGAAAAGCTGAAATCCAAACTTTATACTTAGCGACTCTTATGTGTATCCATTTTTTTTACTTCATTGTTGTACAGTTAATTGGATGTGTTAACTAGTTATGCATCAGTCTATTTTTTCAAACTTCATTTATGTGCT
Organism: Oryzias melastigma; assembly: GCF_002922805.2. Classification (NCBI taxonomy): domain Eukaryota; kingdom Metazoa; phylum Chordata; class Actinopteri; order Beloniformes; family Adrianichthyidae; genus Oryzias; species Oryzias melastigma. Next base: position 26,536,754 of record NC_050526.1, read on the forward strand.
CTTTTCTTTTACAGATTAATTTTTAATTTATTAAATTAACAAAAACTTTTTCACAAAATATTTTTTTCTTAAGCTCTACAGTAAATGCCAGTAATATTTCCTCCAATCACAATTTATTTTAGTATAAACAATTATCTGATTACATTTTTAAGTAATTTATTTTTACTTTTTGAAATATTGATATGGACATGAAATATATTACCATCTAGTACTAAGGGAAAAAGAAACAAAAGTTCAACTTAAATGACATTTTTTGGACATTTGCTCTTTTTTTTGGCTCTAAACTAAGTCCAGTTCTCAAATTCAGTCAATGGTTGGCATTAATTGACTTTGTGGATCTGTGTATACACTTGAAGAACAAACATGTATGTGAGTTCTGCTCTGAAAAAATATTTCTTGAGGACAGGAAACACATTTTTGTACATTTAAATCTTTTTTTATAGTTGCTCAAACAATATTTACAGCCACAAATCTTTTTGTACAAGAGAAAAGTTTGGTTCTGCACAGAATTATCCTGTGCTTGCATATTTCTTTTACAAATGCACCAATTTGGTTTCCAGATGCCAAATCTCATAAAGTGTGGACATCATTTTACTGCAGTAAAATTCTTATGAAGGAATATCACTCCTCCAGCAGGCACGGGTATTTGATCAAGGTGACTAAATCTTTCTCTGGATTCCCTTCCGTGTGAAATCAAAATGTCGGTGTTAGTACAGTTAAATTTAAAGCTCCCCTCCCGTTCTGACAGTTGCGCCAGCATTCATAAAGGCAAGTGTGACATTTATGATATTAAGGTCACTGGTTGACAATAAAAGAAATGCTTAATCTTTTAAATTACCCCATGAATTGATTATTTTAGAGAGCCTACTTCAAAATGATTTACAGCTAACATGTCGTATAATTTTTAATTAACCTGAAAAGAGAAAGAGTGTAGATGGTGAGGGTGTAACTCAAGGTCTATTGTAGCTGCACATTTAATCCATTAAAGTCTGATATGTAGCAGTGCTAAGCTTTACCTTTACTGGGAAGAGGAAACGGACTATTTCAATCTACAGTTAACTGTTAAAATGTTTGCTGCTGGGCAACTGACACAGCTATAAGGTCTAAATATAAGGCCAATGGCTATTTAACAGCCAACAAGGAATGAATAAATAAATCAGTGAAAAGGTTTAATTATATAACAGGATTTGTACACAAGGTAATTCATGGGGCTTTAAACAGAAAACACTGAAAATAAAAAAAATGCACATTTTTTTGCGATGTTACAGAGTTCGCCTGATATCATGAACCTGTGCAGAGCTGCCTTCCCTCCGGAACTGCTGAGTAGGACTAAATTGAGCCAGTTGAGCAGCGTGAGTCAATCAGCCCGGGCCAGACACAGTGCATCATTCCTTGTTAGCTTTGACCTTGACAGACAATAATGGAGCTAAAGCAGATATATGTGCTGGGTAATAGAACCATGATTAGAAAAATATGCAGGAAAACATAAACACTGTCAAGCCTGCCCACAGTATGTACACAATTCGTCACATCAGCCAACAAGAAAACAGGTTGAAGTTTGATAAGCAAAAAAAAAAATTATAAAAAAATAAAAAAGAGGTAGACCTGTAAAAGCTCATAAATACTCAAGTAAGTGAGGGTGGACGACGTAAAAGTTCATCCTGAAGACCACAAATGTAAATCAAAACATGTGCCCAGCAGATGGAGAGTAAAATAAATACCGTTTCAAACTTTACACACGACCTTGAGACACATAGAGTTAGTCATGTCTGAAGCACATAAGAGCTACAAACAACCGCACAGCTTCCAGTACCTGTCAGCTAACCGCCTTAAGCATTCTCTTTCATTAAAACACATGGGGACTGGTGCATTAACAAAACACCAGACAGGGCTACCCTTGTATGTATTCTTCTTTTGTGTGTGTGTGTGTTGGTGGTGTTAAGGGAACCCAACAACGAAAAGCTGTAAAGTGTAAAAATACATTTTGTGGAGACAATGTTAAGACACGTTTTTGTTACTGCATTTGCAAGTTGAAATCCTGACTTTTTGCAATCCTTTTATTTACCAGTGATGCTTTGTTTTTTAGCTTAAAACACAGACTTTATCGAGCGACTCCTGCCCTTAAACACAGGCTGTGTAACGTAGAATCTGACCACTGTGGCGAGCCATGGCGGCAAAACCTTGAGTGTCGATCAGACACATCTGTAAGGCCGAGGGCTGCAATTGAAGGATAATTGGTTGTTGAAATGAAAGTCTGTCATACGACCAGGAAATTCCAGTTTCTTGCACACGGGTCTAGAAAGGTCAGCACCAGGTTCAACACCTGGCTTCATAAAAGGCATAAATGAAAAGACCACACAGAAGCGTTTCACGGTCAGGAAACGGCGGCGGAGTGACACAGAGACGGCAGGATTACTGTTGACACATCTCACAGTCAATTACTTCTCGTTTCCTCTTGTTGTTCCTTTTTCTTACTCAGACATTAAAGCAGCTGTTCTGCTCAGGACAGTTAATCTCAACGCCTCACACACAAAGACGAAAGGTTTTAGACAAATACTAAGAAACGCAACTTTAAAAAGAGGAACACAAAGATTGTGATTCATGCTATCCCTGAAGAAATGGTTGTTTCAACCAACAATCTATGCACAACATATAATAAAACCCACAATAAGCATGATTATTTATGACTATAGGGAAAAGGATCTTTTGGTTTTATCTTCCTCTGATTGGGCAGTTCCAACTCTATGACCAATGCAACCATAAGGACAAATAAAGCAAATTGGAGGAATCACCAGAGGGAGAGTGCATTGTTATTAATGAGATGACTGAGTTGGCTCTCTTCAGCTACAAACGTCTCCGGTTCTGTCAGCTGGACTGATTTTCCGTGTTTTCCATAATGATGTAAACAAAAACTCCACTCTCTACCTTCACTGCTGATGAACAGGAACCTGCATTACAAACCAGTGAGACACGCCGAACTGAAGATCAAATGTCAGGAGCCCATTTGTGTGCATATGAATGTATTCCACGGCCTTCCTCCAAACACAGTTCCTCTGATCAAAAGAGAAGCATTTATCAGGTGGCACTGGTGTTTCAGGCACTGCTCTAAACAGATGGGAGCCTATTGGAGGGAAACGCTGGCTTTCAGCAGAAAATAAATCTTTTTTTTCTTTTTTTTTATTGAAAATTCACAATGAAGCACATTTGAAAGGGAAACTTCAAAGCTAACAAATATCCACCTTTCATGGTGTTTGTTTTTTGAAATTCTCTTCCAACAGAATTCAAACATTGGAGATTTTGAGACACATTTTGAAGATCAGAATTAATCAAATCTAGTCGTGTGTAAGGCGTGAGTGCATGCAAATTCTGCACACACGGGTGTTCATGTGATAAGCGAGTGCTTGTAGAGCGGCCATAGGATGTCCACACAAACTACACTGATCATCTAATTTCCTAATTTCTAAAGCCTCGTTTCCACTGAGCGGTCCGGTCGGGTATGCTATGATCCAGTTTATACTGGGAAGCATTGCCACTCAGTTAAGCCTCGCTTCTCCTGAGCGGTTTGTTTTCATAGTGCATGTGTCACATAGACCACTAGCATGCTGCTAGCTCACTCTGTATCACACCGTCGCCAAGGATGGCAAAGAACATTTCAGTTCCACCACAGACCAGGCCTTGCTGTTGTTTGCAGGCATTTTCAATATAGACTTTTGACCAAAAGAGTACAAAAGAAATCACAAGAACACTAATGCTTACAAACGTTAGCTTCAATGAGCCCTATATTAGCGATTTCTAATGTAATCTTTACTTTCTGTCAATCACCAGACAGCGTCTCGCCCAACCGTTCCGCTCCACTTTTCTACTACTAATGGAGAAGTATGGTTCGGTACTGTTTAATGGGTCAATTTTCCCTACTCACTATATAGTACACTATATAGTGCGTTTGCCATTTTGTAGTGCTGTCTAAATCTACGATTCCAAAATTAAGTACCCTAGAAATTTCCCAGAAAAAACAATTCTGACATAGGCCCAGACTTACCTTTCTGTAAGTCAAACCAACGAGAAAAAATGAGTGAGCTTTACAGTGAACCAAACAGAAATAGTGTTTAAATCGTACGTTTGATGGACGCATGCTTTCTCTGCTGTGTTTGCTCCACACCACATGGGAGGAAAGATGTCTGTTTAATCAACAACTTCCTGTGACAGTCCACGATTTGGATGCGAGTGTACAGATATCCCACATGGTACCAGAAAAGATACGAGTCTCATCAATATGGAAGAGACTCATCACAGGCAGGTAAAACAGCAAAGAGAAGGAATGAAATCAAACTGTTTTAAGTGCTGATTAAGTGAGACTGGTATTTATATGAGAGCCCTTTATTATTTTAAGTGCACATAAAAAGTGATTTAGGATCTAAGTTGCAGAATATTAGGGTGAAATAGCATTAGAAGCAGATAAAGTTTAGTCTTACTGATCATTGCTATGGGTATGGTGTGCTTATAATCAATACCGTAGCATATTCTACCCAGCACATTCTAGAGATTATAGTCTCCTTCAATTGCTACCCCTCTCAGGTTGTGTGGAAATGTCACATTTTACATATCTTACTTTTTCACCTCACATAAAGTTCCTCAGTTTCCCTGAAATGAAGGGAATGTCAGAACAAGGTGACGTTTGCTGCACCTGAAGCTCTTCCCGCTGTGCTTGCCTCTTTTTGAATTAGGTCGCTGAGGCAATTGGGTGTCCAATGGTCATTAATTCCAAATAGGTGGCAGAGTAGCACAACTACTATGGGTACAACTGGATAATTGGCCCGGTGTTGCCAATGATTTGGATCAGGCAAACAGAAAGGACTAATTTAAATGGTAGTGTGACCTTTTTAAGCTTCTGTCTAATTAACCTTTGTTGAAGCACGCAGGTGTGTGGTGTGTGTGAAAGTGGGGCACAAATAATGGTGCGTCCCAAAGGCAGTTAAATTATGATACCACATGAAAACTTTTGCTGCACAAAGTGTGAACTGTAATCAAGAGCTTCATGCGGAGCCACGTTAACACCTGGACAGAAGACCCCAAAGGGTCATTAGTGAAAACCCCCAGCCCATTGTCAGATTTAAGAAGTCAGAGGGCTCTCTGCAAAACCCACAGTCTTACCCAGACAATGTCACGTCAGCCCAACAGCATCGGCTGTAGACTTCCTGTTTACCCCCAAAGCAACTTTTGTTCAGAATCTTTTGATTCCTTATATATTAAAACAACAATTCTTTATCTTTGTGTTGTATTTTATGTACATACAAATCACTCACCGGCTCACTCCAATGATCTTGTAGCATTTTTTTTCATAATGGAGGGCATGTATAAAATAACTTCAGATTAAAACTGCATTTATAAGTATTTCTTTATTCAAATATTGATGGATCAGGAGCAGATTTAAAAGTTCTCAGTTGTAATGTAGAAAATTAAATGTGTGGACCAAAGTCTCCCTCTTCCACCCCATTCTGATGCATCCAGACAAATAGATTCAATACATTCTAATAAATTGATTCATTGGTCTGAGCTGGCATCTAGCTTAAAACTGTACGGCTGGACAGCTCCAATATCATTCACCATTTTTGTTGCACTGATAATGCTAGGCTGGGGGTGTAAGGCGCTGTAAGCTAGCAGGAGAGAGTGTAAACAAAGGGATGACGGGATATTAGCGGAGGTCAAAATCAGCTCAGAGGTGAATTTCTAATGAACTACTGCTGCTCTGCAGAAATTATGTCCTAAAAAACAACTAGTTTTTTTAGATTTTGGCAAAAAAAAAAATCATAATCATGTTTAAAAGACCACAGGGAATAGTTTTAGAAAATATCAAAAGATGATTGGAGTGGGACTAAACTTTCTGGTTCTAAATGTAGTTTGAGAAAGAAAATGTGGTACAATATATTAATAAAAAATATATGTAATGAAGAAATTAAAATATTATAATGTTACATCTTTGATAATAAATTATAATGAACTATATAACAAGAGTTTTTGTTTTGGCTGTACAATAAGCATTTGAGAGCACCAAATATATTAATAACAACACCACAGCCAATATCAAAAATTGCTAAGACAAATTTCTGTGTAATATTGGAAATAAAGCTTCAGTGACAAGCACCCTTACATGGTGTTGAGCTGTAGGGGTTTCTGGGTTGTCCGGGCCCTTGGAAGGTCATAGAGAGGAGTTGTTGCATCGTAGTGGGGGGGAAACAGGTGTGTCTTACAGTTTCCTTGAGGCCCATGAGACCATTTCAAGGAACGTCATGAAAATGGAACGTACCATTACGCTATATGTATTGTGAAGCATTCCTAAGGTCGATATGAGTTGCATGCACTGATGATGTACAAAATCCTTACTCTATTCTCTAGTCCAGCAGTGTCCAAATCCAGGCCTCAAGGGCCGGCCTCCTGCTGGTTTTCTAGAAACCATGCCTTTTCTGATGTTAATTACCTGGATCAGGTGTTCTTAGCCAATAAGGAGCTTCCATGGCAGGTAGGTTGGCCTTCAAGGACACCTCTGCTCTTATCGTTAGTAAGGTGCGAGTATTGGCCCCTAAGTGACCCCACACAAATGTCGCACACACAGGGTGTGCAGGTGATAGGTCCCCCTGGGACGCCTGTAGGATTCCCACACAAAGCTACACTCTGATTGTCTAATTTCCACATTTCTAACAGTCAAGCTGTACGAAAGGATCATGCACTTATCACAAGACCAGCACTAATGAGCTCTTTGTACAGTCCACAGGATTTGTGGGGGTTAAAAAAGAGGAAAAGTCTGCCTGCCTCACCTACTTCAACCTTACTTACCTTTGTGTGTCGTTTTCAGTGTTCACTACGATATGTCACCCGCATCATGAACATTTCCACTCTATGGAGTCAAGCAGTCTAGAACCTTCATATTTTGTGTGGGTCACCTACATGCACTGTACGTTTTCCCCCTTTACGGAAAGTGAAATGAAAATACTCTAAACCTTGCATAGGTGTCCCTCTGTCTGTGATCAGAAATTCCTTTTTTTCACACAAAAACATAATCAGATGTTTTTTTTCTGACTTTTAACCACTTCACAGAGATTCATCTTCATCTTCCCTCCAACATTTTAAACCTAATGTATTCACTAATGTATTCATGTAAAGCTCTCTTTAAAACATGCCAATGTGAATCCATTTTTTAAAGAATTTACAAAAATATGCCCCAAAGGGTTTCAAGGGGTAAACCCTCGTGACTTTAAAAAATCCTTGTTGGAGTTTAAAAAAAAAAAAGTTTAAAACTGAATAATTTAAAGATAAAAATGTTCTGCTTGTGGAATAAATCTTTTAATTTTTCCCTTCCAAATAGAGCTGCCACTCGCTGTGATTGTGACACACATGAGCACAGTCTCCATTATTCTGCAGTCCAACACAATTAATCTGATCACACTTTTGTATGACTTTTTCAAATATGCTGAAATAAAAATGTACGTTCTCTGTTTACTTAAACAGTGAGGAATTAATGGCGTGTAAAGAGCACATCGGCTGGAACAAATAGCCGTCGATGAGTCTGTTATAGTGGCTTTTTGAAAAAAGAAGTTTGAGTGCATTTATTCAGAAGATAAAAAAACTTTCTTTTTAAAACATGAACCTAAATCCACAAAGAGAAATCAGAAAAAAACATGCAGGCCACATCATTTTGAACAACAAAGGGGATGCTGTCAGAAATGTCAGAACTGAATGTAAGACATTGTTTTATCCAGCATGTCAACAGAGTATCCTTCTCTTGAAAACACCCTGGGGGCACGCACCCCCCCCCACTCCTTTGATACAGTGTTGTTTGTCCCTGTCATGTCAAACATTATTTAGTGGGGGCCATCAGCTGTAATCTTCAAACAGAATGTGCATGCTGATGTATGTCACCGTACAATACTGCTTTTGGGGAATGCATTCTGGGAGCATATTGGGCAAAGATGAATGAGCACTAAAGCTCCTGGCAGCCTTGGAATAAGCCAGCAGAGAAGGGTGGCTAATCCTATCATTCTACACTATTCCTCTGCAATCCACTTGGCTTTTGGTGTTTTTTTTTTTTTTTCTTCAACAGGCAATTTGTGGCTTCCCTGCTGGATCTTTTCGAAGCCAGTGTGTTATGGCTACAAAACACTTCCAAGGCCGCCTGGGAGTCAGACAGGAGGTCACTAAATACAGTCTGAGACCCTGTCACTGCCCACACCGGCAACTGCCAACCCACAGCCTGAAATAGTCAAATGACAGATACTTCCACAAAGGCATTAAGGCATAAACTCCATCAAAGTCCAAAAACAACAAGGTTTTAGCAGAAAAGAAAATTAAGAAAAGTTTGTTTCACTTAAAAGCAAAAAGAACAAAATTCTGTCATCTTGTCTTTATAAATGTGCAATGAGTAAAGTGGACTTTTGGCGTTCTTTTGTTCTAAAGGTCACAGCATAATGGGTACTTAGTATAATCTTTAAAGCAAATCAGAGACCGAGGCAGAATGTTTTCCAGATGGCGGCGTCTCTTTCAGCCCGACAGACAGATGCTGTGTTTGCTTCCAGGAAGAATCGGAGCAGCTTTCCATGGCTAACTCATAATAACTACTCAGATTCAACTTTTGAATGGCTTCATGGTTGTTTGGAGATAAGATCCCCAAGAGTCTGATTTTACATGCACCAAAGAAAAGACAATTCAGAGCCTCCTTTACTTACAGGAAATGTGAAGTTTAACATCTGCTGGAAACATCTTGAATGAATGTCAAGTAATGTTGAAATTGATGAGATGATGAGCTGCTAACGTCACATCAAATATGTTAGCATTTGGGGTAGGCATCTTTGGGCACTTCAAGATTTGATTATGATTCATGAGTCAACACTTATATAATTAAATCATTATTGATAAATCCTGAATCTATGCATTTTAATCTATGCATACACCAAAGTGTATTTGTAAGTAAAGACAAGATTAGGAACTTTCATTAAAAGCCCAAATATCATGACATGTGAAATGTTTTGCTTTATAGTCAAACATCTTTTACTAAATAAACAAAAGACAAGTTTTCAAGGGCACATTTTTGCCTAAACACAACAACCTTAATAAGATAATATTGATATTTTTTATCAATAGATCAGCCTTAAAGACCCAGTTGGATGAAAATTGTGTTTTTGATGTTTTTAACATGTTCTTGTGCCATTTTTCTGATGATAGAAATTACAAAAAATAAGCTTTAAATTGCATGTCTTCATGTTCTTTATTGTGTGAAAGTTTTGTAAGCACTCACACAAAAGTGATTCTCCTGCGCCCTTCCATTTTTTTTTGTCACATATAAACTCAACCACACTATCAACAATTTCAGCAATCTTGGTATCAAAACGTTTAGCTTGTTCAGGACATTACCGCTTGTATTTTGGGTATTCATAAGCTAAATATTTTTTGAAATATTGACCAACATATGCCCCATAGAAAATGAATGAGAAATTGCTGAAATCTTTCAAAACTTTTGCACTTTCTGCTAGAGACATAATTCAAACTTTTAAATGTTCACCAACTACTGCGTTTTTTAGGGTAATTTGGCATTTAGCTTTAATTTTAGGAAACATGCTAGCTATTTTAGCTAAAAAGGAATCGGATGTTTAGGTTAATTTGTCATTTAGCTAATATTTTAACATTATGCAAGCTGTCTTTTTTTTTTGCAAAATTAGATATTTTTCCCGGTTGTCTAGGCTAATTTGGTGTTCAGCTAATATTTTAGCACTTTGCCAGCTGTCTTGGCAAAATTAGACATTTCTCCAGTTTTTAAGAATAAGTTGAAGTTTAGCAAATAGTTTAACATTATGCTAGCTGTTTTTTTTTCACAAAGTTTGATATTATTTTGGTTGTTCAGGTCAATTTGGTGTTTAGATAATGTGTTAGCATTATGCTAGTTTCCCAGTTGTTCTTTTTTTGTGTGGCTAATTTAGGATTTAGCTAACATTTCAGCAAGCATTTGGTTTCTGAATTTTCAGTTCTTAGCTCTAGCCTCCTCAGCAACCACATTTAGCTTACAGCATTAAAACTTGCATTAATCGCAGGTAATGCCATATATCTAGTTCAAATTGTCGTCAATCGGGAGTATTAAAATAAAGGTTATATTTGTTTTGTAGAAAATACATCAAAAGGTCCCTCTATTCTGATGCATCTTCTAGGACACAGTTTCTGCAGAGTGACAGCAGTTCATTAGAAATTTGCCTCTAAGTGTGGAGCAACCCCGCCCCCCTTCCCCAGGAAGGAAAGGACCTTGTGACCAGTGAGCTCTTTTTCAAGCAGCGTTTTTGGTCTGCTGTGATTCACAATTACAGCTACGAGTGAAAATATGTAAACCCTTTGGAATTACTTGGTTTTAGGCATAAACTGGACACACAAATAAAACAAAATTTTCATTAAAATGTTCAATAAAAACATGAACAAATAAATTGGTGTAGTTTAAGCAGGCAATGATTTTCTCTATAACTGTGATTTAGATCGAAATAAAAAATAAAAAAAAACACATCACATGTTCATTTCATACAGAAACTGAAGTACTCCCAAAGGGTTCATTTATTTTCTCTTGCAACTGTATTCGAAGAGGAAAAAAAAAGCTATTTTAATCTTAATTTTCTTTATATATGTCCCCAGTCATCAGGAAAATGTTACAAGAACATGTTAAAAAAACATAAAAAAGGCTATTTTTATCAGAGTGGTTCAGCTGAGGCAGCCAAGTTTGTGTTTTCTTTAAAAATGTCAGAGTGACAACCAGCCGTGTGTTTAAGTTCTGCTCCAAACTTTGATGTAAAATCACATTCATTTTTTTTATTCTTGATTTAAAACTCACACCCCTATTCAGAATCGTATATGGATCGTATATGGATCATAATCGATGCATCGATGCATGGGCGGCAGTGGCTCAGGTGGTAGAGCGGGTCGGCCAATGATCGAAGGATAGGCGGTTCGATTCCGGCTCCCGCCAGCCAAGTGTC
>NC_050526.1:26547805-26586863 GCF_002922805.2 Oryzias melastigma
GTTAAAAAAACATAAAAAAGGCTATTTTTATCAGAGTGGTTCAGCTGAGGCAGCCAAGTTTGTGTTTTCTTTAAAAATGTCAGAGTGAAAACCAGCCGTGTGTTTAAGTTCTGCTCCAAACTTTGATGTAAAATCACATTCATTTTTTTGATTCTTGATTTAAAACTCACACCCCTATTCAGAATCGTATATGGATCATAATCGATGCATCTAATAGTCGATTTCTCGCCTCTACCCCTAGTTGGCATAAGAAAATAATAAAATTATTGTTTGGAATAATTACTGATCACCACAGAAGTTCAGTTCATCCTGTAGGAAACTGACTTGTTGGAAACTATATTCCCTGGTTGGCTTTCCACCTGCTTAGGAACCAAACAGCAAACTGTCATGTAACAAGCAGTGAGCAGAGGAGGGGGCTGTTTGACAACAGGCTGTTCATAAGCCCAGAGCTGCACCTCAGCTCCCACAGCTCTTCTGTGTGCTGCAGCCGAGCAGCCCCTCCGCCTGCGGGACGTGGTCAGTCAGAGCTCGGGGATCTGCAGCATCCCGCTGTCTCCACCAACGGATGAAGGCTCACATTAAAGGACGACTGTCGTGCAACAAAAACAACTGTCTGAGAGAAGCACGTAAAATACATGCATGCAGACAGGCAGAGAGAATATACAGTAATCTCACTCAGCAGAATGTGCAGTAGCTTCTGCAAAACCAACAGGGCCTGCAGTGACTTCAAAAATATCAAACGTATTAAGTGTGAAGGCTTAATGTCTCATCATTATAGAGAGCATTTAGCTTTAATGTCTTGTTTGAACAGCAAGTGTCTTGGCTCAAGCAAACCATATTTTTTCATCTGAATCTCTCTGTAAGTCGTAGATCTGCTTCCATTTATCCTGAATGCACAGCAGCATAGAAATAAAACACACAGACCTGCTTTCAGATCCCTGCACTTAATGAGTTACTGAAACACCCCGCAGGAGAGGGAATAATTTAGGTTTAAAGTAAGATTTTAGAAAAAGATTTCCCTCTTTGACATTAAATTATGAAAAAATAACTAAATAAAAGCAGTCTTGAATCAGATTTTTGTGTCTAATTCATCACAACTTTGCGGACATAGTAAAGGAAGGTGAGGAAAAACTAATTTCAGGGACAGTAACACAACTATCCATCCATTCTAGCATCATTTTCAGCCTGAGGTTTCACTGGATGAAAAGCAGACTAAAGAGGAAGCAGACTGCTGCAAAGACACGCAGAGAAAAAACATGCAGAATACCAACCGGGGACGATTTAGAACGTGGAGCATTTTTCATTAAAATCAAAGCATTTAAAAAAAAAAAAAAAAAGAACTCTCAGGAATAAGAGAATCCAAACAGAATTGACTGCATGGAATGAACTTTTTGAGATCTTCAAAACTTTGTTTAAAAAAATAACATACTATTCATAATAAAACACTTTTTAATGTTATTTTTAAATACAAAATTTATTCTTTTATCATTAAAAGTTCAGTTCTTTGCTTAGTTTAAATCTCCAGCTGTGCAAATATTTGACAAATACATTGATATTTTACAACATCATGTTGAGTAAAAAACAAAATGGAATTGTGAGCTTGTAATTGAAACCAAATCTATGCATAACAAATCCTGACACCTATAACATGCACAGGACAAAAAGGTGCTGCTATATTTGAAATTATCTTCAAGAGAATAGACTTCTTCATTTCCACAGCATACATTTATACATATAACATTATAAAATGAGAATAAACAAACAAATAATTGCATTAGGATTCAGAAATAATCATATAAAGAGCAAAAAGAAAATTATTATAAAGTTCTAAACTAAACATTTCAAATGAATTCATTTACAGGACTTCACTAAATGAAAGCAAAATGACAAAAAAAATGAAAGCTTCTTTTAATTATCAAACTTTATGAAAATTATTTAACCTAGAAACTCCAAAATAACCACTTAATTCAATCTGGGATTGCCTGGGGTTGCCTAAAGACACATCTTCAATCTCTATATTCCATCCTGGTGGAGCTGAGAGCGAGTGCAACATCAAGGGACACAGAAAAGCTCCTGCATCTCATTTCTGACTTCTGGGGGTATTGGTAAATGTTCACTCATATTCACCAAGCTGCCTTAAGGTAGACTGGTAGCATTTTCTGTCTGAAATTCAGTGGTATTCCGTGTTCATTTCCTCTTGACATGTTACATATAGAGGGGGATTTTGATATGACTGTGGCAGACGACTGTCATGCTGCCTTGAGGCTGGTTCTTACATGCAAGAAACACAGATCAGAATTGCATTGCCATTCTCTTTTATTGTGCCAGGCTCACACAGATTTTGCATTTATCTTTTTTTTTTTTCTCCTCGACCTCTTGAAAGGGTGAAATCCCTGTTGGCGACCCAAAGATTTTCACTTGTAGAACCTCTTTTTGCCCATTTAGAGACCCACTTAGCAGGGTTCCTCCTTTCAGAAGTGCTGTTTCTTTGTGAGTGGGTCAAAATACGCATTACCCCGATCAGTTAAACAATTGTGACTCACTCTGCAATCACAGGATCTCAAGAGGCTGAGCGTTTTCTTAAAAAATGTCTTCCACAGCGAGGCGGCTGTAGAAAAAGTATCACACAGCTCATTTTCCTGAGGTTCCACCAAGTTTGTTGCAGCAAAGAGAAACTAAATATACTGTAGCTCAGATAATGTTAATCATTACACTTATCCTCCAAGACCAGTCAATCTCAGAACACAGAGTTCCTCAGTCCAGATCAACACAGAGCAGCTGTGTAAATACATTAGACAAAATCTAATTTATCCAAATGAAAACAAATACGATGTTTCTTAAAAATGTGTGGGTCGCTGAATAAATAAATAAATGCAAAGACGGACCTGAAGTGACAATCTTCCTTCTGCCCATCAAGCTGTGAGGAACTCTCAAATGCTAAGTGCCTGTAAGGCTGGAAATGTGGTTAAAAAATGTTCAACATAAACAGATATTCAGCTGATTTTGACAGAAATCAGGAATGCGATAATGTTTTTGGTTGATGTTTGATAGTCGCAGGTTTGTAACAGAGCAGGAGGTGGTCACGGTCGTCTTTGCAGAAACTGTGCTTTTAGTAACTGGCCTCTGGTTGGGAGCAAGGCATGATGTTTGTTCAGAAAATTACAACTTCAGCTTAATAGGATGATAATGATTTGTTTTAAGATTATTATTAGACCCCCGAGGAAGGAGAGACGTAATCTTGAGAGTGATTGAAATGGTCCTTCACTGAGAACATTAACTTGAATGAAGGAAACATCAGGAGTCCCATGAACCAGACACAAGCAATCGAGCTCAGAGGATTGGATTGGTGGTAAAAGCAGATGCATCACCTCTTCAACAGTGGAGATGTCGCCGGCAACACTTAAATAACAGACGCTCTTTGACGTATTATAAATAGCGTCTGGCTGGCTCAGTTTGCGTGTGGGACTGGCGCATAGGAAAATGAGGTTCAGTTTCTAGAGGGCGCAATAAATCTAATTCAGTGTTTTTCCTTAGAAAAGACCCTTAATGTTCTTGCCTATGTAGCCACAAGGTGGCCCAAGCCTGGGCCTACCTGTGCCGATAAAATACACAGTGTTTTGACAGAAAAGGCGTTTGCTGTAAAACTCTCTGCCAAACCAAATATGCAACTCAGTGGAAGTTGTGTTAATGTTGTGACCCCTAAAGGTAAATGCAGAGAGGTGAACCACAACTTTGACGTATCGTAAATTATCAACGTTGTGTAAAACATTACTAATGTAAGTGTTGCATAACGGTTAAAATCCTCTTTTCTGAGTGTCAGAATCAGGTGATTAATTTTGATTGTGTAAACACGTCAAAACTCTATAGTGTTGCAGGTCAGTGTGTTCTGCATCCTGACTGGCTGCAGACCATTATCAATCAAGTTCCTTTGGTCTTTCAGATCTTTGTTTTCATTCTATGAACTGGAACTGTTATTTTATGAAGGTTTGAACTTTAAGAGAGAAACATGCTAATTATTATTGTAAAAGAGGAAGTTGACCACTTTGCAGATTTTGATTATTAGTGATTTTTTTTTTTTAGTAGGTAACTTCTATAAATGATAGAAGAGTGCAAACAATTATCTTTAAAATTTTTTACCAAATTTAAAAATGTTAAAATTAAATCGGAATTTGCATTTATTTTAACAATGTTTACCAAAATTATAAGAACTGGGTTTTAAAAACAGGGTTTCAGCTAATAATTCCAGCTACCTCTCATTTCATCCAGATCCACATTTTTATCCAGATTACCCTAAAACACAATCCTTAGCATGACATGAATGTCCCATGTGTTATTTATAAACTGAGACCATTAGTACAGTCTAGGGCTGGGAATCACTGGGTACCTCACGATACGATACGATACGCGATACATGGTTCACGATATCGATAATATCGCGATACTGCGATAATTGGTAAAAATCCTCTCTAATAGCTAGCATTATATAGAAGAACATGTTTTTTTGTGAAAATATATCCCCATCTATATTTTTTAGCTTAAACACAATCATAATAAACAACTTTTCTTATTTTGTGCAACAAATTATAGACACTTTTGTGCAACATTGTTGAAATCAGTAAGACTATGTCTTTGACGAGCATTGACTACAACTGAATTGAAATTATCTGTCAGATTTAATGTTAACAATAGTAAACATGATCAGCATTGCCACTATTTAGGGCAGAATTGTTGTAAACAGAACAAATATTAAATAAGTCAAGTAGTGACAGCTATCTACCTCCAAAAGAACGTCACACCAAAGGATGATGAATATAATGTTTTACAGCCTCTCTCAAAATTGACCTAATTTTTCGTGCACTTTTCTCTCACTTGAAAAGGGCTGAGCATCCAAAAATAAAGGCTGATTTACTCAGACTGTCACTTGAGATAATTTTTCCAATCTTTATTTATTTTCCATTTGGTCAGTCAGCAGTCAATGGGTAAAATCCTTAAAACACACATAATAATGGCAATAAATATAATTTTAAGTGCTTCAATTAATTAGCAACCTCCCTAATTTTACAGTGAATTCATGTACTTTAGTTTAATTACATTTAAATTTAAGTTAATACATCAAATCCTGCTTTTTTTGTTTAAAAAATTATTAAAATTAACATTAGCAACAAGTAATTACATTGTTTGAAAACGTCACATTATAAATTTATCAAAGTTACACCGTACAGCAGCAGGTTAAACATTGAAGTGTATGAAAGCGAAAATTCCGACGCTCCTTGAAGCGTACACACACAACTGCGCAGCACGTGCCCAGTTCCCACAGAAAACAGGAAGTAAGTGATCGCTGACATTCTAGCGCTCAGACAAAGTCACTTCTTACCGGCTGGATCTCCTACAGATGGATGATAAATGCTGACAGGTAGACATGCTTCACACACGCGCTACAGAGCCTGTATCTCACCGGAGCATTTCCCGAATGAAGCGCGTGCATCGCTATTAAAAGTCCGACGGAGCGCGTCCATCTGCGCAATAGTTCCGGCGCGCAACTCGCACGCTCAGTGCAACAGCCTCTTTAAATGAAAATATAATATCGATACTTGGTGAGAACCCATCGAGAATCGATCGCAGGACTAAATATCGCGATATATCGCAATATCGATATTTTGGCACACCCCTAGTACAGTCCAGCTCTTTAGTTGTTCCACATTTACTAAATTCTTTCCGCGGGAAAAAAAAAAAGAAACTTTTAGATTACAATTTTACTGTGAAATGAATTAACTTGTTATTTTGGCACATTTTGGAATTATTGTTTTAGCCTTCAAGACACATCTCAGTAATTAACAAAAAAAGCAGAAAGGTGTACCCAAAGAGATGTTTTCATTCTGACACATGCCAAAGTAACAACAGGAAAAGCACCTTCATTTGACAAACATAAAGAGCAGCCATGTTGTTGTCTTCTCTGTTTGTTGGATAAAGAGGATTAAGGCATTTTGTGGAGCTAAATCCTTCTGTTGACACAACTTCTCAAAAAAATGTAGATTTTTTTCACTTATCTCAGTGGAGCAGAAACAGTCCTCTGTATCTTTCATCTCTGTGGATCTGCGCAGAACTTTAAAGGGATGAAGTTCTGTACTCACCACACTTCTCAAGTTATGTTCTTCCATCAGCCTGAGGGAGTTCTGGTAGCACGAGGCGAGGTCACTGCTCTCTGTATGGCCCACATGACCTCTGGCCACCGGTCCAACAGTGTGGATCACATCTGCAAAAAAGAGGAGCGGAGCAGTTTAGACGCCTACATCTATCAAGGAGGAATGTTCAGTTCATCTGCAGTAACTAAATCCTTAGTCACATGCTCCTGTTTGGGGGAATGACCTGTACAGGTGCTGCAGGTTTTTGGGTTGTTCGGGTCCACGGAGGGTCATTCAGAGAAGTGGTTGCATTTTTTTCTACGTTCACACTAGGCTCAAAAATATGCATTTGAGTGATGGGTTCCAATTAAAAGTCTATGAAAATCCGGAAGCACAGTTTGCAAAATATTTGGGGTGGTTAAAGCATAAAAAATCCAGACGAAACGCCTTCCTCTCAACTTCTTCATCCTTACCTACATCAACGTGTTGTATAAGTGTTCACAATGACCTGTCACCCGCAACATGCCCATAGAAAAAAATGTGCATGAACATTTTGGCTCAACTGGCACACCCAGCAGTCTATGACCTTTATATCTGGTGAGGGTCTTGTGTCCCTTGTACAAGTTTGCCCATTTTCGCAGACAACCTGTATCCACCCCTAAAGGACTAAAGCTTCAGATGTTACAGGAAAGTCTTTGGATTTCTGTCAATTAAGTTCTTAGATTGACAAAAATCTTAATCACGACAAAATATGCGACGGTTAGTTCTCAGAAAAAGACAATGAATCATCACAACGACTCCAGCGACCGAGTCGGAGAAGAATGCACCGATTCAATAAATGCAGCAGGAGCTCAGATAGGAAATCAATTACAACTTCTTTTATGTCATCTACTCAAATATTCATATCTCTGCCTGTACTCTCTTCCCCTTTGCATGGTAATGTCTCCTGCCTGTCAATCACTGGGCTCTTCGTCGGCCCGGCCAGACTCAGGAATGCGGCTTCTTAATTGAATCATTGGAGTGATGACAGGAAAATAAGACAATCAAAGCAGTGACTTGACAGAAACATAATCTTCTGCATTTGGCCTGGATACCCTTGGCCTTCTCAGTGTTGGGCAGG
Organism: Oryzias melastigma; assembly: GCF_002922805.2. NCBI lineage: Eukaryota > Metazoa > Chordata > Actinopteri > Beloniformes > Adrianichthyidae > Oryzias > Oryzias melastigma. The sequence goes on from NC_050526.1 coordinate 26,555,048, forward strand.
GCAGGTCAACGTCAATATACAAGGAGTAATTCTACATCGCCCACAAAGCATTCCTGAGAGGTTCCCACAAATATTTACACACGCTAACGAGGAGGGTTTCAGCGGCGCAGCACACACTCATGTTTTAGAAACACAACTTCACTTTGTGAACTAAAACTGCTTCATGCAGACAGAATTAATTAAAGTCAGCAGTTTTTAATTCAATATTCTGCAGCTGAGGAAAAACAATGTAGCGCAACTTCTCTTTTTAAATTTGTTTTTGAGTAGAACAGATGCTGCAATGCTATGCATTTACTTAAATGTAAATTCACTGTAAAACATATTTGTATCTTCATGCTTTAAGTTTGTATTTTTTGTGCTTTAAATTGTTACAATGAACATGGAGTCAGTTCAGGTCAGAAAAAGCAAGATAAACTCAACAGTTTGTGTGGAAAAAAAACAATATATATATATATATAAGATGTTTTTTCTTACATCTAATTTGCTATTTTTTTACTTCAAATTAGACCCTTTATTCACTATGGAAAAAAAGCTGCTTCTTTTTACTCAACTCTAACTAAAGAAACACATCCAATTAAACTAATCGTAGATGTAAAGAATGATTTTTTTTCTGCAAGGTTTATAGCAATAAAATATCAAAAAGTTTGCATTAATTCCAGTGAATCTGACTCATGTGCAATGAGCTGTGTGCATCGTCTTTTTCCACAGCAGCAGGTGGAAAATTACATGGTGCAACATGCTGCTAAAACAGACACGCTAAGCTGTATTTGTGCATAATTTACAGAGTTCTTTAAAGAACAGGAGCGTGCCAATTAGAGTGTGGAAAAAGTGTCAAAACCAGACTTGTGTTGAGTTCATAATATTTAAATTAAATGTCTTATCTCTATAGTCTGCGTGTGTTTGCTCCTTTGCACTAAAGTTTTGTTTCATTTTAAGGTAAAATCTATTTTCATAAAAAAAAGAACAGTAATGTGCTCCACAGTCATGATAAGTCAGGACTTAAATGAATTTAAAAACAGATCTGGACCGACCTCCTTGAAGGCAGAAAATTGTGTTTTTGTTGTCTTGCGGGATTTTTCTGATGAGGGAAGACATATATATATATATATAATAACTTCTGAATATAATTTTTATATATTTATTTGCTTAAATTGTTAATCAGGAGCAGATGAAAAAATCTAGTTTGAAAAATATTGTATTTGTGATGTAGAAAATATGCTGGGATGGCTTCCAGGTCCCTGCTCCAAGCTCTCAGCAATGAAGAGGGGAAGTGGGGGCAGGATTACTCCGTGCCAATAGTCCCGCCTGCAACTCAGAGGTGAATTTCTAATGATTTACTATCGCTTTACAGTATTATGTTCAAGAAAACTACGCAGTTTTTTTTTTTTTTTGGTTAAAAACAGCACAATCATAATTAAAACACCACTGGGAACACTGTAAACAGAGCAATAGATGATCGGAGTGGGTCTTTATCCTTATGCAAACAACCGTTTGGTCTTTTTGAGGAAAAATAAACATGAGAAATGTCATAATTATAAAAGTTGGCACTGATCCTGGGGAGATTTGCTTTACATTAAACATGTTTAAACAAGTTTAATTTTGCTGCACATTTTAAAAACAGCCAAAAAGTTGAACTAGATTTATTTCCAAACATTTTATCTGTTTGTGTTTAATGTTTAGAGTCAGTTACATGTCATTAAAAAGAGCTGCTGCGAGCATTAAGTATGAAAAACATATTTTTAATGAGTTAGAACTGGATGTCTATGAATTTTATTAGGTTTGTTAAAACCTATACAGAATTATTTGATGCAAAAATGTTTGCTGGAGAATTAGGTGTTTTCAGTATGGATTTGCAGATTATAAAAAAAAGAAAACAGAGCTATATAGATACATATATAAATGGAAAGTTTTCATAAAAGTTGCCTACCTAACGGCATATTTTACAAAAAGCATTTAAAGATCTGAGAAAAAATAAAATCATAAAAAAACTGTTATACCTTCGGTTTTTCTTCTTACACAAGAACTACTGAAACCTTTATCCCCTTCATTGATTTTTCTATAAATGTGAGTCAGGCGCGTACATTGTCGGGTCAGGAACACAACTGTGTTTAAACTTGTTGAATTTCTTTTGTAAAATGTCTTTGTAATGTGTCCAGCAGCAGGAAAGAAAGGAAATGTTGTTGTGTGATGTCATCATCACACAACAACACAGTTTCCTCTAAATGTCATTATCCTATCATTAATTAGATAAAAATCATAGCATATGTCAAGATGATTGAATCATAAAAACACACAAATTTATGACAATTTAAATATAGAACTTTGGAAAGCTCCTTATCTTTTGAAATAAGTGATTTCCTAACTAAATTTAATGTGCATTACATTTATTGACGGTTAAAAGAAAAAAAAAAATAGGAGAAAAAACAAAAACTGCTCAAAAATACCGCTTTGTGTTATTAACATTAGATGTGCAAATAATTTAAGGCAAGAAAAAAAATACACAAATGAAAGTTGTGATGGAGGAGATAAAATATCTAATGGTCATTTGTTGGCTTAGTGTTTCATCCGCAACAGTAAAGACGTAAACCAAAATAAATGAAATCATGATTCAAAATAAATATTAAAAAGTGAAAATTGTATATATTTTTTTTACATTTTAGAGATTTTTTTTGTAATATATTTCTCTTCTAAACTATATTTATTCATAGAAACAATCTAAAGTTGAAGAAACTACCATAGTTAACTATAGAAGATCATTCTAATAAACCTGGAGAAGATAAAAGCATAAATCCTGACAGAGTCATCTCCAGTGGAAAATGAGTTTCAGTCTGCACAGAACAAACTCAGCACTGACTGACCCCTCCATACATCAACTTCAGGGCTTGTAAGAGAACATCTGTGAGAAGCCCACACAACTGCATTATTCTTCAGCTGTCCCTGCAGGGCTGGGGGAGCACCTTCTAAAGGGACACGGACACCTCAGTTCTCCTAAAAACAGCTTTGAAAAATCCAGATTTCAGTTAGGAACGAAGGAGGAGTATAACAGACCAACACCACTCAGACTCATCCATCTTTCATTCCCATCTGTGCACACTCACAAAGGTGCTCTATCCAATGACAAAAACATGCAAACACTTGTTTATTTTAACCAATTCTTATTAGTAAAATATCCACATTGTTGTTTGTGTTGTCCTCAGCAATTACCCTTCAGCTTTGAATCAACTACAGACCAAAAGATCACCGTCTGTTAGAAACTCCATTTACCAATTCAACATTAAACTAAAACAAACATTGTTTTGCTAATTTAGTCACATTTAACACATGTTTTTTTAAATAAAGGGGGTTATGAACCAATCAATTATTTTGGAAGCAAAATCTTCCTTTCTCTGTACTAAGAGATATCTTAGGAGAACACCAGACTGGTTAAAAAACATTCCTCACTTAATAGGGGACAAACTGACATTTCTGACATTATTTAGTTCTTATCCTGAATTGAAATGATTTACATGTAGACGTACGCATTAACTCTGCAGCTAAGTTCTCTTTTTGTTTACCACTGCAGCTGTGTTGCTTTTCTTGCGAAAAAGGGCTTGTAGTCGGCATACGCTTGTATAAGCGTCAATTTGAGTCAACGTAAAGTATGAAGCCCCATTGGTGTTTGTTCCTGTTACCATGGTGAATCTTGCTGTCTTTGCTCCATTGCTCAGGGTTTTTTTTTGGTCGCGACGCTCATACCATATTTTATTTGAGTCCTAAAAACTCCGCGCTAAGGCTAGCGGACCGGCGATTATTGGTGACGTCATTGAACAAAATGGGCATCCAAATTGTGAGACACTATGTTTTCATCACTCTCCGTTTGGAGGGCAAAATGAAGGGCAAGGGAGAAGGGCAAGGGAGAAAGGAAGAATTCAGATTGGGCCTAACACAACTCACCCGTTCTATAAAACAGAGAGATTTATTTCATAAACAAATAAATATGTGGATTTTATAAAACAACTGCCAGCCTCCTGTTTATGGGATTGAGGAAACTTCACAATAGTGTAATACTTTTGTGCAAATTAGACAAAAAAAGATCAATAAAGCAAGACAACACTTACTGAAAGCTTGTGTCTGTGTACAGATATGATTGATTTTTTTCCCCCTCTTCAGTTAAATAAACAAGATAAGAATAAAAAACCTTGCAGGACAAAATGTACGGAAAGAATTTCAGAATAGAAGTGAAAATGATTCATATTAATATAGTAAGCCACTTTAAATGAAAAAAAAAACATACAAGCATATCCCTTTTATTGCATTATTAACAACTTGGAGCGTGGTGGGATAAACATCATAGGATAAACATTTTCTTATTAGATGCAGCAGAGGCACAAAAAGTGCAGTGATAGGAAAATAAGAGCCGGGCTTAAAGAATGTTAATAAGCAAACTAATGAAGGCTATATACCACCATAAACCTGCTGCTCTATAATTTCATGCTCATTGCAAACCCATTACGGGAAAATGCCAGTCCCTTAACTTTCCCTGCTTACTCTTTCATGCTTGTTTTAATTAGAGACTGTTTGTACACGACAACCAACCAGTGCAAGTTATTGTGAAGTGAAAAGACTTGTCTCTCTTTTGTCGGTCACAAAGCTGTTTTTAAAGAGCTCAATGGTCCGTGACAGAAAAAAAAAAAAATCAAGATGCAGCGTCTTATTTCAAAGGGCTCCTCAGCTTTTCTCATTCCCGCATGTCTCCTTTACAATCATTGTCAGCCTGTCAGAGTGGAACACGCCGTGTTGCCAAGTTTAGAAGGCAGAGATCCACCTGCTTAGACACGACTTTTAACTCTGATGAATGTGAAGGGATGTTTCTTTTTTCTTCTTATTCTTCTTCCAAGTGGGTTTGTGTGAAGTACTTATGAGTAGTTAGTGTCTCGCCTGCAGGTGACAGGGGTCATGGTGCTATCACCACGGAGGATCAGGGAGAGAATTCTAATGGGGGAGTCGGATTCATAACTTATTAGAACTGGGCCAGCTGATTTTAAATAAGTTAAAACAACTTAAACGACTTTTCATAGGAAGTCAAAGTTATATAGTGCAGACTTTGGCACTCTTGTAACTTATAAAATAAACTACTATTAATTTAACTATTAATACTTCAATCATGTTATTCTTAACTTTTACTATATTTTTTTAAAGCCTAAGTCATTTTTTTTTTAAATGGTATTCATAGTTTGGCTTGGAGTGTGACTTATTTTGGTGCGACTCATATGGGATTTTTTTTTATAGATAGACTCATGTGTTTGTTATTTTCCCATGACACACCAGTAGGGGGCACAGTATGTGTGTGCATCAATATCTGGCAATGCAGAAGAAGACGCTACATTCGAATGTGACATAGACAAATGAAGAATTTGATGGATTTAGTAAATTAGAGTGATTTAAAGAGTTTAGTTGACCTATCGGCATGTTTTTTTTATGTTATGGTTATCTGAATAATTGTTAATATCTTGTACAATTATGCAAGACTTTTTTTTTAATTAATTCTAAATTACAAAGTATGGTTACAGTAGTGAAGTGTGCACATATTCAGTCTCTTATTGTCCATTGATGTGATTTATCTTTCATGATGAAATGTCTGTTCTTGTTTCTGTATTTTGTAAAATTTCTCTTGAGAGTATGACTTAAATATGATTTTTTTTTGTTCTTTATTATGCATTGTTTTGCATCTTCAACTTTTAGTCCAAAAAATACAGTAAATAGCTTCCTACAATGTGACATATTTTCATGGTAACTGCTACAGAACCTCCCTCTCAGCTGTAGCTGGTGCATGAGGATCAACCAGCACAGGAAAGTGCTATAAATGCTAAACATAAAGTGATACAAAGCATCATTTCAGAGGGAAAGTTCACCTTTTACCGTTTGTTTTTGTCTACTTGATGAATAATTAGTTTGTTTCAAAGAAACAAAATCTATAAATAGTTTCCCAAATCATCCTGATCGGAGACATATCCAATTGATCATTTAATGTACTTCAAAAAAACAATTTATTTTGTTAATTAATAATAAAATAATCTATAAACATGTATTTATTTGTTTTAAGTATTAAGTAAACAAGATGAAAGACATACAGTAAACTATTTAAAGTCAAAAGTAACGCTGATGGTAAAATGTGTTAGAGATCCTGTCATGTCCATCATAGAAACATTTAAAGGACAGAGATATTTTCTATTGTCTTGCTGTTGTGATAAACTGTGGAATAATATTTCAACCTCAGGTTTTTTGACTGGACATTAATTTTTAAGTGTCCATTATCACTTTTCAATGCAGAAAATCAGAATAGAGCATTCCCTCGGACCATGGATTAAAAGTTAATAAATTGCGTTAGCTCTACTCCCTTGTTAAGACTTTTATCTGATTTTCCATTTAATAGGAGTTTGTCTTATTTTGTATTCCCCAAAAAAGGGAAAAAAGTGTGTACAGATATTTACAAATAAACAAACTTGAAGATGGAATTTGTTTTCACTTTATTTGGATGCAGAAACTTAATATAGAAAATGACAAGTATGTGTGTTAGTCAGTAGATATCTAGTCCTAAATAATACAATATCAACGAAATAAGTATTTGTAATGAGTAAGGTATTTTATAACTTGGAAAAAAATCTGCCATCCAAAGTTAGGTACTATCCAGTAACTATTGCCACTCAAACTAATTTCATCATACCCACAAGTGTAACCACATTTTTAGAAATTAAGCGTATTTTGTCATGATTGCTGGCTAAGACCCTCTCAGCATGCACACAGCTGTTCCCTTGCTGGTCGGTAAGGATTACTAAATGAAGTGTGTACACCCACTCGGACATGGAACCGATGTTGTCATGGTGACAGAGAGTGCAGAGTGATCCCCTAATGCTTGAAGCGCCAGGATGAAACGGGGAGAGGCTTTTTGCAGCTCTGGAGTCATCTGACGCATACCAAGCATTTACAGCTGTTACGGCTTTAATATTCAATTTTTTTTTTAATGGAATAAGGGTATCTTAGTGATTATTCATACACTTGGCTTTAAAAGAGCTTTTCCATTGTGAGTGCCACTGATGTTCTGTCACGCTCAAACAGGCTGAAGGGTAAAGAGGGGAAATAAAAGTGGGACAGTTACAAAAGAATGATGACATTTTGTTACAGAAATTCACAGGAGCCTTTTATCCGAGTCTAAACAATAATTATTTAATACTATAATTAAGAACAAAAATAGACAATCCTTTACACAAATATTTCTGATCCTTTCAGATGTAAAAAACATGAGCTCAATTCTCTGATCCTGGTTTCCTCTCCAGATAGATGTGAAAGACACTTCTTTCAGGAAGTGAACATCTGTCAATCACAGAGATCACAAGAAACTCTTCCAAACGTTTCAATCTGTCCGATTACAACAGATGTGCAAAAAGCTTTCAGAGCTACATTATAGTCTGCAAACCATCTTTCTACTGGGTTATATTTTACACGTTTACCAAACGGAGAAAGCGTTGTGTGTTAAAGTGAGTACGTCTGCCACATGCTAAGGACACGGGGCTGTGTGTTGGTTGTTTTGTTGTGCACGTGCTGCTCAGAGCCATGCTGCTTCTGTCTGTAGAGACTGGAGTAAAGACAGCAGCAGGAAGTCACTGAGCGGACCTGCCAGATGTTCCACCGCTCTGGGCTTTTCTGCAACATCTCACCAAGTTTCATTCAGTCAGATGCTGGGAGATCTGGCTTTTTAGTTCCTTTTTTCCCAAAATTTTTTAAATGTTTTCAAAAAAATCTGTGGTGAGAATAGGTTCACTACATGAGAAAAACAACAAAATGTATTAGCTGCTTTTGATGTTTCATATGCTAGTTATAACTACTTGAACTCTGAAGGACCCAAGAACAATTCAGAGATTCCGAGAAAGCCACTCTCTCTGTCTCTCTCCTTACAAATCAAAACTAAAAATAGATTCATGTTTGTTGACTCTTAGCACTTCAGATCTTATTTTATTGTTCTTTGTCTGTGTTCTTAGTTTTTTTTTGCTTTTCTTTTTTGTATTTAGCAACAAAAATATATGGAATCTTTCACAACATTAAGTCATACTATAACATGAAGGTAGAACTCAGCCTGCTCGCACAGACTGAACTAAAGGGGCAGTTAAAGCAGCACACGCTTTGCTGTTTTAGCTAGAGGAGCGTCTTATCCTTTAGTTCCCCCGAGGTCTCAGTCTTCACAGTTGCTGCTGAATGTCAAGTGTCTTTGCAAAATAAGACTCGGTTTCCTCAGAGTTACACTTTTTGCATTTTTATAGCGCAAAAATAATCTTATAAAAGTAAGCAGCTCAATGATTTTTTTTTTAATCAGTCAGCAGAAATTTTTGGTCTTTTCTTTTTAATCAAAATGTAAAAAAATGAAATGGTGTTAAAGAAAAAAATCACTCAGAGTAAAGAGATATTTCCTGAACTGATAATGCATTTAACAAGCGGTAGACATCCGTATGATTGCTTCTTGAGTTGTCTGGTCCGTGGAGGCTTATAGACTGGCTGCATCTTAAGGGGAGCGTAGGTGTGTCTGGGAGTTCAATTGAAGGTTGTATGACTATCTCAAAGAACATCATGAAGATGGAACATACAATATTATGCATGTGGTAAATATTTTGCAAAGTATTTGTTGTAAGGCTAATGGAAGCTGTATCCACTTTTGACGTAGGGTATCTTTACACAACCCTCTAGTCAAAATCAAATCAATCTTTATTTATAGAGCATTTTTGCAACGTGTGTAGCTCAAAGAGTTTCACTTTAGTTTCGATTGCGTGCCAATTCTGCACATACCAGGTGTGTGAGTGTTTGTATGATGCCAACACAAATGGCAATCTGTCTATTTCCAAATTTCTGATGCCATGAACACACTGGGAATGTGATGGGAGTTCAAGAATGTGCTGAATACGGGTTATTAACCTTCATATACCTACAGTTGGAAGAGGTAGAGTAGGAAGTGATGCAAATCTCCCAAATCTCTCTCAAGGATTTGTTTTTCACAGCTTGATTACAATATATGAAAGACTTGGTGTCAAATAATTCTGGCTTGGCACAAAATACAATTATTATTTCTCCTCTATGACAAACTTTCAAACAGTCGGCTCTTCAGCCCAAAAATGGATATGCATAGTGACACATGAACGTGATAGTTTTGAATGCCTAAGCCCAGAATGCCCATATGTATGCATGTTTACACCGACTTCTTAATGGAAGTGGTCACTTGAACGGGCATTGTAAAAGTAGCACAACAATCCTTTTATAGAATTTTTATGTTGAATAACATAGAAAAACTGTAACTTTCAGGAAGCAGTCTTATTTTACAAAGACAGTTGATAATCAGCAACAACTGTAAAGACTGAGTCTTAACCTGCACAGACAGTTAGGAGGTAAAAACTGAAAAAAATATTTATGATTACGTCTCACCTACTTCACATGTACTTATACCACCCCGGTGTGTTGTACAAGTATTCACGATGACCCCAGAACATTTTGGTTCTACGGGTTAGCTGAGTGGTCTAAAACTTCAAATACTCAAATATTCTTGCGGGCCACCTGTGTGTCAAGTTTGCCCATTTTCTGCCCGCAGACAGCCCGTATCCACTCATAAGGGGAGTTGAGTGAGGCATAAATGCTGCAGATAGACTATTCAAAGTTCTGACGTCAACAACACAAGACTGTTCAACTGCCACCAGACTAATGCACGTCTTAAGAGGGATCATCCATGCCGAATAACATCAATGATCTACATGTACGAAAAATACATGAATGTTCAGATTTAAAAAAGAAAAAAACAAAAAAAGATATATATATATATATATATATATATATATATATATATATATATATACATATATGCTTTTGATAAACCTGTAAACTAGGCGGAGTGTCTACATTTTGTTTTTCATGTAGCAAGGTGACTTTTCCAGGCAGCAGAGCTTTAAACTCAACCCACTTTCAAGATTTTTTTTTCTTACATGTACAAAACAAGCTATATGTACACAAAGTTCCACCTTTTTATCTCAACCAATCAAACATTTCTGTGATGTTTGACTTCAGCTGCATCCCATCTTTTCTCTCATTAGGGCTCCGAACATCCAGCCCACTACATCATAATTCTATAGGGCCCGTGCTAGCAGGTCCTTGAGCTGGGCTTCATGAATCTTTAAATGTTACAGATGTACACATGCACACACACTGGTGGCTGCGCAGCTGCAGAAAGACAGGGAGTGATGTGGCCTTCACAGATGCTAGTGGCCATCATTTCAATTAAGATGCGTGCACGGCTGGTGGATTTGATGGGGAAAGACACTATGAGCGGAGAGATTAAGCACGCTCTCGTTCCAACAACACGTGCCACGCTCTCCAAATTATCCTAATGACAGTAATTACAAAGGCATATTCAAGTCTGTGTTTTGTTAAGTGAGGGGTTAGGGAATGGCTTAAATATTATTTATGTCACATTATAGCCATTTACACACATCAACTTGACTTCAAACCAGCAACTGCTCAAGTGCTGAGTTTATCCTGCTAATCATTAAAATTGTCACTTTTTCAAATTTGCTTGAACTTTGACTTTATTTTTGGATCATTATATTTTCAGTATGAATAAATAAAAACTAAATCCTGTCAGTGTTTTTATTATTTATGTGTTTCTTTTATTATTACTGTTTTCATAATTTCTAAAAAAAATAATTCACCATAACAAGGAAAAAATGGAAAATAGTTTGAAAAAAACAAAAAGAAGCATAAATACTAATAAAACTGATTAATATTTCTTCGTTTTGATGATGATATGCAAGCAATAGCTCCTAAATTTTGCTACTAAGTTAACTTTTATTGATGTGTTTTTGTTTGACTGAAATTAAGTCAGCAATAGCTTACCACAAAAATATCACAAAAATATATAAAAAAAAAATTCTGGTAAAAAACAACACTTTAAAGCTACTAAAACAGAATAATGTGAGAATCCTTGAAAGGACTTAAAAAAAATATACGGTAAAGGTTGAAACATCTGCCTCTTCGGCCTCCATTTCATTGTTTCTTTCCTCTGTGTCTGATATCCGACTCCTCTGGGCGAAGGCTGATATTCTGGGCATAACTTCAGCTTTCCAAAGCTTCATCAGCTGCTCCTACAGTTTAACAACACTCTTGTTGGCATTATTGGTGACCGGAGCAGATGCTAAAAAAGTCCCAAGATTACCAGCAGAAATCCCTGCTGTTTAAATCAACATGGACAAATGTACAAACTGAGCTTCCAGAAAAGAAAAAAATAAATCTAGACGATGCAAAATTATTATTCAAGTTACAACAGCAGACACTATTGATATTTGCTGCAAGAAACAGCACTAACTGTGCAATGTATCTTGCAAACTACCAACAAAGTGTAGCAGAAAGTCTTTATGTCCTAAGTAAATGTAAAACACAGGAGGGCTAAAACTGAGCTTAACATTTCTGCAACAGCAGTCGGTGGGAACAAAACATTAGAGAACAATACTAAAAAGAGAGCAGCACTTTAACTGAATTCATCAAGTTCAGTGGGGTTCTAAATTTGCAGAAATACTTTAGTTTGATCAAATCAATCACAGATAAATCATCTTTTTTTTCCTGTAAATTAACTTTACTTATACCATGGTCTGGGTGAATACTCGATTCTGATTGGCTGCTGGGTGTGCATTAAAAACTGATAATGCACAGTAATAACGCACACCTAAAAAAGAAGTTCCGGTCACACAGACCAAACGTTCGATATCACTGCGCAGGCTTCTTTAAAACACATTTTTCCTTCATCGTCTGGACAAAACAAGCAGTAATGGATGAACTTTCTCTCTGAACTGATGCTTTATTCAACTTATTGTAGCGACCAGCATTTATATTCCTCTCCTTTTGTAAGGTAAATTAATATTGACAAATTGGTTATTCTCCTTCTAATAAAACACCACTCGACATGAAAGGTGTAGTCTTCTGTTTCACCACAAGAGGGAGTTTCTCATTTTAGAGCAGCTCAGAAGAACGAACCTGCCGTGAAATGAAACACAGACAGAAGCTGAATATGTTCTAGCTGCTCACTGAAGGATTAACGTCAGAAAAAGAAGAAAAATATCCTAATTTGTCCGGGTCTTTCTTTCAAAACAGCGACACTTTACCGCTGCAGCTGAGGTCTGTAACGGCTTCCGGCTTCATGCCATGTTCCATATCACCGTGACAACAAACCGCATCACGGATGATCAAATAGTCCGCTTTTTTGTGAAAAAATTAGCTAAACCAAAGAAATAACAAGAATAAAGTACAGATGGAGAACATTCAATTTCTGCAGAAGAGTAAATTTATACTTGTCCAAAGTTGACTGAAAATGTTATATTGAATTTAGAGTAATTGCATCTTTAGTTCAACACCAGTGTAATGAATAAAACATCTATTAGTGTACTTAATGCCCCTCCAATGCAGTAGAGCTAGAATGTTTCTATCAACCAATAAAACATTTAGTATCATTTGAAGTCCATATGGATTTCTGGTTTCATTTATTATATAAAAACGGCCTTGTTTTGCAACTTAAAGTCAATACTTGTGTTAATCAGAAACATGTTTTGACCTAAAGCTTTCACCAGTGAATAATGAACTTCAGACTCAAAGGAGCTCTGAGTAGGACTAAACTTTCCCTTCATTCTCTTATTTTTGGAGCCAACAGTAAAACAGCATAAAGAATTCTTTCTGACTTATGTAAATAAATTAATGTAAAAAAGTGAAAAGTCCGGTAACATGCTGACATTCACGAGGGTGCAATAAGGAGAAACTGCAGGGAGGACATCTCATGCTGACTGAGCAGTTGCTCTCCCAGGGGCAGGACCGAGGCCTGTTGTCATGTGAATATAAAACGATTTTTTAATCGAGCTGTAATCTAAAAAGGTGTATTGCTTTTGGCTCTTCTGTGTTATTAAACATAAATTTAGTGAGGACCCACAGAGAGAGGAGGACACAACACAGTGCAAACATCTGCTTGTTGTGGAGTCAAACAGACCTCCTTGCATTTGACTAAGTCTGACCTTTCTAAAATAGAATAAAAAGAAAAACATGGAGTTAAAGGGGCATGTAAGTTGGGATACAAAAAAAATAAAAAAAATAGGTGGAAATGACCTTTGGGAACTATTTCCGAGTTGCAATAAGGCGGGTCAGCCCTTTTCTTATCTACCGCATTGTGTCTCTCAGCTCCAAACAGCCCACTTATAGGGTCCTTCACATGCAGAATGCTCATATACTCTGTTCATGTATTCATGGGTGCTGCAGTTTAATTACAACACCACTCAAATGAAACTACTCCCTTCACTGTTGGTCTAGCCGACTAAATGATGTGAGCCTTAAGGATTCAAATAAGTTAATCAAGAGATGGATCACCGCTTGTCTCCAGACATCAGCCACATTCAGTCTAATCATTTAAATTATCTACTTTTTGATCAACAAAACAGCAAGGCCAGCCAATCATCTGTTTACTTAATATTTTCTGTTAAACAAAGAGGAAAAAAACAACGGTGAACTTTGGTAGAACAGTGTGTAGAAAACAAAAATTCAAATAAAAGTTTTAAAATGAATCATCTTTAAAAATGGGAAAACAAACCATTCAATTAAAAAAAGTCAGTTTTGTGCTCTGTTGGAAAGCATTACCAAGTAAAACTACCTTAACACAGCACTACATCAGTAACCCTTTAATACAGGAGACGACAAAATAACATGCACTCTTTGAACTAACTCTGACAGTTTATGTAATTAATATCATTCTAACAAAAGTTGAGTCATGACAACTGGACTTAAAATCTTCTTCCGTGAAATGTTTTGCCACTCATCTAAGTGGTTTCATCACTCTGAGCGGTGCAGGATTTCAGGCCACATTTGTAACATTCAGATTGGTCACCCCCATTCCTGCAATAGGATGTCTCATTGAAGGGAATCAAAGAAAAAAAAAAACCTAAGCGAAAAGCATAGATTGTAAAATCACTGGACAGCTTGACCCCTCCCCTCTCAGGTCCCAAATAGGAAGTACCTACGGGTTCCAAGAAGCCTAAGATCCCGTAGACTTCTATTGAGAAATAAACAGCTATTACTCAGTTATTGTATTTGTCAGATTAATTATTCTAGCTCTGCTATATTTTTCTTAACATCTTCATGCTAATCCTATTTTTTTCATGGCATATTCTCTTAATTGTAAGTTAATCAAATTTTAAACTGACCAATCAGATGCATCAGTAAAAGCATGTGGTGCCAACTGGCCACACCTTGAATGTTTGATTGACAGCTTCTCCTGAGTCGCTTCAGTGGAAGGGGTGTGGACTTCAAACAAGTGTACTCATGACTGGTGAATATAGTTGCCCTAAAAATATGATTCAGATGACTCAGACCAATCACTGTCATCTGGGCATTTAGGCGATCTTTTTCTCCAAAATAAGATTTATTGAATAATATATTTGTGCTTCTTTTAGGCCACAGTGATATAGATGCATCTTGGGCTTCTCTGGCATTTCAGTCCAGAAGGATGGGTATCGTCACAAACCCATGAATGTTATCAAGAGCATCAAAACCTGCAGATAACTAAGGAGCAGCTCAGCTTCAGTGAGAGAGCCTAGTCTTCAGGAACTCTTTCAGCTGTCTTTGCCCCCCCTCCAAACACCCACGGAGACAGTTTCAGGGCCTCACGTGGAACCAGAAGAACTGTGACCACATTTCTCCAGGGAGCAGCTACGTAGCGGTGGTACACCTGCCACATAATATATCAAAGAGACGGAAATTCACACACACACACAGAGTACTGAACACAACCAAAGTCACAGTACAAGAGACATGTTCCTCTGGGAATATATTACTTACAGTATATAACAAATGGCCATCTGGTCAACAACGATGTTGTACAACGATGTTGTTGAAGCTATCCAACAATAAAAACTCTACATGTGCAGTTTTTGCTGCTTGTGTGGAAACATGGGAAGCTGGAATCGCATCATATACGTGGATTTTTACGCTCAGTAAAAATAGGCTTGATACTGCACGATCAAAGCCAGCAAAAACAAGCACAAGATTTACATATTTACATAGCTTTCCCTTAAAATATGTTTATTCTGACATTTTCAAAGAAAACTCTTCAATGACTGAGATTTGTAGCATATGGTGTCCCACAAGGATTTGTGCTGGTGCCCTTCTGATTTGATTTTAAAGTCCAGGTATGCAATCATTTTCAAAACTGTCATAAAATTATTTTTGCACTTTTTAAATAGTGAGATTAACAGCAATTTTACATATATTACCACTAGTTCAAAAATTATTTACGTTAGACATACAAATTGTGTGACTTTATTACAACAACTAGTGCAGCAGAAAACACTATAAAATTAACAGAATCTTCTAAAATGTGTTTAGCAACGTTTAATGAATACTTGAGGGTAAACTCTGTTGTGTAACATCCTGCAGCTAATTCATAATGTAGACTTTTGAATAAAAACTTAGCTTTTAGTAGTTAGGCTTCTATTTATTTCTTTAAGTTGGGTGTTAAAGGACACACCAAACATTTTCTAAAAATATCACATTACCAGTCTTGTTGTAGTTCAAACCAGGTAAAATTAACACAAGTTTATCTCATTAAGCAGCTCTCTAAAAACGGTTCATGCTCAAAGTTTGGCTTTCTAAACATTCTCATTTTCATTTATGACTAAAAAACATGTTGACTTTCATGCCAAGTTGTTTTATTGTTGTGCACTGTGCCAAGATTTTATTTATGAAATTGTAAAATGTATTTTCCTAAGAAACCGACATGATTGGAAGCCATTTTAATATATTATGCAATGGCTTTTATGGTTTTGCTCAAATCGTAGTGTTTCTTAATTATCTATTGGCCCCTAAAGCTTGGTGTAAAGTCATTTTGAATTATGTTTGAGAATGAAATCTGCTATGCAAACACACTTCTTGCCCTGCCATGCCTCAGCAAAGTGACTCTTCTTTTTCAGATTTCTTGTTTCTCCTAAGATTTTCTTCCTCCAGTTAAAATAAAAGTTATTACTCTGAATTGCTTAAGTTAAAAAGGTTTGTGTTTACGGAATGATATAAAATAGAAGATGATGCATGGCATTGGCAGACTCACACACCTGCTTCACTGCAACTTGTTTGTTGCGTGTATTTATCACAGATGCAGCCATTTCTCCTCTCAAGGCTGGGCCTGGCTGCACATATGCTCACTTTGTTACCCCCGACAGAAATGCCTCACCAGGGAGAAAGCCTTTAGTAGAGCACATATAAACTCTTTCCTTTTAGCAGCATGGGAAAAGCTGAAATGCATACTTTTATAGGGCCTGTATTTTTCCTTTTTTTTTTGAGTGCAATGTTTAATTCAGAGTTTGACCTTGCCGTAGCTCCGCAAAGCCTCCTAAAATAACCTAACTGATAGAAATAACAATAGAAATTTCATGCAGTTTTGCTTCATTCCCCAAGAATGGATTGAAAATCTTTACATACTGTCACGCAACAGAACAGCTTTATTAACTGCATGGAGTGCTACCACCTAATACTGGTTTGCAGCTGATGATGAAAGCTTTTGCATTTGCATACATCAGAGTTTAAACATGAAACTTCTAAATGTATTACCACTGCAGCTCACTTAAAAAAATATATATATTTAAAATTACTGTAATGCTACATTAATGCTGCACAAAAAAAATGTATTTAACTCACTAGTTATATAGGGGTTTAGTTATTGGTTGAATTGAGAAGAAATTCAATCTTTATTGACTGTGTCTGAGAACTGGAGCAAGCGAGTGAACCAGCTACAACCAAATTATGTCATTTCAGTTGGCATTTTTTCCCCAGTTTTTCACAATACGGGCGCCACCATGTTGGAGCCAAACAAAGTCAGTAGGCAGTGATTGGTCTAAATCAGTCTGAGTCAATAGCTGAATCTGAATTGCTTTCCTACCCCGACGGCTTCTCCCCATCTCAACATTTATCACTCCAAGCAGAGAGATTTAGAAAAAATAGAGCACACCAGTGTGACAAAATGCGTTTCTCCTCCACACCACGAGTACAACGTGGATTAAACTAGTGGTGGAAGGATAGCCAATCCTAAGTCCCTACAGATCTACCCAAAGATCTTTGAATACCAATGCTCCAAAGATTTCAGCAATAGGGAGTAGCTGTAGAGGTAGGGAAGCAATTCAGATAGCAACCACTGTTGAGATAGCAACCACTCCCATCAATCCAGAGAGAGCTTTTGGAAGTCCACACCCGATTCGTTATTAATTTTCAATCTATTTTTTTAAACGGAAAATCTTTCCAAAAAAGGCCATAAACCTCTTAAATCTATGATTAAATAATTTGGGGTCCTTTGACATAATGGAATATCAAAACAATGTGAAAATAATGCAGAAGAACACCACGCCACTTTGCAAAAGGCTCTAAATAAGTGGCACAAACTTGCCAACATATAGAGGACAAAAGAAATTACAGAGGGACCTTAGAGTGAGATCACAGCCGCTGCAGAGGAAATGCTTTTTTCTTTCTCTTTTTTTCTTTTTGTGATTCAAGCTTTACAAGGTAAGCTGAGCAATCATTCATCAGTTTCATGCCCGCTAAGAGAGATCATTTAGTCCAAAGCTCTTGTGCACACAAGCTGGTCTGAACCTTCTTCCAGCTGTAGCAGACGCCTACAATACCACAGCCATAGTGACCTTTAAACAGGCCTCACCATCAGATTTCATTTTAAAGTTTAGTATTAAAAGTCACCAACAGGAATGTGTAAATAAAAAACATGCAGATGGTAAAGTTAGAGTGAAAGATCTTTTGGGTTAGATCATTAACACACTTTGTGTCAAAACATGCTTTAAAAAAAAAAAAAAAATCAAGTTGCAGACTTTATTTAAAACTGTTTTTAACAGCTAAACATCCGTCTAAATCCCTTGCTTTGAAATGATGAGCATCGTCTTTCAGTCTGCCTGTAGATTTCAGAAGAAGTGATAAAAACTAATCAGCTGCATCCTTCAGAGCCCACAGCCGACAATTAAACCGCTCAGTATATGTTCAACATGCAAGATCTAAGATAAAGCTGGAATAAAAAGAGACAGCGACAGCGAGAAGTTTTTTTTAGATATAAATTATGATACAGCAGCAGCAACTTCAGTCATGGAACCAATAGGTTATCACTCCAAACATACATGTATGACACAAACATTGCTGTCCTTTTTAGCATGGAAATGTAAATTATGTTTGAAGTTTTTCACAGTGTTAATCGTATTTTGCACAAATACAGTAAATTTCATAGAATATTATCAGTCTATAATCATATAACTTTAAATAAACAAATAACTTAATGTAAAATGTGACTTCTATCATTGTGCTTTTTGAGAGAAAAGACTCCTTCTTCTGCAGTGACATCATGTGTCACCAGTGAGTGCTGCAGAGGAAGCACAGCTAGAACAAACAGCGAGAGGCACGAGCTTTATCCTATGTAGAGAGTTGGATGAAAGTTTTGTGAGTGAAAAAAGGGTAAAAATGGGCTTAATACTTTTTGGCAGCAGCAGGTTCTTCCACAGCTTGCTGGTGCCCAGTGGTGCCTTCCTCTCAGGAGGCAGATATGTGCCACCATCTGGGGGTGTGCTCACCCCGGTCTTGTTAGCATAAACCTAACCACAGATTCATTAATTTACCTCAGGGACATTGTCAAAATACACACAGATCGGCGTTCCTCACTGCAGTTCTCATAAATACCAGGTGACATACAATTTTCACCTTGCAAAAGCCTGCAGGGGGGAAGAAAACGGAGAACCTCGGTGGACGTGAAAATGAAATATGAGAGTGTGAATTAGGGGTAAATGCACTTGCCGGTGTTTTTTCTTGAGCATCTGCTTAGGTAGGGTGTGACATTGCTGAGGTAGGCTACTGGAAGAGCACATTGTCCCCCAGATGACTGAAAGAGGAAGTTTCTCTCATTCACAGGTTGTTTTCCACCAAGCTAGGAAAGTTTAGCAGGAAACATGTGTTTCCCAACAAGTTAATTGCACTAAAGACATGCCTTTACAAACAGTTGGTTTACATTTACTGTTTCAAAACTCGATATAAGAGCAAATGATGACTTTTGAGTGTCTTATGCTTCATACACACCTCGCATGTGATGTGACACTTTTAGCATAGGGTGTTCACACTGGACTGTCACTACTAAATACTAGCTAATGACCTCACCTTGAAGGAGGCTCTATGCGAAATGTCAAAGCGGTGCAAACCTCTGAGATCTTACTCCAGGTTTTTTTTCAGCTCTATTTTGATACACAAAAGACTTGGTGTAGTTTAGTTCCGTCTGGGCACAAACCACAATTATTAATTTCTCCTTCGTGATCACTTTTCCAACAGTTCCGTGTTTTGAAAAGGACGCAATCCATTCAATGGTGGCACGTTTTGTTTGTATAGAGCCCAAAAGCGCAATTAAAAACTTGCATATCAACGCATGAACACAAGAGTTTTGAATGCACATTTATATAGACTTTTCATTTGAATTTGTCACTTAAAGACACGTTTCCAAATGTGGCATTAAAGTCAAACTTTTTTTTTTTTTTTTGATTATGGTGTTTTTAGCCATAACAATGATAATTATCTTTGAAAATTGTGTCTTTTGCAAGACACAGTTTCTGCAGAGCTGAAGTAGTTCATTAGATATCTACCTCTGAGTTGTGGGTGGGACCATTGGCTCGGTGAAACACCGCCCCCACTTCCCCTCTAAATTAATAAGAGTTCTCTTTTTCCATTCTTTCACACTAGCTTACATCTCCTCACAGCGAGCAATATCAGAGCTATCCTTGTACTGTTTTCAGTCAGATTCCAGCTCTGACGAGGAAAGTCGAGACATACATGGATCTAGTCGTCTACTAGAGGATGCATCAGAACTGAGTGGAGTAGGGAGCAAATTTTCTACATCACAAATACAAGCTTTTTCAAACTGCTTTTTCCTGTTCCTGGTTCACAACAATACTCACAATATTCACAGAAATACGCAAAAATGCAATTTTGAGCTTAATGTTCTTTATGTATGCTCTTTATCATCATAAAAATGCCACAAGAACATGTTAAAAACCCCAAAAATACTTTTTTCATCAGACTAGGTCGTTAATATTTTGAATCTTTCCTCCTCTGCCCGTCTGCTGCCCTCCTGCTGTGCACGCTGTCAAAAAGCTGCCAATGACCTGGGAAACGCATCCTCTAACAGGTGGCCAGCATTGACGGGAAGGACCAACCCAGCAGCACACCTTCCTGCTGCTGGTGATGCTGACTGTTTTATGCACTTTAATTACCCAGCCCTCCACCAACATCCTCTCCATCCCTGTAACCCCCCTGCCCTTCATTCACCCCCCCACTCCAAGGACCAAAACACAAACGCAATCAAACAGGCGAGCTTCCCACCACCCATGTAATCATTTCAGCTGGAACACCAGGTGTTGGGTTAATACTCTGTGACAGACGTGACCCGGTCTTCTGAAAAACAAAAACACTGCCATTTTCTCACAGAAGTTTTCTTGCTATGAGAGCAACATTGTGTCGTAACCTGTTGTGATTGGTTGATCAGTTTTGGTATGACATTGGTGGATTTTGGCGCTTGGCTCCATCAGCCATGTGTAGTTTTGTCAGTCTCTGTAACTAAGCAACTGAGCATTACAGTGGAAAAGCAGCGCTCGAGGCGGTTGCTAGGGAACTGCCAGAGTGTTACCACTTGTTAAAGGCACTTGGATAGATCAGTCTTTAATGGTTCAGGTCTGATGGAACTTTGCTAAGAAGAAGATGAGAGAATGGCAGGTATGTAGAGTCCTCCATATCATCTTCTGTATGCAGCCGGGTCTCCAGAGTCCCGTGCATCGGCACAACCGGATGAAAATAATGGCACATTTTCTTGAATAGAAAACCATTTGCATAGAAGGGGGGACTGAATAATTGAGAGGTGTGAGGGAGAGCAGGGCAGGCTCAGGTGAGAAGAAGAAGGGATATATGCCTGCCAGCCAAATCCATTAAACGGGCCTTGCTTGTCTGTGGCAGGCGGCTGATGGGAAGGCTCTGTTATCGGACACTAAAGGACACTAGAGCTGACCATCACCGCTCTGCCCTCTCTTATTCGTTGCTGCAGGGAGCGCGGGAAGAAAAAAAAATAGAGGGAAAGGAAATAGGAAAAAAATGACAGAGACAAAAAGAGAAACCGAGGGAGAGACAAGAGAAGTTTAATAACTGTAGACTGAAGGGTGTTGCTCCATTACAGCTTTATAATTGGCCTGCAAGGACGGTCAAATGAGCAGCTACTTATCGCACATTTCGGTTGCATAATAATAGTTGTCCATCTTTATGGCCAGGGCCCATATTAACCCTTCCTCTCTCCTTAGCTTGTTTACATTAAAAGTGGGGTCATCTGGACCTCACAAGTCATTTTTTTATCATTAATTTTTGAGTTTCACTAATGTCCATGACAGACATAAAATCCTGTCCACCTTTGTCTACATTTGTCATGGAAGGAATCACATATCAATATATAGTTGGAGTCATCTGGACCCCAAAGAGAGCGGAAGGGTTAAGTAGACTAAAGACAAAAAGTAAAGGTAAAAAATGGGAAATCTTCTATCTATTTAAGCCAAACTGTGTGACATATATATACATTGTTTTAAATATATAACCAGAAAAAACAAATCATTTACAAATGAGGTACAGCGGAACTTTAGTGAATCCACATAGGAAGAAACAAAAGTAAAAGAAAAGTAAAAAAAAAAAAAAAAACACTAAATGTTAGTAAATGTAACTTTAAATTTGTCTTGTCAAATATAAAATATCCACTCAAAAAATATATATATTTTGGGTGTTTATAACACATTCTTGTGGCATTTTTTGACAATGAAGGACATTTCTTGAGAAAATTTAGCTTGACATTGCATTTCTGAGTTTTTGTTTATCCAAATCACTGTGATTCCGCCGGAGACAAAAAAAATGTTGTTTGAAAAAGAGCTTATTTGTGATGAAGAAAATACATCTTGTAGAAATTATAAGCTCCCTGCTCTGCCCCACTCTAAATCATCCAACTCTAGGCGACTACATTCATGTACATTTTGTTTTCCTTGTCCGAGCTGGGATCTGGCTCAAAACTCTACAGCTGGATAGTTCTGATATTGCTTGCCATTTTCTGTGGGATAGAAATCAGGCATGTTTAATGGATCAGAGGATACAGAAATACAAAATTGAATAAAACATAACAGAGTAGAGATTTTTTATTTTCATACGCCTGTTGACTAACTAAAAAATACAGTTCAAAAGTCTATATCTAATTGGTTTAGACAGTCTCCTCCAATATAAAATAATTTTAAAAATGACCAAAAAAAGGAAGATTCTTGCCAACGAGAAATTAAGCAACTGTTTTCATGGAGTCAAAAAAATCCTTTAACATCTCTTTCCAATTCTTTCCTCACATTTGCCATTTAAAATAGGTCTCTGTTTGCAGTTCGCACTTTGCATCTCTGTGTGAAAGAAAAACACATTGCTGCAGTGAAGCATTGCCAATCAGATTTATGCTGCACAGTCTGGTGATCCTGGAGGGGGAGGCATCCAAACAGAGACAGGAAAACGGAGGGGGACGACTCCCCGAGACAGAGACTGCCTGAACACAACCAACTTATGTGGCAAAAGCCTCCACTTCAAAGAAACACAAAGGAACTCCACTGAATGCTGTGCAACTCTAACAATTCCAACACTTATGGTTTTAGTTTCATGAATTATTCTGAAGGTAGTGTTGTAATCCTGGCTCATATAAACTAAAACATTTCAGAAAAACTGTACAATGAAGAAAACAAGACAAAAAGTAAAACTTTTCTGCTTTCATTTTTACAAACAAATAAAAAAAAGGTAAACTGGGAAAGTTCTACACATTATCATGGCAAAGATGCATAGTAATGATGGTAGCTGCAGGTCCTGGTTTCAAAATTTGTTTACAAAGCTTGCATGTCTCCCTTTCCTTTTTCTTTTCTGTAAAACACTGAAAATCAAGCGTGAACAGATTCGCTCAATTAAATTAGCCCTGGGCTCTGTTTAACTACATGTGCCAAATAAAAGACAACAGTACCAAACACCATTAATTAAATTTCATCTTGACACGTCCCTGTCCACATCAGATCACTGAACACACAATGAGGCTGCAGGACATGATCATTCCTGAATGCTGGGAATTGTATTGTTTGAGAGTTCATTCTAATGACTTGGAAAATTGCAGCAGTGCAGCACCCGGAATCATTAAGTGAGGAAGTATGCATAGAAATGCTTCATATGAACGGACACCAAAGGAATCATATTGTGTTCAAGTCAAGCATTTAATGCTGTGTTCACACCAATTTCAATTCATGCTGCATAATCACGTCATCCACCTCTGTTTAGACCCACGGCAAATTTGGTGCTGGGCATTCACCAAAAATGTGTTCATAAACCTGATGCTCCCGCTGCGTGTGGGAGGAGCTACTGTACAATGTTTCAGCCTCATCGCTACATGGGAGCTTTGACTGTATATCTGTTTATCTCATATACAGTCAATGCATGTAAGAAATGGATGATGTAGAGAGATCAAGTTTATTTTTCTTAAAGATGTCTACAGAAGTGTCAGTAATCATGTCTCCATGTCTGGGTTCATGAGGTCATTCAGAGATTCTTCCAGTACAGTGGAATTCACCATCTACTGCAGGAGCTGTATCTGTATGACGGCCGCTTACATTTACTACATTTAGAGAACTTTTTTGTTTTTGTCTACATATAAATAAAAACAAAAATATAATAAATTTCAGGTAAAGATCAATCCGTTCTTTGGACTTCACTTGATTTCATTATGTACATGTTATGGGTCAAAGCAGAGTCCCTGATTGGTTGATGCAATGCAAATTCTTCACCAACGTTTGGATATTTAAACTTGTGGGAAGCACCACTACACCTAACACACAAATTACACTTGATTACATCTGCACATTGATTTAAGATTGAAACTTTATGTGCCAATCGCGTTGGGTTTGAATGCAGCTTAGTAAAACTGGATAGCAAAGACATGGTACTTTTGTCACCCCAAAAAATGCACAATAATCCCTAAAAGACTACAGGAATATCTAGTGTCCAGCACTTTATTGCTCCTATTTTAATGCAATTCAGGCACATGCGTACTATTTTTTTTTTTTAAATATGACATCACCCATTGGCTGAAGTTAAAACCTGATATATGGATACATTTTAAGAAGATTTTTAAATAATCCATTGTTTTCTGATGTTGAAAACTTGGATGATTAAAACATTTCTAGGACTTTGGTTTCAGACACTCCATAAAAAATGGTGCACCAAGTAGGGAGTGATTTTCTTTCTCTTTTTTTTTATTTTTTATACTTTAGCACTGCTAGTGTACAGTCAACTCAACAAATGTAAAAATAATGACCAATTTCTACATTTTCATCATAAAAAATCTCTATAAATATTAAGCCAGACCTTTCTGAGAACAAGCAGCAGCTTGCACATACTAGTGGCACTGCATTTCAATGAGCTTGTTATGGTGTTACAGGACGTGCATCCCTCCAAGCCTGATTTGCATGTTTTCATATTTAATTCTGGGCAGCAGAGACAGGTCTTGATGCGGCCTAATGTGACGCCTGACATTGTCTGAGCCCTCTAATTATTTTCCTGACCTGCCCAACGATCATCTTCCCTCCAGTTAATTGCTAACATAAACAAATCCTCCGGTGGCCCTGGTTCATGCGCACTCCACATGCATTCCAGCAGAGCTGCGACAAAACCTACAATGTTCCCCTCACAACTCCTTCTCATGCTGTTTTATGATCTGCTAAATTGTTGTTTCTTTCAAAGCTGAACGTTTATTGGAAAGAATAGAAAACGAGCAATTCTTCTGGAGATTCTACAGGAAAATATTAGGCTAAGAATGACTCATTAATGTGTTTCAAACTTCTATTATCATGAGTATTCAGCTGTGAAAGTTATATGTTTTAATATTTGAAAGGAGATGAGGAGCAAATCCATTTCCTTTGACATGGCTCTATGCTGTGCCCAGAATCTGCACTGTGGCAAATTTATTGTGCTTCTTTAATGTCTTTTTTTTGTCTGTGTGTGCTTAATGCTCGGTGTGTTGTCACCGCGAGTGAATATTTAATGAAGCCATGGCGAGCTCTCCACTGCTGTTCATATGGGCATGGAGTCAGCGGAAAAGCTTGCTCTCTCAGGTTCTGCCATCTGTTGGAATCAATAAGGGGGCTTGAAACCCCCAGCCACCATTCAGGGTTCTGGCAAGCCGGCGATTAGAAGTAACCCCTCTCTGTGTTCCTGCAAGTCCTGCTCAGCACCAGCAAGGTTAAATGCCAGGTGCTGAAAGAAGAATATTATACCCTGCACAGCAATGCTAATCCCTCAATTAAATTACAGCTCCTAAGCAGAGAGGCTGTTCCTGGTGCTGCAGTTCCAAACGCAAAGCCGTGTGACATGTTGGAGCACCACACTCCACACATCACGCTGAGGCTTTGGATGGATTTACTACAGGGAATGATACTCTGTAGACAAACAGCAGTACACAATGTGTTTGTGCGGTGTAAGTAGACATTAAAAGCTTTGGGTTGTGTTTGTTTAAGATGGCAGAAGCATTAAAAAGCTTTCAAACCACAGGAACGCGTAGAAATCCTGCCTGTCCTGTTTGTCTTTGTCTGATGTTGACGGTAGGCAGCCGTTGCCGCTGCACAGCAGCGTGCGTCTGTGGGGACCGAATCTGGGTTTTTCTTATTCAACCCGAAGGGGTGCTCCTGCTCTAATGGGGAAAAATAAGGTTGTTTAATTGTAGTTTATTTCAGGGCCTGATTGCTTTTATTGAGCTCCATTATTCTTGTTAATGAGCCTGTAATGTGAATGCTAATAACTTGGGAGAAAGTGTTTTCTCACAAATTAAAGTCTGCATTTTTTGGGCACTTACTAAATGGCATTCACTTCAACCCAATCATCTGTTTTTCTGCTCCCTTCGTTGTTGTCAGTGACCCAGCGTTCCACGGGGAGCGAAACTTTATTTCCTGTGGTTAACACGTCAAACCTGCAGACATGTTTAAATGCAACCAAAACCGAGAGGCTCAGAAGCTCACACCGAGGGACACTTAAACACACACAACACTGGAAACGAACACGCTCACTTCACTTAAATAATCCATTTGTTGAATCTGTTTATGGCGTCTTGCTGGAAAACAATAATTATAGTTATTAACCAAAAAAAAATATTTTCACCCACCAGTTGGTATTAACCAAATACACTGGCATTAAATTGGGTTAAGCAATGGCAAGTGTGCTAAATTGCCAATGGCATTTGGAACAGCAGAAAGCATTAGCATTGCACAAAGGCTGCATTATGAGTGAATAATGCACTGAGCTACCAGTTTGGACATGCAGCAAAGTGAATGTCAAAACTCATTCAAAGTGAAATTCTTCAGCCCGTAATGCTGCAGATCACGCCTTAACAAGGATGCAAGGAACGCTATCTTCTGCTCATCCTTTCATTACGATAACCACAGAGGCAGGAGCAGGGATGAAGACGCTGGCATCTCAGCTGCACATGACAGCAGGTAGTTGTCAGTCACTCACAGCCTTCCACTACATAAATTAAGATGAACAACAACAAACAGTTTTTTATTGTATGCAGTGTTCACAGCCACTGAGACATCATGGGTACAATTGACGTCAAACATCATGGCATAACGCAATTAAACACCGGGCATAATATGCATGTTCACTTAACAGGCTTTAGTCAATGCACTTTTAGCATACGGTGTTCCCACTGGTCTGAAACTTACGCATGTTCTCACAGTTGGAAGAGGCTTGCTGTGAACCCATCGAGCCAAAATGTTCATGCACATTTTTCTATGGGCATGCTGCGGACAATAGGTCGTAGTAAAACACTCATACAACATGTAAAGGCAAGTAAGCCTACAGAGAACTGTAAGACAAACCTGCGCTCCCCCTTGATATGCAGCAGCTCCTCTCTTTGACCTCTGATGTGCTTGGAGAACCAACGCATTCTCACTCCCAGCTCATCATGGACAAATGGTTTGGGTCCCCCCTCCATGTTGCTTTTTGACGTTTCGGGTGTCCCCAACTCACCGTTTTTTGATGTGCTGGCTGTAGCCATTAAATCAGGGGTCCCCACCCTCCAGGTAGCACACTGGTACAGGTTCGAAGGCCACTCAAAACCAGGGCACAGACAGGCAAAAAAAAAACAAAAAAAAAACATACGCTAGTCAAGGGGCCCCGACCCTCGGGGAGTGGACCAGTACTGCTACCCCAACTCATGTCCTGAGGGTAGGGACCCCTGATTAGCATACGCTTTCTTTGCCTGCCTGTGGCCCGGTAACAAGCAGCCCTTAGACTGGCACTGGTGCCCTAACCTGGTACCAGTATCACGTACGTTACTGTGCCCCCAAGGTTGGGGACCCGTGATCTTCAAAAACCAATAGCCAGCACGTTAAAAAAACAAGAAGTTGGGGACACCCAAAACATCAAAAAGTTACGCGGAGGGGGCCCAAACCATATGTTCATATATGATGAGTTGGGAGGGTGAATGTTTAGGACATAAAACCCAACACATTCTTATTATCAACTCGTCACATATGGACATTTGATTAAAGACCCCTCCACATCTAAAACTGGTATTTTGGGTGACCCCAACTCGTTGTTTTTTGACATGCTGGCTGTTCCCAGTAAGTCACGGGTCCTCAACCTCCGGTCCATGAACTGGAACCGGTCCAGTACCGGGACGCGGAGCCCACCGGTACCCTAACCCAGTACTGGTACCCTGACCCAATACCGGTTCGAGCCTGGTACAACGTTTGATACTGGTTTTGGGTCCATTACCACCTCTAGTGTATAGGCTTAAGGTTAGGGTACCAGTACCGGGTTTGGATACTGGTACTGAATGCGTCCCAAGGACCAGTCTGCATCCAGTACAACATCCGGTATAGTGTCCAGAGGGTTGCAGAACCTTGATTTTACGAACAACCAGCACATCGAAAACCGACAAGTTGGGACACCCAAAACGTCCAAAAGTAATGCGGAGGGTTCCGCATTATTATGTGACCACTTGTGGATGAGAATGTGTTGGAAAAACACCCAAATTAGTAAATCTCCTCACGTGACTAAGGCTTTGACCCTTTATCACCGGAGCTTTAGCTCCAGTGTTGATATTCTTTCAACTACCGAACTCTTCAACCATCTAGGCAATTTAAATAATTCCAGCAAATTCATGAATAAAGTCTATATGACCGATTATATCAACCGATGCGTGTCGATCGCATAGTCAAAAATGTAAATATGTCATAGTGTGTGGCAGCATCTAAAATGTTTTAAAGGGTTAATGAGGAGGGCAGAATCTTCCACCCGATTCTTTTATTTCCTGATGCTATTTCACTGGTTTAGTTTACAGACACACTGTTTAGTCCATACCACTGAGCACCGTGTGGTGTTAGGTGGAACCAGAGCAGCAGCGCATCATATAATTGCAGATTTATTAGGAGAACTGCCAGCTTTTACATAATGATGGTCCTATTAAGGAAGTTATTTCTGACATGTGAGAACACAGTTTGCTCCAAAAAGATCATGTTTAACTCTCTGAATAAGCCATTAAACAGCCGTGTGGCTGTCAGAGCGATCAAGATAAAACCCTCTAAATTATAACAATTAACGCCTCCTTGCAAATTGCTAAAAGAAATCATGACATGAATGCAACACTGATATAAATACAGATAAAAAGATTAATGACAGGCTGAAATGACCACTTGCTAACGGAGAGAATTAAAATCTTTAAAATCTTGTCACTTCCACACAAAGCAACTCTTTTTCTGTTACTTTCCCATCAGCTTTTACTACTCACACAATAGAGCAGGTACAGACACCCACAGTCTGTCAAAAAGAAGCAGCTTTCTTTGTGTGCTTCTCTCTAAGATCTTTTTAAAAAGCTACAGAAGCTGATACATCTTACTTTGATGGGGAAAAAAGTCTCCCTTCATTAAAGACCACATGCTACAGAATTTCCTCTTGACGGAGAAACACATAAAAGAGTGGAGCAGTAACAAGAAACACTCCAAATGCAAGTCTGCTCTGATTTAACCCACAGCACATTATCTCCTTTCATTCCCACAGAAGGTTTATCAGCGACGACGTGCTGCGTTCTGGTTCTGACAGAACACAATGTTGTTGCTCTGCATGGGGCCACCTGAGTTTAGAAAGATCTAGGCTGCTTCCTGTCCCTGGAGGTAAAACGAATAAAAAAAAAAATAAAAAAAATCATAATTTTCCATGTCTGACTGCTGTCTTCGCTTTCCACCTTTCACCTGTACATCTTTAATGAACAGGCATATTTTCTTTTTCTTTTTTTTATTCTAAGACTACTTTGTTGTTTGCATCTTATCTGCATCCATCACTCTTCCTGCTGGCAGGGCTAACCCTCTCCAGAAGGTATGGAGAAGCAGCTCCACCCCCTTTGCTACCATGAAACATTTTCAAGCCCAACAGTTCATATTCTTTGTGTTAATATTCACTGGCCCACATTTCATGCCAAAGTTTGGGGGTGTGGACCAATATAAAATGGAGTTACAAAGAAGTGAATGAAAGCTACAGAAATGTGCTGAAACCTGCAAAAAAAAAAAAAAAAAAAAAAAAAGAAGGGACATTTCATGTGTTTCAAGTCAAGTACAATAGAACTACAATGGTTGTAATCAGGACTAAAATCACATTTGCCCCATAAAAAAAATCAGAAATGTATTTTTTTGTGTTAGAGAAGGCAGACAGAGACCAAGAAAAACGTTAATTAAAAAAAAAAAAAAATCTTTCCTAGACAATTGGGCTTTCCCATTTTGCTTCCGCCTGTCGAAAGCATCACTCCATAAAACCGGACAAATGAAATGCCATGAATAGATGAATGGCTTCTTCATACATGTTCAATCTAAATCTATCATTAATGAGTTCATTTGTCAGTGGAATCGGACGGAGCTTCATCACCGGCCACAATGACTCCATTTCTTTGACAAGAAGAGAGGCTTTGGAGGAAGGTTGGCAAACTGCCACTTCACCCGCGTTAAGACTGTTCAGCAACTTTGGCGTCCAAAAACAGCATGTGTAGCAGTTCAAGAGATGTGCTGACAGGAGGAGTGCGAACTTCCTGCACTAATTAACAGAGTTCTCCTTTAGCTGCACTGATAAAAGCAAAGACAGACCCGGCGTTCATCCATAACATCTGTGTGTCACAACATACTTCCTATTTCATACACTTATCTGAATTAAACTTAGGTCTTTTAAATAAAGACGCTCCAAGCATCTGTGTGTACTGTTAATACAGTTACAAAAAGTGTAGTAAAATCTGTCAGCAACGATGGAGCATTTAATAAGAAAAAGAAAAGAGTAATGAAAGTTAACAGTGAGACTAATCGGATTCATCTCCACAGCTCATCTGTAAATTAGCAGAGGGATACTGATGTTCCAACAGGCTGAATATGTCTTTGGATGCCTTAAACAATAATTTATGGCTTAAAGCTTGACGTCTTAATGAAGTGACCCTGTGAAACACACTACGCTGGGGGTCCGGAGGGGGCTGTGCAGGGGAACATGTGAGTTATGACGCATTTAACCAGCCAAAACTAAAAATGGAGTCCAAACCGATGCAGTTTGCATTGGTTTTTAATATTGAAACTGTGTTTTACTTTGGAAATAAAGATTAGTAACTCTAAAAAGTTTATAGCTGCAATAAAGTAGAAAAGAAAAAAAGGGTAAAGATGAGGATGTGTGATTTACTGTTGGTTACTGGAGGTCTCAAAGAAAATAAAGTCCCATAATAATTGTGTTACTCTCAGAGTTCACTATCTAAGGAAACAACAAGACAATAGTATTTTATTTCAGGTCTAAAACAAAATTTTGTAAAGCATAGTTAAGATTTATTTTTATTAACTCTTTAATACCAAAGCTTTAGCTTCAGCATTGATTGACTTTTATGTCTTCATCTATTTACGCAACTAATGTAATTCCAACTGATTTTGAAGCTGGAATAAGCAGCTTTTTAACACATTAGTTTAGAATTCATTGGAATAATGTTAAATGCTTAAACAATTGAAAAGGAATGGTACTTTGAAAAGTGTGTCACTGGCTACAGATCTGTTATTAAAAGGGTTCATAAATCAGTTGCTAAATATTTTAATGAAATTAACTCCCTCAACAAACATAAATAAATAAAATAAAATACTCACAGCAATGTATACAGTTATGTTTAATTCAAGCTTTGTCAAGTTTCCTTTTCTAAGGAATTTCTTCATGTACACACATTTCTGTATTCGGAAAGAAAATTCCTCAAATCTGGCAATAAAAGAATAAATGCTAACCATGATCAGGAGCTGGACTGCAGCAGTCATGCAGCTAGAATGCATGCATTCATCCATACCTCGTAAACACCATAAAACATCACAGCCCATATAACATTTTTATAGAGTAAAGGGACTTTACAGGTTTTGGATTGTGGCTCTGAAATTTGTGATCTATGCAGTGACTGACTGACAGCGTTTGGAAAATTAATGACAGAAACAACGTTGTAGTAGAATAAAGTCATAGAGAATTCTTCTGGGAATGTGAGAACAAAGTATAGTATCCATTTTTATTTAATAAACTGTTTTTTTTTGTTGTATAATTTTACAGTATCCAAACTCTAAAGTTTTAGTTTAACATCTCCAGGTGAGTGAGCCATAGGGTTGGTGTTCAGGCATTTTCATGG
>NC_050526.1:26586950-26593667 GCF_002922805.2 Oryzias melastigma
ATTGGTCAAAATTGGCCCCAATTTAGGGGATATATAAATAAATAAAGGAAAGCAAGTCATTTATTCTGCGTTTGGACGCTAACATTCATCATTGTCAGCAGGTATATACAGCTGCTACGGCCCTAACACGTCCCATTTCCTCCCAGCAGCCGTTTCGCCTGTTGATGGGACAGCATACTTGTTCATTTATAGAAGAGCCTGTCAGTTCTGTGCTATTTACTAATGTAAATGTCCCCTGGTTGAAGACATTCTTAGCCATACCCTTGCTATGACATGGAATCAGGAAAGCATTGGTGAATCCACTGTCAAACATGGACACCTACCATGGAGGAAAAAGTTGAAGGTTATGTAGAATTTAGACAGGAAAAGGTGTCAGAGTCAGTTTCTTTTAGGGTATCAGGATATAGAATGATTAAAAAATGTTAGGAAGCAATGAATAAATCTATATGAGAACATTACAAAATGATGGTCCATTTGTCTATGTTTTATAGTTATATCAAAATGAAGGAATCCACATTTTGTTGGTCTTTGTTGTATTTTTTCTTTCTGTGAATTGTTTTAAGAGGAGGGGAAAAACAGTGTACCAGTGGTAAATCACATAAAGCCAAGGACACTTCGACATATATTTGCAAGGCGGGAATCAAACTTGGCATCTTCTGATCTACGTCTTCACAACAACCAGCCCAATGGCTTTATTGATTACGTAAAAGGGGTGAAAATAATGTTTTCGTCTTTCTGTCCCCTTTTTATTATCACACACACACAAAAAAAACAAGTTTGTGTGTTGTGTTATATAATTTTGTTTGTGTAATTGTTTTGTGGGGAACAAACAAATACATGTTTTTGAGTTAAAGAGATGTCAAATCCTGTCATGTGAAGAAAAATTGTCCACTAACGTTGTTTCAGACTCGATCGGAATCAGCTACCGATCAGGAATCAGATATTTATTTTGTTTTTCTCATTGTTATGATCAGTGCTATATACTTGAAGCCCAATCTTACAGATACATAGTAGAAGTCAGCTAACCATGAACAGACCACAATATCTTACTGTCATAAAGTGCAACAGAATACAACATCAGTTTTTACAAAGTTTTCACTGATTCGGATTTCCAGGTTCAGTAACTCTTTTATTAGATGTTTAAAATGGACAGTGAGTCTCTCTATTGGTTTGATTTCTACAAAGACATTTCAACAGAAAAAAAAGGTCTGTTTTTAGAAATGATTTTTAATGAGAATTAAAGATGTCTCCTAAGGGACTGTCTACAAAGTGCAAGGAAAGAGCGATCAGAAACAACAGAAACTAATAAGTGGTTAAATTGATTTGAGTTAGTGATCAATACTCATCATCATATTCATGTTAAAACAATGATTATTGAATACATTATTTTTTTTTTTTACATTTAAGAATTTTTATTGGACATATGAACCACATATGGTCAAAAATGTTCGATAGTTCTGAAGATCCAAAAGCAACTTTTTCACATGACTAATTATCACCTAATTTTACTAATTAATAATTAAGTTTTATTTTTCAAGAAGAAAGTTGCACTATTTGTCTTCATTTTTCAAGCTATTTCACATAAGTGCTCTGTTTAAACATTAAAAGATAAAATAAAACACAAGTAGGGGAAAACCTGGATCTGCCTATTAATTATACATTTATTCTTTTTCTTTATGTGCTACAAGAGCATCGGATCAGGACATGGTATTGAGAGACTCTCAAAGTCAGAAAATAAAAAAATAAAAATCTAATCAGAACAAAAATATTGTTTCTCAACATCTTGAGTTTCTTAAAAAGTGCAAAAAGACTTTGTGAAAAGTTAGGAAGTTGAACAAGTTTTTTTAAAAATTGCAAATTAAAAAATTAAAAACACTCAATTTGACAAGAAGAATGTGTCATGAAGATCTAAATCTTCCCTCAGCAGCTGAAGTTACCAGCCAAAGCCTCAGAGGAAGAGGCCCTTTCATTTGTTTACAGAGGAATTCCCTAAAAGCAGTCATATCTGCCATCTGGTATGCTCCTGCAGAGTTACAGGACAAATGGATTACTGTGCTGTTAGTTTGGGAGGACAGCAGTGCTTCTTGTAGCGGGAGTAATGTCAGGCGTGAGTCCTAAAAAGACGCCGCTGCTGGGATCCATTTCTTGCTTGGTAGGAGGGGAACTTAGGGGTCCTTGTTCTCTCTCCAACACTCTGTTTATTTTCTGACTGTCCCTCGTGGATTTGTTTTTGAAGCCGATAATCGGCTCAGGAAAGTTGGCTTATCTATGTTTAACGTTAATAAAAACAGAATAGTCAAACAACTACATTCTCTCTCTGTGGAGATTTTTGACAGATAGTTTCTGCTGCTTTAAACGCAGCAAACAGAGGAGAGTTTTTCTCTACAGGCGTCTCTCTCCATCAGTGACTTTAAAATTGGTCACTGAATTTCAATCATCCGTGTTAAAAACAGAAGTTAGGGACGCAGGAAGGCTTGGAATTGTTTTCAGTGATCAGCGTGTGGCGCCTGTTTGTTCCAAGCACGCCTTCACATCAGTGCATCTCCCTGTCAGTCAAGAACGGGATGCAGAAAGAGAAGAATGGGTTTCCGTTAGGCCTCTGCAGGTGAATCAAACAGTGGGGAACTATCTGATGTATAATAACTCATGAAAGCTCTTGTTAGCTCCCCAAACAGCTGGACCACCAACTACTATTCAGGTTTCTGTCTGTCTGACTGGCACAGAGGGCTCCACAGGCACAGGCACTACAATGGATCCTTGATACAGCTTTTAACATTTTGCTTAAGCTTGTGGCAGAAAGATGTTTGAGCCCCTTTGCACTATTCTGATGATGTGTGGGAGGCAGATGTCATACTGTATTTAGGTTTTTAGAGCTCATCCATTAGTTCTTCCACCCAGAGAGCAGGGCTCATGCGCCTTCATGCAAAGTTTTTCTCCGAAAAAGGAGTCACGTCACACTCCAGATGAATAGAAAACTGACAAAGATGCTGGTGATAAGTAAAAAAAAAAAAAAAAACGAGACACTGTAACCTCTCTTGCCCAGTAGAAATCCCATACAAAGGCAGATTCAAGCTGTCAGAGTTAATAAGAAGCTTTCATGACAACAAACAGGATCAATCTGACCCGGTTTGCAAAAAGGCAATAATGCTGACACAAGGAGAAGCAGGGACAAGGATTTTAATGTTAACTGTTATCTACAATTTTGCAGGCGGCCCTTTCATATGATAGAGTGGTTGAAATTATGCTGACCATACCTATCAAATATGTACAACATAAATCCTTAGCATGGATAATGGGCGAAATCCATTTAGGCAATTTTCACACCAAGCTGATGAGCTCCACTGACATAATAACAGCCAATAATCCCTGATGAGCTCTTAAACAAACATAGTTTAATGTTGCCAGGCGAGCTGCCGCCTCTTAAAATGGCAAACTGATCTCACTAGACACTGTATCTGTGAGCCTGACTGAAATGAATTACTCTGGGAGATCAATGCACACAAACTGAAAACTGATAATCCAGTCCAGTTTTGTTAAACCCACACCATCTTGTAAAGCCTTAGTCACAGCTGTCCTGACAGGTGGATACAGGCTGTCTACAGCCAAACAGTGGGTAAACTTGTATGGAGCATGAACAAAATATGAAGATTGTAGACCACTCAGTGAACCCATAGAAAGAAAAAGTTCATGCATTTTTATTTTATGGGTATGAGCGACAGGTCGTAATGAACACTTAAGCAACATGTGAGGGTAAATAAGGGTGAAGTAGGTGAGCGGCAGGTGTGTCATACACATTTTTCTATTTTTTAATGACCCCATATTGTGCTTGCGTGTAGCCTGGCTGTTAGAGATGAGGAAATAAGACAGAGTGTAGTTTGGGTGGGAATCCTATGGGTGTCCAACAGGAACATACGTTTCACCTGCACACCACATACATGCGACATTCATGGGAGGTCAGTAAGGTGGAGGTACTTACACCTTACGAATGACTGGGGTGTGGCGTAAGGTCACTGTACAATATCCTCACTACTACATAGGTGCGTTCAACATGACGTCTCTTGAGATGGCTGTACAAGACTCAAGGAAACCTCAAGACACTCTTTAAGATGCAGACACTCCTCTCTACAACCCTCCACGAACCCAAGAACCAGCAGTTCCTATCCAAGCCCCAGTGACTAAGGCTTAAGGTATTCTGACTATAGCAGTCAATTGTCTTTACATCTATGAAACCAAATGGTTGTTGTTACAGTTCACACTGTTCAAATTTAGGTTTAGTTTTAAATGAAGACAGAATTCTGTTAAATCTCAAATTCACGAACTTCTACTAAACATGATGCATTTGGTTACACAAACTGTTTAATGTTTTATAAGACATGACAAAAAATTGTGATTTGAAAGTGACAGAACTTTAAAGAAGTACACGTATAATCTTAAGGCTATGATCACCCCAAATGTGATTTGCTCTTTAAAAAGGGTGTCCAGTTTCAATGTTGCATCAATGTACAGACGTGATCAGAGGCCATGTAGCGCTTGATGAATGTGGGGCAAAGTGCGATTCTATAGCGGCAGCGTGTTTTGTTCAAGTATCTGAAGTTTTACGTCGTATCAACCCATCAGGAACTCAGCTTCGGTCTGAGAGATGTTGTTGATGTGATCAGCATCTGAAATCCAAAACCAACATGTAGGACAAGCTGATTGTTGTGTTCGTGATCCTGCCAAACTTTACCGAAAAGCAGGAATTTTAACAGAAATTCTAACAGGAATTTTATTCCAAAAAGGATTTATGTATGAAAAATAAAGATGAAGTGTGATTCTATGTTAACACGATTTGTGCGCGGTGGACGCAAATTTGCCTCACAAATTACCTTCTGTGTGAACGTAGCATCACACTTCTTTTTTTTGTAATATATTTTATGGAATACAATTCCTTCTCAGTTAATCAAGACAAACTGGTAAAATGGAGAAGAATTAGATATGCAGCTTAAAAAATCCCTGCTAGCAGAATATTTTTACAGGTTTTCCTCTAAATAAATGTGATCGATGCTGGTTTAAAATCCTTTAAGGTGACAATTTCATAATTATTTCTTTAGGTTTTTCTTTGTTTTAAGCTCACTTTTCAACTGTTGACAGCTATTTGTCATAAAACAATCAAAGCAGGCTCCCCAGTGCAGTCAGATAAAGCACAAAGCAATCTCATTTACTGATTAAAGCTCTAATGCATTCTGCTGCATGGGGCTGAGTCCTGCATCATTAATGAGGAGCAGATATTATATCCTGTTTACAGGGAGAGCAGAAGCAGCTCATATGGAGCATTAACACTCCCACCCACACTCTGATGGGCATGTCGGTCGCCTGCTCTGCTCCGACTTGCAGACGAGACAGCAGCAGGCTGTGGAGGGAGGACAGCAAACACAAAAATAAAATTATTCAAAATCCCAGAGGCTGAATCGGGACATTAGTAAGTGAATACAACTGGGAAAAGACTTTTATTTTTGAGAATTTTCTGCCGTCTGCGAGTACATTTTCTAGTTATGGACAGTTAGAGGGGTCACACGCAAGGTCATTTGGTCTGGCTGGTGCCCCCTCCGCTATAATTTTCCTAGCGTTTGCCTCGCAGCTCCTCACTCCCCCGCCATTTCCAACTCTCCTGGCATCCGCCCAGTGAGCGTAGCGCCAAGTGGTGAGTCTCTCAGGAGGGACACCCACTCCACGTGGTGCATGGGACAAACACTGCAGAAGCGTTTCCTCTGCTCGACCCATCTGTTGGTTTTGGCCCACTCCACTGGACCGCGACACAGATCTGGCGGGGGCTTTTGCAAACATGCTTGTACAGCAGCCAGATCACTTTACAGAGGACTTTTCAGAGAGTACGGTCAGCAGCAATTAAATGTGGGAAAGGAATTGGAATTCAGGGCTTTGGATGGCGGGACGGTTAAAAGACAGAGGAAAGGTCATTCCCACAGTGTGTGTAACCCACAAACCGCATCTTCAATGTTTCCCTGGAGCATCAATATGCTTTTCTATACACAAATGGAAATGCAGTGACTGAGGTTTACAAAAGATAAAGAGCAGAGGAACAATCCTGTCTTTGAGTCACAGTAACACGTTATTAGTCCCACCAGCAATCAGTTTAAAAGCTCGAATCCCTCTGTCTTGCTAACTAATTAATATACAGTGAGTTAATCATTGCTGAAAACTCTAATTGGATTATTTTCGAGGAACACAAAAAAGACTAATTATTCATCAGAAGCACCCCGGTGTAAACATTGTTTATTTTTCCTCAGATTCCACTTCCCTGAAGCTTTCCTTCTCTCCTGAGCCACAACACTGTCACATCAACATAGTCAAAGACAGCAAACAGCGACAATGAAATCATGAGTCATCTGCATATAAAACCGCAGCAAGCCCGAGAGCACTCTCTGCCATGACAATCTAATTACAAAATTTCACTGGAGCAGAAAACAGGAAAGACAAAGGGGTGGAAAGGAAATTTCAAGCAGCATTCCATTTCTGCAGCTGCATTACTTACAAATGCACTGCTTTTAATTTCCCCCCGTCTTCTAGCACTCGCTTTCTGAACGTATGGAACGAAGCACAAAGTTAATCATTGAAAAAGGAGCCTCGTGAGCTCTGGGAGGAAGTAGTGCAACATCCCGAAGCCAGATGGAGGAGTGAAACAGTGGATTATCATTCATAGTTTTAATCTGCAAAAAGATG
>NC_050526.1:26593729-26661794 GCF_002922805.2 Oryzias melastigma
GCAAAAATAATATGGTCCTTGCCATCAGTACCTGATGCTGCGGGCCATAATTAAAGGAAAGAAACAGAGATGGCTCTCTCCTTCAACTGTAAAAAACATTTTCAATAAATTAAAAGCAAAACACAAACCTTTAGGGAAATATCCTACAAACCTGGACGATTTCATCAGAATCTGCACAGGTTTCTTTGAGGATACAACCCAGCCAATGAATGCTTAAAACCTTATAAACAAGCAATTTTTAGATTTGCAACAAAATCCCAGATGAAGAAATTTAGAGAATCATCTCTCTCTTCCTTCATGAATTCCTAATTCCACGGTCAATTCATTTAAATTCAACAGCAAAACTCTAAAATATAGATATTGTTTTGCTTTTAATGAGCTACATTCTTTATCAAGTGAATTTTGACCAAAATAAAAAAAATGTGATTCAAAGTTTTGCTAAATGTTGAAGAGGCTCCCATATTGAATTTATTGCATCACATTAAAACATATACATACTTTAAAAGCTTTTTTATAAATGCAGAATAAACTATTTCATGTATGTTTACATTTATTTCTTAGTCCCAACTGACTTACAGGTGGAGATGTGGGCAAAAAATGAGCAAACCTGTTCAGGGCACACAGCTGGACTGCACAAAATATCAAGACCGTAGACCGCTCAGTAAACCCAATGAGCAAAAAAGGTTTATGCACGGGTATGCTGTCGTCAACAGGTCTTAGTGAACACTTATACAACATGCAAGAGTGAATGAGAGTGAAGTAGGTGAGACAAAGGTTAGTTAACCCCCCAAATCCTGCACACTGCACAAGGTGTCTTTGAGTCACCATAAGCTCCCTCCATGCAGCCTGACTGTCAACATTTTTAAAAATTAGACAACCTGAGGTGTAGTTTGTGTTGTCGTCCAAATAACACCTTACAGGCACTTACGTGTCTCGTGCAAACCCCATCCATCCGGCATTTCTGCATGATCAGTGAACACCCAGCACTCACACATTACTAGTGACTTGAGGAAGGGTGGGCAAACTACGGTCCAAGGGCCATATGGGGCCCGTCAATGCCTTTAATTTGGTCAAACAAACTGGAATAAATTATTTTAATTAGATTTTAATGTTTTATTCTCTCTGTAATTCCGGTGTCTTCTCATAGATGGTGGATTTGTAGTGTAGATGTTCTGACTGAGTTTTGCCTGTTTTTGTAAATTGACACACTTTCAGGACAACTGTCGTTGTCATAGGTTTGCTACTTCACAAGTTTTCATGTAAAAAAAAAAAAAAAAAAAAAAAAAATTAAAGAAGTCTCAATATTTTATTTTATTTATTCATTTATTTATTTATTTTTGCTTTAATTAGTCAAGTAAAAACTTGGGAAGGCTCTTTTATTAAAGCTAGTTAAAATATATTTAAGGAAAATGAAGAATTAAACCAGCTTTAATAAACTAAATAATGTTTGCATTGATTCATATAAGTTAGCAGATATGCATCCACTGTAACTCATTCAATAATCTCACTAATGCAATAAGATTTGCCACCCAATATTTTTTTTTTCCATCATAAACATATAAAGGAAAAAAGTCATTCTAGTCTGGTATTAATTTTAATGACAGCCTGCAGGATTTACAAAGAAATGCTTTCTATTTCGTTTATTCAGCTCTGCCTTTCAGAGACCATTCAAAGAAGTCAAGTGTGAGCTATCCCTCAGCTCTGGCCAAGGGCAACTTTTGTTTTCCTGTGATGTCTTTTCTCCGCCTCGGAAAGGATTAGGAAAATGCGCTCCGAGTTTACAGTTTCCTCAAGAGTGTGCATGGCCAGCCTGAGGAGAGGTAGATACTGTAGACCGTGATAAAGTATGCTTGCTGCACACATTGTAAGTGGATTAAGCCCTCAGGCCAAAAGGTATTCTCTGGGGGTCAGCATGCAAAGAATTCATTTCCACAGACACATGACTCCAAATTCTGCAACTATTTCACCGCTAAGGGTGTTCGACACCTTCAAAAAAACTGTAAGCAGCACAAAAAAGACCAATTTGAAAGCTGTAGCTTTTAAGTTTGGTCCAAATAATGTATGTTAGGGTTTCAGATGTTTGTGCACTTTGCAGATGAAGAACAGATGGGAATAACTCAACCGCCAATTAGCAATGACTCCCTCTTTTAAAGTCTCTCCCTTGTCAAACAATATGCTAGCTATTAACAGCTACTAGTAATTTAGATCCAGCTGGAAAAAAACACATCTCACAACAACAAATATTTATAACAGTTTCTCTTATGTTGAAAAACACATTCTGCCTTATTTACTGTATACTGAGAACTTTATAGGGATTGTATTGAGAGAAGCAGGAGCTCTTTTGTTCTCATATCCTCACTGTGAAATGATTACCGTTCACACAGCTGCACGGTTGCATCAAGAGAGTATTTCAGGTTTGTCAAATGTCAGAAGTGTCTTCCGATTTAAATCTGTTGTCTGTTCAGTGAAGCCACTGACATGATGATAAAGCTCCTGTGAGATTACGACTGCTCTGCAAGAGGATGCGCCCTCTGGATGTGTCTTACAAACCTGTGACACAACAGCATCAGCAGGAACACAGATTTACACCAGACACGCTGGAGGTCCTCTGACTCTGACTGTGGACTCCTGCACATTTCTATGCAAACGTCCTGTTTTGTTCCAAGGAGGAAAACACAGTTATCTGTGGTTCCATTTATCGTCTGAACATGCTGAACTTTCTGAGATGGATTTGCTCTCATTGTAAACATTTTGATATGTCACAATATTTCTGTGTCTAGCCGTTAACCTATGACATTTTATCAACAGGAATTTTTGGTCTTTTTGTTGAAATGTCTGCACATTTCTGCACAACACCCTCGTAAATCTACACACAGGTCAGCCTTGAACCAAAAGCTGTCAGAAACTTCAGACCCAATTAAACATGAAATACTTTGTTTAACATTCATTCTGTGAGAAGCAAATGGAGGACATTTGATTTTTTTATATTATATTCTGCCTCATTGATAGAGGTTAAAATTTAATTTTCAAAAAAAAAAAAAAAACAAGATTTAGTTTTCCAACTATGTATGAGGCATACACTGAATTTTTCCTATAATTCACACATGATCGTTCTCTATTCTGGACATTAACACCTAACAATTTGATCGTGTCATACATTTGAGATACAATGTTCCCTCATTTATCGCAGGAGATACGTTCTAAAATTAGGTGAAACCCGCAAAAGTAAGATTACAGGTGTTTTACGGCTGTAAAACCTTTCCCTGTACACCATGTTTCTCAGATAGACATGAACAATTTTACATTTTTCTCTCTTTTTTAAACCCTCAAAGTTCAAACCTTCATAGAAAAATAAGTCCAGTATTATAGAATGAAACAGATCGAAGATTTATGTAAGTCTGGCAGGCTTCTGTAAAGGAGACACGACACAGAGGAGATTGATTGACAACGGTTTAACCCTTAAACATTGGAAATGTCACTGGAGACACCAAAATAACACTCGCTCTTTGAGATACCATAACTCCCTGAACAATCCCGTTATCAAGGAATCAGCTCGACGTCAGAATCAGCTGATCTATATTGATTGCGTAAACACGTCATGACTGGAAAGTGTTGGAAATAAATGAAGGGTGCATTTCTCCTCTTCAGAATCTGCTGGAAATAACTTAAATTCTGTCTAAGGTCTAAGGAATATCAACACTGGAGATAAAGCTCTGGTGTTAAAAGGTTAAGCCAATCAGGACACGGAACACAAGCATTGTTGAAAAGAAAAAAAAAGAAAGAAAAAAACACAAAATTGCACTAAAAAAAAAAAAAAAAAACGGAAACAACAAGGAAACTGAAGTGAACCGTGTTATTGCAAGGGATCACTGGTCAATAAATGATGAATATGATTGGTGCTACCACTTCCATGAAATATGAACAGACATAAGTGATTAAACAGGAGTGGCATTATGTCGATTCATGTCAAAAAAGCTGTTGTCATTCATAAGTGCACACACATTGTTTCTAACTTGGTCTTGTGGACACCCATCTTTGCCATTAACACACAAGTAACAACTACACTGAAACCATTGACAGGACACCTGACAATGCAGAGCTTCAGAAATGGAGGTATAACGTTCTGCTGACGGCAGAGGATTTGA
Organism: Oryzias melastigma; assembly: GCF_002922805.2. Classification (NCBI taxonomy): domain Eukaryota; kingdom Metazoa; phylum Chordata; class Actinopteri; order Beloniformes; family Adrianichthyidae; genus Oryzias; species Oryzias melastigma. The sequence continues at coordinate 26,597,875 of NC_050526.1, forward strand.
GTGGAATAAAAGAGATCAACAACCATACATCTGTTGTCTGTGTCAGCACTGGAGATGTTATATACACACTAAACCATTGATTTATTAGCCTCTGCATACAGTAGCAGGAGAGCGTGAGGATAGCAGATGACAGACTGTAGCTGTATAGCTGTTCATGAAAGTGGAGAATGGATAAAATCCTCCACGTCCCACTCTAATCATTTTTGGATCTATTTTCAAAACATCCCAAGCGGCTTTTTAATTATGATTTTGCCCTTTTCAGTCAAAACCAAAAAATCTGTGTTGTTTTCTTGGACATAGTTTCTGCATAGAGGCAGTTGTTCATTCCCTTGAGGTGTGGGCAGGACTAATGGCACTGAGTAAGCTACTTCCCATCATGTATCTGTTTACACTCTCTTCTGCTGGCTTACTGCCCCTCACAATCCCAACCTAACATTATCAATGCAACAAAAACAGCAAGCAGTGCAGGAGCGATCCAGCCGTACAGTTTTGAACCAGATTCCAGCTCAGACAAGGTAAACAAGGATGTACATGGATCTATTAATCTACAAGTGGATGGATCAGAGTAAAGCAGAACGGGGAGCTTGTGATTTGCCGTAATAACTTGTAATAACTTTAGACTTTTTTTTTTTTTTTTTTCCCAAAGGCGTGTTTGTATCTTCTCCTGATTCAAAATAATTTGATAAAGAAATACTCAGAAATGAAATGTTAACATTAATTAATGTATTTATATATGTCTTCCATCTTTAGAAAAATGGCACAATAACATGCAAAAAACACAATTTTCATCAGAGTCAGTCATTCACATTATTATGTACCATCTAAACTTTCTAAGAAACATTTATTCTGATGGAATCATGTAAACTATGAAGGTTATGATCCAACACCTTTAAACCGATAACCATAAGAGTATAAGAAAATGAACTTCTAAGAAATGAAATAAAGAGAAATCCTTGAGTTGGCCTGAGTGTTCAAGTTAAGATACACCATAGATTAGTAAAGTCTTAACAGTAACTTCAGAGTTATCCAACAAAAGGAAAAAAAAAATGACCTTTTACTCTCTAAAAGGGTTAAATTATTTAGAGTTGCTTTGAGCCAGACAAACCACTTAGTGTTCACACCTTCTGGCATAAATGAGTTCACAGCTGTCTGAAAATAAACAGACAGAAACACATTTCTGGTGTTTTCTGGAGAGTATTAATTATATCACATGCAGTTTTATTCATAAGATTGTGAAAGTAAAATATATATATATATATATATATATATATATATATATATATATATATATATATACTATGAGTACTGTACAAATCATGATGGTTCTTCAAACCTCTTCTGTTTTTAACGCACGGGCAGATCTGAGGCTTTGTGATGAAAAGTGAACTCGTGCCGACCACAGAGAATAAACTCTCACTCACTCAGCAAAGATAATGGATGGTTAAAAAAAAAAGAGAATCACTGCCTTATCTGTTCCCAACCTCTGTGTTTCAAGCTTTGAATCCGACTTCAAAGTAATGCGGGGCTGAAAGTCACCCTGTTGTGTGGGTGGGAGGTTTTCACTTTCTTTGTTGGTAACTCTGATGTGTTCTGCAGATCCACCAGCAAAAGACCAAAAATGATTGTCGCAAAGATGTTTGTTTTTCCAACAGTAACTTGAAAACTAACAGAAGCATCTGTAGAAAAACACCACAAGGAAGCAGCAGACAGGCAGTGAAAGGCCATACAGATAACCTGACATGACAAACAACCAGGTAAAGTAGCATGAAAGCCATCCACATGACCAAAAGTTTTAGAAGGAATTTAAATTTAACAAATCAAACCATGTGTAAAATTAATCTCAAAATATTAAGGTTGTGGACCTCTCGGTGAACCAATGCAGACAACTTTTTGCTGCAGGTGATGGGTCATAGTCAATACTTATAATACAACACATAAAGCCAAGTAAGTCTCAAGGTAACAGCAACACACACCTGTGCTCCCCTTAAGATGCAGCTGCTCCTCTCCATGACCCTCCATGAGCCCATACAACAACAAATACAGCACCCATATTCAGGTCAATCCCTGAATTCAGTTATTGTGCGTTCTGTTCATAGAACCCAAAACTGTTCATAAAATGTTGCTTTGCACATATGGGCACGTTTCCAAGACTTTTGGAAGATGTCGCTCAAATGCGTGTTTCCAAGCCTGTTGTGAGCGTACCAGCACATAAACAATCTAGTCATTAATGAGGTGCAAGTACTTACCCCTTACTTACTTTTAAGTATTCACTATGAACTGTTGTATGTGCATGAACATTTTTGCTCCTCACACCGATCATCATCACTATGATCTTGAAATTTGGTGTGAGACACCTAGGTGCCCCGTCCAGATTTGACTATTTTTTTGCCTGCCAACAGCTTGAATCCACCCGGACAGTTGGGACCACGGCTCTAAACGGATGAACAGCTGCTTTTCCTCTGATAAGAAAGGTGAACAACAGGCGTCAGCAGACGTAGGATAGGAGGGAAGTAAGACATTTTTCTTAGACTGACAGCTGGGCTCATGCTGAGAGGCAAGAACACTTAGAACATCAAAGAAATATATATATATTTTTAGCTTTCCACTGGCCTTTTCCTCATACAGTCACTTCACACTTGATAAGAATTGTGACTAAAGTGAGTATGACATGTTTTAAGAGGCCTGAAAATCTTTAACCTCTCAAGTCATACATGTCTGCCTTCCTTTATGTGCTGTCCGTTCTCATGTGAATGAAAACAGACCCTACATGCACACCACGTCTCAATCTGTCACCCAGATAAGAAACCTTTAAATGAGTATGATCGATATCTGGAAGACTGAATGCTGTCAGAAACACGCATGCATATCTGCATCTGAATTATCTCTGGTTATACAAGAACTAGCAAACTAAAACTAAAAACAGATTCTTCATCTTCTGACAACTGGCTCTATGCATGGGTGTTTCATGTCACTGTCAAACCGCAGAGTTTTCTTTATTGATTTTCCTGTCTCATCTTATCACGCAGAGACTGGAAGGGAAACGAAGTGGACACAGCAGAAATAAAAGATCAGAAAAAGAGGCAAATTGGAAGCGTTTCGAAACACCATCGGTGTCTAACCAGGACTAAATACAGCTCTTTCTCTCATATCGGATCTGTCAGAATGCTAATGAAAACACTGGGATAACTGCAAGCAGTACAGCTGGCATCTGACTGGGATGCAGCCTCCCCTGAGGTCTCATAGTCCTCTCTGGGACATGTGTTGGGGATGTGGGAGGGGGCTTTTACTTCTGAGTTCTGATGGGTGCCAGAAGATCACAGTGACCTGCTGGAGAAACCGGCTTCCCACGTCTACAACTCCTAAAGCAAAAACTTGCCGCTCAATCCGTCTGTAGTAGACTGAGCGTGAGTCCACCACTCTCAGCAGCCTTCCATTTTTCTCAGAGAGAAAAAAAAAAACACACCAGTACATGTCTGTGTTTGAAAGGGAGCGCCGGAGTGCTCTGATGAAACACGCCTTTATTAGGAAGTCTCAGGCTGAAACTAGTATTGAAACTGACCTTTGCAGTACAATAAACCACAACCATCATTCAAGATTGAACAGAACAAGAAAAAAATGAGAAAAAAGAAAATCAAGATATGTTCAGAAAAGATGTGATGTGGACTTCCCAATCACAACACGAAGGCTTGAGATGGAATTTCCATCTACGGTTTGGTGGTTTCTCTATGAGTCCTAGAGTAGGAACGAGCTTACCTGGTTTGCGTCTTCTTCAGGGTGAACCCTGACCTGTTATCTGTATTGTGAAAGACAGAATGCACTCCCGCACCCCGTGACCCGGACAAAGCGAAGGTGGAATACAAAACTGATGAAAAATCCAGGCACCAAGAGCGCCAGATAGAGAAATATGAAGTCAGAAACAGATTTGTTCTGAAGGCTTCACAGCTTTGTGTGGATTACTGACATTTTGCTTAAAACTATTGCAAAAATGATTGCAGCCTTACATGTGGGTCTGAAGTTGTGCAGTCTTGGAACTTCACAAATGCACAGTATATATGAAAACGCAAAGAAAAAGTGTCTCCTGTGCGTTCTGTTTGCTCTGAAGAGCATTTCTTCTTTCAGACTCTCTTCAAAGCACATATTTAACATGAATGAACAATATAAGACGCCTCAGGACATTTGGGTGATTTGAATACTAAAAAAAGCGCTTTGGGGCTTAATAAGTTCACTCAGGTTTTCAAGTGTATTTACAATAATTGAAAGCTTTTGATCCCTTGACTCAAACTTTATGAGTGGCAGCAGGAAGGCAGTGTTGGATTTGCATCGAAAGGAAAAAATTAATACAGTACCTCAAACAAAAACACATAAAAACAACTTTTTTTTTTTCTGAATAAGACTCAACTGGGGTTGAATTAAAAACAAAAAAAAAATAAACTTCTTCACCTGACTTAATATGTCAGCTCTTAACAAACTCATAAATAAAGCTGCATAAAGAGGCAGCCACTAACAGAGAGCTGAACCAATACAGAATGTTTAATGTCAAGTGAACAAACAACACATCTCCTTTCTTTGTTAAAGTTTTAAACAAAAAAACAAAAAAAACTGCAACACAAAGGTGAAGTAAATGTCAACGCAAACAAGGTGCAGAATTTACAGATTTCAGCAGGATTAGTGGCAGAACAGAAGATGAACAGCTTTATGTTTCTGACAGGACTTGGAGCAAATTGAAAACAATTTAACTTGCAAATTAGAAACAAAAAACAAGATTTGCATTCAATTAACTGATCAGTTTCTCCTTCCTAAATTATTAAAGGAGAAAATCAAAAACAATCCAGCCTTGAAAAATATTATAAATAGCAGTCAAACACTATTAGCAGCACTCCTCAATGTTTACTTTTTATTACAGGAGGTTAAAATTAACTGTATGTTTTAGAGCATTTTTCAGACATTGATTCTGTGGATCAAGAGAGAAAGAGCAAAGACAAGTGCAGAAAACAAAACATCTTTGGGTAAAAATTATGCTTTTAACAACAACTGTCAGATGTCTTTCTAAACAAACGTTTGCCTTTTTTGGATTACAGAAACAAGTGCTCATTTTAACCAAGATATTCAGAAAGTGACCTCTTGATTCCACAACATCTTATATCCCAAAGAAGAAGCTTTTAAGCAGCAGGACGTCAAAAAAGGCTACTAGAAACTGAAAATTGAAGCTCAAATTGAGCAAAATTCACCAAAACTTCTGATGAGTCGCATCCTGATGGTAAAATGTGGTTGAATGACATTTAAAGACCCACTTTGATCATCTTTTGATCTATTTTAAAAGTGTTCCAATTGCTTTTTAACTATGATTATGCCGTTTTTAGACAAAATCAAAAAGTCTGTGTCAATTTCCAGACATAGTTTCTGCAGAGCTACAGTGGTTCATTGGAAATTCCTAAGCTTTCCGTTTATCGGTGCAACAAAAATGTAGAGCAATATTGGAGCCATCTAGCCGTACACTTTTGAGCCAGAAAACGAAAATGTACATGTATCTATTTGTCTGCAAGTGGATGTATCAGAAAGGTGTGGAGCAGGGAGCTTGTGGGTCAGCCAAGTATATTTTCTACATCACAAATACAATTTTTTTCATCCCAACAGTTTGAATAAAGAATTGCTCAAAAATACAATTTTGAACTTTATATATATATATATATATATGTGTGTGTGTGTGTGTCCTCCATCATCAGAAAAATGGCACAAGAAAAAAACAAACAAACACCATTTTCATTGGAGTGAGTCTTTTTAGGTGCTATAATACTTAATCCTATAAATGAACTCACTTTAAACATTAGTTTTGTTTTTCTTTCACTTGAATGAGGATATTAGTTTACCTCTGCAACTTGTCCAACTACCTTGAAAAAAAAAAGATCTTCAATTAAGTGTCCGCACCATCTAATGAAGTGCTGATTGTAGAGAGAGAACAGTGGCCAGAAACATAATGAAGTCATTAATGCTAATTTATACAAAGTCTAACATTTGAGCCCTTTGTTTATTTGGGAGAAGCAAGAAAACATCCTATGGGTTCATTATGATCTGAAGTGTTTCCGCTGGTTGTGTGTTGGGCTTCGTGGTCGGTGCAAGTGTGCAATCAGCCGACTGGCTCATCTAACATATGCAGAGCCTTTCTGGTTTTATGCTAATGCCGTCTTGGTGGGCAGAAATGAGAAAGAAGTGATGCAGGATAATTACCGGGGCACACTCGAGACAGGTGGTGCCCTAACTGCAGTGATTTAGCATGTTAAATTTTCGTTAAGAGCGGCACGGTTCCCCAGACGGGAAGCAAACTTTATGGCCTTGTGCTCTAAATCATTGAAGTCTGGCAGATCCCAAATCCCTGCTAAATGCTCATGTTGTGGTTATTACAAAGAGTGAAAAACAAACATGATGCTTACCTGCAGTCAAGGTCAGCTTGCAGGTTATAAGGGCTTCTCAACAACACACTAATTTCTTAAGGCTTTCTCTGCACACAATTTCAAAGGTCGGTCATTAGGTGTCTAATAAACAAAACTGTGTTTCCTCGGTGTTGTGTAATAAGTCATTTTCAAAAGTGCGAAAAGTAGAGAATCTTCTTTAGGGTTTAATTTTGCAAAGGCCAAGTAAAACGAGGTTGACATAATGATGCTTCTTGATTCATGACCCTCAACTTGAGCTTATTTAAACTACTAATTGTGTGCTTATCACTGGAACAACCTAGAAACAATGGGTGGTCATTGCAACAAGGCAGAACAAACTCGCTGTGTGTCGAAACAGAAGTTTCTTTAATGACTCACCATTAGTCGCTTGACCTATATGCTTGAGTTATACCTGTTTAGCTCAACAGGAATTGTCTAGAGCTGCGGACATAATGGTCTGTCACGGGGTAGAGAGCACTTTGGTTCCTGCCTTGAAACAAATTGATTTCACACTCCACCTGCAGGGAGTTGGTAAAAGGTGTGAATGGACACTGAAGAACAGCCACAGGACAGTGCTCAACAAATGACAGAGCAAGCTAATTACATGTGGATCTGTAGGGAAGCTCACTCTGCTATGCAATAGAAAAGCAAACAAAAAAAAAAAGACTTACAGAAATGTAAAACAGCTGAGCTGAGCGTGCATTAGAGAGCTGCACAACATCTAAACTCCAGTGAAGTAAGTATGCGTCCAAAAGCATGCAAGTCCTTTAATATAAACACAATAGGAAGCCTGTTTATGCTCTAGATAACAGATACTTCTGTAAAAATGACAAATTGATTTGTCCCTGGCATTGTCTAACTTTGGAATGTAGGTTTAAGATGCTTGAAATTGCCTTTTTTTTAAATTTAATCTAAAAAGTTGATAAATTCCCAATAAAGACTGTTACCATCCAAATATGTGAATACAGAGAAAAGATTGAAGAAGGAAAGAGTCAACAATGATAGCTTTTTAAGAATATTCAAGAAATTGTTCAGAACCTAACACAAAATCCTGAACCTACAATGCAGCCAAGGAAGCTGCTAAAATCATGTCATTACCAGATTACATCCTTGGTATTTCCAACTAAAACTGATATTAAATTACCACAGGTGAAAATATCAACTTTAAAAACACAACAGAAACATATATTTTACCTTCAGTTATCTATTTAATTTTGGAAACATGTCAAGCTTATAAAACAGAACTTCACGTGTGAGATTGCTATAACACGCATCATTGATATTGACTATAGATCAGAACCTACGGGCCCAGATTTAAGTTACAAGTAGAATTTCAGAAACATCCCAAATTTGAGAGAAAAAAAAATGTTTTGGTACTTTGCAACGTGACCACTTCATAAACATTTTTTTCTGTTTTTTAAATTTCACTATGTTAAATAATTAGCTAATTTAGTAGCGCCCTATATCTCTGACAGTACTGGTCCTAAGACATTTGGGTCACAGAGAGTTTCTTCTCATTAACATACTTCATTCAGAGATGTCCTTCTTGAAATAAAACATGTGTCATTAGTGGGGCTATGGTCGCCGTAGTGTGTTGCAAAAACTGTTGGAATCTCAGTAGACAAGCTTCTCAGACAACTGGGTTGACACTTAAGGGCCTTCCCACTGTAACTGAGATGCTCCATTAAACACAACTGTGCCCCTGTCTCATCCAGAGGGCCTGCCGCCTGCTTCTCTTCCGGGGCCCCCGCGTCCCGAGTAGAACACTGGATTAAAAAGTACAAATTAAGGAGCAGCCCCAGTGTTGCTCTAGGATTCTCAAACTGGGTCACAAGGAAAGAAATAAATACAAATGAAGTGTCTTTGTTAACAGAAGAGTCAAAGGTTTGTATACTTACTACTGATTCATAATAATGAGTTTATACAACCGATAGATTTTTTGCTTCTTGTGCCTGATGCTGAAAATCAACAATGTTTTTTTGTTTGTTTGTTTTAAATACCTAATAGCACTATTGTTACCAACAAAGAAACTCAACAAAAGATTGTACGGATAATTGTGTGTTTTTTTTTTCTTACTTTGCCATTCATCTGTGAACAGTGAAAGCCTGTTATAGATGTCAGAAGAATCATAAATTAAGATTTTTATCTAAATAACAGTGTAATAAGTCATTTTTGCTGATAAAGGTAATGTCTTAAATAATAATAAACCAAAAATTAATCTTTAAATAAAGTGCCCAAACTATTTTGAAGTTCTGTGGCTGACCGCTAACGTTAGGACTGTCAGGTGACTTGTGATATCTGTTGTGTTAAAGTCTGACTTTTTTTTACTCCCTCGTGGCACTTCTGTTGGACATATTTTGTAAATAGTGAATACATTGTTTGTTTTAAGCCGTGACATTTGCACGCAACAGAAGCTTGCAAGATAGGTGAGAGTAATGTAAATGAAGAGTTGTCAGGGGGAAACCACAGTGCAAATATGCAAATTGAGGTTTGGATTATTGGTTCATTGGTTCATGAAAATGTTTACTTTTCTGAATTATTGAGATGGACATACATTTGTTCATTAGTGGACGATAATTATTGGTAACCGATATAGTGAATGTCTTTAAACAAAAGAGGTTTTGAAACTATACCTGCGTGTGGGAAGATGTGAGCATGGCTCAGAGCGTGCTTACAAAGAAGATTGGCAAAAGCAAAGTTTGATGCTGAACCTTAAATGCATGAGCTGTGTTAAAGCAGGGAATTAAGGAATAGCACTGCAGCTCTGTGTAGATGTGAAGAATCCTGTGTTGTTTCTTTCTTCTGGTAATTGCACAGCTTGAGTGTTCCTGCCCTCCCCCTCTCCAGGATTATTGCTGAATTCTCATTCAATCCCCTCTCTGCCTGTGTATTTTGTTGCAAAGTGTTATGTCCAACTGCAAATGGAATTACCAAGCTCTTTAGAGTGTGTACACAGCTTTCCTTTTCTCCACATGCCAAAAACATATGCTGGTCCAACTGTGAGCTTTAAACAGGGTACCTCTTGGTTCAGTGAAGAAAAAGGCCCAGGGGGTGTAAAGACTATGGAGCATCTCACAGCACACTATTGGGGCCATGCCGGGCCAGCAGCCCCACATGGGGTTGATTACTCACTGTCCCTGGCTCCACCCATGAAGTTTTTTTTTTTTTACCGCCAGTGCCAAAGCATGGCTAACACATACGCCGATACAGTAAGGAGCCCTCCCAGCACCACTAACCTGTTATCTATCACACCTCTGTAAAGCAGGCCAGTGGTGAGGGCCTGGGGACGACACCAGAGCAGTCACAGCTTTGGGGCCAACTGCACCAAATTTCCGTGCTGTGATAAGGCCTCCTTATCTGTCAAGATTTCACTTTTCGGGGCAGACTTTCCTTTGATGTACAACCTGGACCAGAGGCTTTGTGGATTACCAAATGTTTTCATATTGAAAGTTACTTGAACTACTTAAGTACATTAGTTATCATGCAGGGTGAGGGCTGGCCTTTCTTTGGCCACATTTTAAATATCAATGTTTTGAACTTAATTGGACTTTTTTTAACCATAATTAGTGACATATGCTTTGGGCTCTTAGTTCAGACATGGTGTATTTTCAAACGTATGTTATATATAAGCCAAAACAGTCAAAGATAAGTCCATCAGTCAGTCAGAACTTATATTAACTGTTCTATCAGTAGCACTAGAAGTTTTTTTATGCCACGCAACATATTAGAAATGTTAAAAGCGTTAGCATATTCATAATAACATCTACCTTGTTGCAGGAGAACTAATCCTTTTAAGAGACGTTGTGGATTAGAAGGTCCACTGTTGTATTTGAATAAAAAAAAAAAAAGATTTATAGTGAACCTTATAGTATATAAAATGCACTATTAAACTCTCTGTTCTCCAAATCAGAGCTAATCTCTATTTTTTTCTAATTTGGATCCTCTTAGGTAGGATTTATCACCAGAGACAATCAGGATCAAAATTACCAATCCCACAATGCATCTGGTCTGGCTCCAGTGCAGCCACCGGAGCGGTCTAGCTTCAGCAGATGAATCACATTGGTTACGGATGGTTGTGGTCCTGCTGCAGCCACAGGCTTTGCTGCCGACCTCGTGAAACTCCAACCTCATGTAGGTTCACGTGTAAACCCATCATTTGTATAGAAGTCCTAGTAAACAAACCCTTATTCCACCATGATTTAGAATTATATTCACAACACTTCTTATTCTGTGTGACTCGTCTTCATACAACGGCTAAGCACGCAACTTGTATTAATAATTTTGTCTTATATAGGCTTAAATGTACATATTTGACTGTAGGGGAGACCAGGGTTGGTTGTCACAATCACGTCATGTTTACGACATGGTGAAAACAACAAGTTCAGTAGAAAATGTGTGTTTTTTTTAAATGTGCTGGATGCACTTTACACTCACTCGCATTATTTCCGGTTTAGGTCGTTAATAACCCCAACTTCACAAAAAGTGCTCCGGCTCAGCTCCAGCGTCTGGCAATAATTTGAAGCCAACAGAATCCCGGAGAGGCTGGAGCACAGGGGCTGGTCCTGAGTGGATTTAATGTGAGTGCTTCTCACACTTTTCAAGTTATGTAAAGACTCTGGCGTCCGCATTGGAGCTGAAACGGATGCAGTGTGAGCCCGGGGTTACTGAAAAGTATGGTACCTGTTCTCAGGTTTAAGTGGGAATAAGGCCAACATATGAAACTTTTCTGTTGAGGAAGCAATATCAAAGAACTTACAGACATACAGAATTTACAGCAGTTTGCTTTTACCTTGCCATAGTTATTAAGTAATCTGAAAAAAATGTAAAGTACACAGCAGTAACTGTACTGGATTTCTGTATAATTAACATTTGAGCTAAGTGGCTGCACACAAATTGTGTGGATTCAGGTCACAGACACAATTTCACTACAGTGAAATGTTAAGCAGAGCAGGAATCAAAGAATAAAAACACAGGGGGGACTCATTCAAATTAGTCATGTGGAAAAACCAACTTTCTGGAGCCAAAGCATTTCATTGCTGGTAATTTGATGTAGCTCAGGCATGTCCACATATGCTCAATGGCTGTGAATCTAAAAGAACCTCTGGCAATGTATTCAAGGTCCAAAGTATTTTCATTAAAATGTGACAGAGGCATCAGAATGTGATTTTACTTATGGAATCCAATGGTCAATAAAACAAAATGGATGACTTTAAGCCAGCACCCTTGTGCTCATTACAGAGGACAAAAAGATGGATTTGACATTTCAATAAACTGAGTGATTCCAGAAAAAGACCTCATTGATTGAAGTCCAGACACTTTGCTAAGGAAAGAAAATATTAATTTCTCTAATAGCATTATGGTAATGTGAAAGCAGCTACAATTGGGTTCAGATGCTATTGCAGAATGGTTCAAGTTCATAAATACATTCAGCAAGCAGTCTTATTTTAGAAAGATAACCCCATACAAAACCATGAATAAATATTGTGCTCTTTGTCAGTGCAGAGCCCCAACAGTACATTACAACACATTTCACTTGGTCCAAATTATGGACAAAATAACAGCCCTCTTGAGTTTGAAAGGCTCATTTGTTCTGCAGTAACCTGGGAGTCAATATCTATGTATGATTTATAGACTTGAGAGCTTTACTAAATAATAATTTGTCACAAATAAAATGGAAAAGAAAACTCATTCAAAGGTTAGGCACCAAAGCTGTGAGTGACAGGATGTTTCGAAATATTTTTGTTTTGTTATGCTGACTGGGAAATAAAAAATAATACTTTCCATTAAGCCAAATCCATAAATTGACAGAGCTCTGGATGAGACCACCAGTGCACGGCAGCACTCAATCAACCCCATTCAGCCCTTTCACTTAAGAGCATTTTCTGCTTCCCCAGAGGCAAAGATGCTTTAAAGATGCTCTTTGTTGATTTTTCCTTTATGCAAAGGTGGTTGGTGTCCATCAGTCACACATATGTTGTTTGTAATGACGTCTTTGTAATACCGCTTAGTGCTGAGTGCTGCGGTCAGCGGAGTCCCACAGGGTTAGCAATAGGAGGCCAATCATTTCCTGTTCCTGCTGGACTGAGCCAGAGGTAAATGGGATGTTCAAATTAGCAAATGAACAGAAGACAAGGCTGTAAGAGAGCCGATCACACAAAAAGAACACAAAAGAGACAGATTCAATCCGTGAAAGTTTAACTTTCCCCCCATGTGCCATGCTGACATCTGCACTATTCAGATTGAAACCACATGGATTTTAGTTTATCACGAGGAAGAGGGACATATGTGCGACACCACAAGCATCTGATTGAAGTACAGTTGGAGACATGGTGGGAGGTAGCTCAAGCTATGCAGCATGACAAAATAATCTGACGCGCAGGTGATTGATACGAGGAAGAAGAGGATAAGACGTCCTGCAGAAAGCAGCTGCACAGACATCCCCCGTCATCAGTTACACCAGACCAGAGAAGTCCATGCCTGTGCAGCAACAAAAAGCAATCTGGTTCGCATTGGTTCAGTAGATTGAGATAAAAGTATATCTCTTCCATCACTTTCTAGATCCATCACACATTGGGACATGGGGTTAAGTGACAAGCAAGAGAGGAGTATCTTTTAAATACAGCTGAATCTGAAGCCCATTTTAGATAAGAACCAATGCTTTACGAATAAATCCAGCAAGTAAACAAACAAGAAATAATTTAGACAGTAAAGTTTGACGTACTTTCTCCTTACAGGGTCTTAATGAGTTGCTCTACACATTTAAACAACTAGAAGTTTATTAGCTACTCAGATGTGGGCAGAAATGTTAAACTAAGGCTGTCATGTCCTCAAAAAACATTCCCATACATTTTTTTTTTTTTCCCAGAATGACTTATGTGTCACGACCTCCACATTCACAAAGTCAAAGTAATACAAATATTGCCTGGGAGACAAGTCCAGAGCAAATCTCTGTGGAACACAGGAAAAAAAGAAAAAGACTTATTACATGTTAAGATTATTTTTGTAGTGTTTCGCCTTTGCTGGCAGACAGGGTGAGGAACAATAAATATGGACAAAGAAACAGTGGAATGAGATATCCTAAAGATTCATGGTGTAAAATGAACTCCCCACCTCGTGGTTATGATGTAGGATATGACTCGATTCACCAGCCAAGAAGACAACCCAGATTTGCTGTATTTGACAGATGAAGTACAGGTACCTTCTAAACGTATATGCCTTTTATTTTTTTGCTTCAAAAAAACTTCAAAAACATGTGACTCACACCTAAAGTTTGTGTTCTTTTGTTGAGTTTGGATTTCAATATCTGATCCAAAATTAGACTATTTTTTGTGATCAATCTTTGACAAATATATATCTATATACTTTTTAAAAATATATATATATATAATTCTGTTGTTGTAGCTCTAATCTATAATGTTGCTTCTTCCCCGTTCTGCTAACTGACTCCTTCATTACATTCTAGATTTCCATCATTATATTCCTGAGAGGATATCAGTACAGGTGCAGGAATCTCCACGTCTCCCATTGATCCCTGCCTCTCATTGGAAAACAAGTTAATGAACATACAAGATATCACTCAGTGCACCAGAGCGCTCCAGCAGATAAGTGTCCCCCAGGATTGATGAGAAAAAGATGGAGGCCTGGTCACACTACAGTCCAGCCAAAGAGCATTTCATAGATTTATTGATCTTATCAGCAAATAGGGGACATGAGAACAAAGAGGCTCTGGATGCTTTAGCTGAGACACCGTGAATCCCAGCAAAAAGTTTTTAAAAAATTAGACAATAAGCTCCTCATTTAGTACATTTAGTCATTTTAAACAAGTTCTCTGTGTAATTATTGGACACATGAAAAGCACTTGAGGGAAAAAAATAATCAGAAATGCTTAAGAAAAGTAAATAGACAGTCTTTTGATAAAGAAATGCAACTAAAAAAATATAAAATAAGAGCCCATCAGTTACTACTTCAGGGTACTTGCTAGTTTCCAGTTCCAGAGAGATTTTTCTTATTTCCAGATAAATTAGAAAACATCATATTTTTTTTTTATTATTATTGTTATTTTGACTCTTCAGTGGATTTCTCTCTTTAAAAACTTTTTTTTTTTCGCTGTCCCTTTGTGCAATCTCAAAATGGTAAATAAATAACCTAATATGAGTAATTAAAATGTTCACTAATTTTAATCCTGTATATTTTGATTATAATTAGGAAAAGTTTATTTCTGTGTAAAGTGACATTACTTTTGTTGTAAATCTGTAATAAAAAAAAAAAAGAAAGAAAGAAAATGCAAGTATTTTTGGGGGAAAAAAAGTGTCAGTTACTCCCCTCTGGAGTCACAACAGTGAATTTTAACCTCCATCTTACCATCTCCTCTGGATCCTCCTCACTCACATTCCTTCTCTTCATCTACAAACTTCCACATTAGTTTTCCTCCTGGAAGCTCCAACCTCAGCATCCTTTTACCAATACCATCACTGTCCCTCCTCTCAATCTGTATTTATCTTAAAAACATCTCCCAAAATCTATTCCTCTGACTGATTCATGCCTGATCCTATCCATCCTGGGGACTCTCAAAGAGAATCTGAACACATTCATATTCATATTCATATTTGGATGATACATAAGAGAAAGAAACCTGGTTACCCTAATACGACAACATAGGAAACAATAAATGAAATCTTAATATAAAGTACTTTACAAAAATGTGAACTTTAGTATCAGCTTTGAAAGTGTTACTGTTACGATATTATCACATTTTAATTACAAGGACTCTTCTTTTGTATTGAATCAATTCATTCCTCTGATGTTTCTGCCTGGTAGAAAACCTTTTTCTTACTAGGAAAAAAACTACCGGACGAAATCCTGAGACGTGCATGAAAGGAGCGAACCGCAGTAAAACAGCACAGCCAAACGCTGCACGCGGAGCACATGGTGGGGGTGATATCTAAGCTCACCAGTAAACACCAGCATCAACCCGCTAAACCGTCAACATCTTCTCTGGTAGGACAGATCAAAGACGCGTGCTCTCTCAAAACTCTTATCAACGCACAAAAGCACAAGCGCTGCACTGTGTAGAACCAGGCTGTAAATGGGATTGCTGCTTTTCAGAGGGAAAAGTGTTTTGAGTGAAGGAAAAAAAAAATTCTTAATACAAACATGTGGCTGCCACAGATATCAGAAGACGTAACACTGCTTGTATATATGCGTTCCACTGCAGAAATACAGAGGAGTACTTTACTACAAGAACCTCAAACTCCACCTAAACCCTAGGCCACATGGGAAGTTGACCCGTACTGGTGTCGTGGGTGTTTGGGTTGTCCAGTCTCGTTCAGGGTCATAGGGAAGAGAGGCCACATCTTAAGTGAACAGATGTGTGTCTTGCAGTTTCTTTGAGGCCTCCAAGGGACATCATAAAATTAGAACATACCGGATAATTTCAGTTAGATTATGATGTACTGCTGTGTTCTTATTCTACACTCAAGTCATTAGTAAGGCCTGAGTACTGTCTCACTGATAAGTTAAATCTATAAATAAATGTGTTAAATCTGATAATTCTATTATTATAAACCACATTTCCTCACTTTTATTTGTAATGTTCACATTTAGCAGCATCTGAAAAAAAAAAAACGCATTTTTTTCTGCGTCAAGCTGGTAGATCTTATAAGAACTCAGACTTCCTCTTAGTAAACACCCTTCATCCTGATAGTGCCTTTGCCTTGATCATGCTCTCACTTTAATTGACTGTCAGTCATAGCACACAGTCAACAGTAACACTTGAATTTTGCTGATACTTTTATAACAATCTTGACAACAAATCGATGAAGTCGAGGCTCTGCAGTGGCACAGATTTCCAGTCATTAACTGCAGCTTTCACTCCCTCTTTTCTTACAGTCATCTACCTTCATGACTCTGCCTGTTCAAAGCAACAGACGGATATGATTAGTTGTCGACACCTTTTTTAGGCTGAACTTTCCATAAATCATTTAAAAACAAATTATTCAGTAGTCCCAGTACTATTGATAAAAATCTCACCAGTTTGTGTCTCCTGAACATTTAATCAATCAGCATTTGAGAAGACTTTAGGATCATCAACGTGCTTCACATGTATAAAAACAAAAATAAATCCAATTAATGAAAAAAAGAAGAAGAAAAAAAAAAAACAGCAGCGTATTTAAAGAGAACCAGAGACAGAAGCCAGAAGGAGTCCGATTCAGGGACTGCAGGATTTGCTCTATGCAGATGATGTTGTTCTATAGATTTCATCAAACCAGAAGCTTCACTGGGATGTGGGATGGTTCACATTTGAGTGTTAAGCAACTGGAATGAGAATGAGCAGCTTCACAGTTCTCAACAGAAACAGGTGGTTTGCCCTCAGCAGGTAGGTGGAGACCTCCTGTCCCAAGTGGAGGAGTTTAAAGATTTTGTTCATGAGTGAGATAAGGATGAAGTCTGAGATTAACAAGCTGCAGTAATGCAGTCACTGCATTGATCTTCTATATTGAAGAGGGAACTGAGCTGAGACACAACGTTCTACATTTACTGGTCAATCTATGTTCATAAGCTCACCTATGGTCATGAATTTTGAAGCAAGACTAAAAGGAGAAGGTTTTGGATAGAAAATGGATTTCCTCTGCAGGGTAGCTGGTCGCTACCTTAGAGATAGGATGCAGAGCTCCAAGTTCATTTTAAGAGAATTCAGTTGAGATCTTATTCGGAAGCCTCCCAAAAAACTCCAAACAATAAATAACTAAAGTATTTCCAAATATAAAAAATACTGTGAAACAAATAACCAAAGAAAACAGTGTATTTATACTTGTGAAAACATGACAAAAACAAATCCTGTCATAAGTTTCATCTAACTGCACAGCGGCTCAGCTCACACGGCTTTCATGGGGATCTGAACAACGCCGCGTTAGCCGTCTTTCAATAAGCACACTGGCACAAAAACAGAGTCAAATCTGACACACAAACAACAGCAATGCTACAAATTGTCTTAATAACTTTTGTTCTCCACAACATGATCGACAGGAACCCCTCAGATGATCAAATAAACAGCTTCAGGCTGTTTCCCGCTAATGACGGGCTGTTACTACTGTTGACTGTGGTTTTTCTTTCCGTCTGTGGAAAGCTGCTGTGTGCAGCGCAGTCGCAGCTTAAAAACATGTCCACAGGCCCCCAATGTCAACCAGCTGACCTACTTTCTTCTCCGTAAGGTCTCACAGCTCCCTCAAAAACCCCTCGACAACAGACACCATTTTGTCTTCATTAGACCCAGAAAATGTCACTGCTTGCAGTTTGCTTCCAAATGATATTAGCTTTGTTTACAATGCCTTTCCAGCCTTAATTCCAAGTCAGCTGCAGAAATAAACAAATGAAGCAAGCCTCGGCTAATGAGAATTGCTGTCTCCCAAAGAAACGTAATGCAATGAGCAGGGCTACCTGCACAAGTAATTGAAATAGTCTGCTGGTAAGAAAAAGGGTGAGCCCTGAGAGACGTCCTTACTGGCACGGTGCATCCTTCTGCTGGTCTCAATCCGCATTAACATTCACTATATGCAGCTGCAGCCTTTAATCATTAATACATTTCAAAATAAGTGCGGCTGCAAACCACGATCAATGATGGAGCTTTATTTGCTGAAAGTAACAAACCATCTGTCTGGTGACATAGTGGTAACAAAGGAGGCAACATGATTTGTAGAACTTAAAAATATTTAATCACATATGAGTGGAATAACCCTTAGGTACCTGTTGGCAAGTAAATATTGTTTTCTGCTGTACCTGTAAAGATGGACACAGTAAAATTAAACTCTTTACCACCAGGATTTTAGCTGCAATGTTGACATTCTTTGATTTATCACAACTGTTCAACTTAAATCCTGCGGATTCTGAAGTTGAGAAAAGCAAGTTTGTGCTGATATGCAACTCTGCATACACAATTAATGTAAACAGATTTTGATGCAGAGAAAAGCTGCTTTTCTCTACCTCAGAATTTGTTGTAATTACAATAATTGTGTAAATTTAAGAGCAACAGAAGTTCAAAGGGTTTCTGTTGTTTATTTTCCTGTCACGGGCAACAGCTACGGAGTTAAAGGATTAAACAAAAAACTTTAACCATTATTTATAAGTACAATATTTTTTATTAAGTATATTTTTAAAAAAAAGTAAATATTGTCTATTGGAATTCCCTCCCCACTCCTTAACTACTAACTAACTACTTAACTACTACTTTATAAATCCACTGTGTTCTAATAATAAAATCTTGGATCATTCATAAAAAATAAATTATGATACTTTTGTTTCCGCATGAAAAACTGTTCAATTACAATGGATTGTGGTTTATACTCGCCAATCTAGTGAGCATTAACGTACACTGTTTTTTTGCAGAGTTCTGGGAAAATTCTAGTGCACTAGATTTTGGAATTGTTGATTCGATTAGTTTTACAAAATGGCGAACGCACTTTATAGTGCACTAAGTAGTGAGTGGTAAAGGAATTCAGACAAAATCATTGTTTTCTATTGTACCTGTAAAGCTGAGCACAGTAAAAAGTAAAAACTATATGGGTAAACCTTTAGTTTTTTTGCAACAATCACAACTCTTCAACTGTTTAAGCAATCAATGTAATTCCCGATGGATTCTGAAGTGGAGAAAAGCAGCCTTAGCTTAACTGTTGACATTCTTTTGACTTGCTGTAACTCCTTCATCATTAACGCTCTTAATTCCGAAAAGCAGCATAGTGCTTACATGCAACACTTTACAGAAGTGAAATGCAATCAACATAAATCAGCTGATTCTGTTGTGGAGAAAAGCAGCTTTGTGATTTTATGCAATGCTTTACGTTTGTAATGTGTTGCATTTCGGTGCAAAGGCAACGTGAAAAAACTGATTTGCGTTGATCGCGTGAACAATCAAAGAGTTACAGTATGTTGGTGAGTTTGTGTTATTTAAGTGTCGTCTGTGGCATCTCCGATGTTAAAGGGTTAAACCAATCACATTAACAAAAAAAAACAAAAAAAAAAACAAAAAAAAAACATAAATTTGAGGAAGTGGAATGGAAAGCATTGTTTAAAGTCCTTAAATGATAATCACAAGTTCCAGTAAGTTCCATTTGTGTTATGAGATGTGATTTTTTGGCTTCTTTCCTTTTATGGGTCTTTATTTTGTAAAAACTATTGCTATTTTTTAATAGGAAAAGATTTCACAAGTATCGTTTTTTTTTCCCCCCTCAACTGCCTCTGTTTCCTCTGGAAACAAATGTGGCCCAATGTTCCACTGTTTATTTCCTAATATCGCTGATGAGCGCTGTGCCCAAAAATACAT
The DNA here is from genome assembly GCF_002922805.2 of Oryzias melastigma. Classification (NCBI taxonomy): domain Eukaryota; kingdom Metazoa; phylum Chordata; class Actinopteri; order Beloniformes; family Adrianichthyidae; genus Oryzias; species Oryzias melastigma. Next base: position 26,617,618 of record NC_050526.1, read on the forward strand.
TCAATTTTGTTTATAGGCAGTTCAACGAGACTGTAAGCAGACTGGAAATGAACATTGAGGTCTCTGCCTTCACCAAGGCCACACAGCAGGTGGGAGACTGCTCGTCTGCATGTGTTGCTGTGTGCTATAATTACCTTGTCTAAACATACAGCAACAATCCTAACAACCATCTGCACAAACACTTTGGACCAGTTCACAAGGCCAGAGCTGAGGGAGTCATAATGATGTTGTTTACTTTGACACTTTCTCTGACTGTTGCTTCTTTTTCAGCCCTCCTCGCAACGCAGTCTTTACATGTTCCTCTCTCATTTTCAAGCATTCAAATGGAAGAGTGCAACAGTGGCAGCACTGAAACTGCATGGGACCAAAGCAGCAGGGGATATGCCACAGGGTACGTCTCTGAAATATGTATTAACGACTAAGACCAGATTGGGCTCGGTGTGAGAAAGGAGGTGGTTGCTCTTTGAAAGCTTCCAGTGTCTGGAGATGTGGTCCTCACGGCTGTTGAGCTTATTATCCCCAGAAAAAAAAAAAAAAAAAGGAAAAGAAAAAACAGCTCAAATGGGGGTACGGCGCCTCTCTCTAAACCCACGCACACTTCTGCCTGAATAGGCTCTTCTCACCCTTCTATGTCACTTCATCTGGAAAAACGGGAATTAATACATTTTAAAATTCAGGTTGCCTTTCAGAAAGTCATTTAAATTTTATCAAACATCATATTGCGTTGCTTATTTGTTCTCTTTCTTTGACACTAACAGCCTTTGATGATAAAAGCTTAAATTCACAAAGAGCTTTGTATAATCACCTCTAAGTATTAATTCAGCGTCAGGATTTGAATGATTCATTTGGACGTTAAAGCACAAACTTGGACACATTTTGACTGAATTAAAATTAAACTTGTAAAGTCAAAGCTGCTTTAAATTCCCCAAACTAGAATCTAATTATTTCATTATAACTGCTGACAACAGAAAAGCCTTAAATGCGACAGGAAACAGTTTTTGTGATGATGTTAAAAATAAACTTCAAAAATTAAATCTAGGAAGTTATCTAAACCAGTGGTACTCAAACTGTTTTTATTCCACGGCCTGCTTTACATTCAAACAATATTTTCACTGACTGATCAGAATGGTGCTAAATATGGCATTTAATGTGTTTAAGCTATTTTTCTTTTTGAATAAAATGCTGCAAAATAAAATTTAGTTTAAAAATACAATTTAAAATGGCGGAAGTTGTTGACTTGTTTTCTGATTTATTATTATTTAATAAAGACAACATTATATTTTTTTTTCATAGAATACCATTTGAACACTAAGAGCTCAATTCAGTCTTAGAATATATATTATATATATATATATATATATATATATATATATATATATATAATATATAATACCAAAAAGATTAATCTTATCTTGATTCATTGTATATTTTTCTTTAACAAGGTGCACTGTCAATGACTGACCTATTTTTGAATGTATGTCATATTTAAGGAGCACTAAAAAGGAGTCACAAATAAGTCAGAATTCATGAACTGCGTACACGGTAATTCTACAATTTGCTAGGAACACACTACACATTAGCTGCATTAACACAATACCTATAATTCCCAACCTTGTTTGTAACAAATAAAAAATAAATCAGACTCATAACGCTAAAACAAATGTTTTTGTGATTATGTTAACTTCCAACCTTGTTAGTAACATGTAAAAAAAAAACAAAAAAAAATTCCCAGTCCAAGACTGATAAACGTTAGACCCATTAGCTTATACACTATAACACCCTTTGAAAATCGCTTCAACATTATTAAAAACAACCAAGAATTAATCCATACATAACACGCTCTGGATTTTAAGATGAGCTGTTAAAAAAATATATATAAAAAATAAGGCTTTTAAGTGTAGCTTCGTTCAGAAAATACATTAACTCTTCTGTAAGTAATTTCTTTATTGACCTTTTCAAAAGTTTCAAAATATCAGCAAATTTATTTTAATGAATTTCCATTCTCTGTAAAATATTTAAACTTTTCGAATGACTATTTAAAATGTGTAGATTTTCCTTTAAGCATCAAGAGTGGATACTAGCAACCAGACTCGAACTTCAGAAACGTCTGACTTTTAAGGTGTGACGCATATATTCTGTAAAATAAAATTACGCAACTGTCATAAAACGGGTATTTTTCAAATATAATGTTAAACATAAATCCCCCATTAATGCAACTTTATTAGCAGCTCGTGTGCAACACTAGAGAGTCGGTCGGTGCACGTTATGTAAAGTGCGTTTGGTAAGTGGGAACAATAATTGTCGCAATAAATCCACATTTGAGGAAGAGTCCTGGTTTAGTTTGTAAATAGCAAATTTGTTTAATGCTGTGAAGTTGAGCACTCTTCTCCCATTTTCTAAATGGCTCCTTACTCCCCCAAATAAACTTTCCGAAGACATTTTTTTTTGTTAGATTGGGGCTTTTAAATTAGTGGTTGGAGGAGCCGTTTTAAGAAAGTAGTGGATGTATGAAGGCGAGTGACCGAGGTGAACGACTCGACATGGATCGTAGTAAGTCATTGACGAATACGGTGGACATAAACTGGTGGTTTTTCAAAATAAAACTTCTTTCAGAATCATACAATTAAAAAAAGATAAATAATCTAAGCTACTTTTTATTTTTTTTTTAGGCTGAGGTCGGTACCAAGTAACCCATGGACCACTGATCTACACTATAGAAATGTGGTGATTGCATTACGAAGATGTGATTTCTTAAGGCCCCCCTTATTTTTTTTATCCAAATGACTGAGAAAGAATGATGGTGACAATGAGAGAGTAATGGTGACCTGCCACAAATAATTGTGTCTATCCATGTCAGGAAATTTGACGATTCGCTCACACATAATTGTCTTTCTGTCCATCAAACAAATGACTGCGGTTGAGTTAGAAATCTAGGACACTTCCAGGAAGACACAGCATGGATGCTCTTCCACACAACACACAGACATTTATTCTTTTGCCATGTTGATACTGAAGCAGCATCAAAGACAAATGTACATACCTGGAGGTCTCGGTGATATGACAAAGGAAATCACACATCGCGGTTGGGATATTTTTAGAGCCTTTCTACTCTGCTGGGCCGAACACAGTGGGATTTCTGAGTGATTGCCCATCTAAATAATGCAAAGTGTGTTCTCCTGCGTACCCGAGAGGCCCGAGATGCAAAATGACTCGGATGACAGGAAGCCTCTGATGAGATGTTTTGCCACAAAAGTCTTTCCATGTTTCCGTTTCGACTCTGTGCTCTCTGAGTGATAAATGCAGGAACTCTCTTCTTTCTATAGATTCAGGATGGGGGAAAAAGCCAGCCATTAAATATATAACTGGCACTTAAGTCATATTTATTTTAAGTTCTTCATTTTAGAGATATCACGAACATCTTAAAGCAGAAAAAAATGAACGCACATAAAATGAGTGTTTTGTTCAGTGGGTCTTAATATGAATTTTAAGTATTTTAAGTGCAGATTATTTATCAGCCACAAAAACAAAAGCTTAGGATTCACAAGAGAAATGAAAATGAATAATTAATTTATGATCATTACTGCATTTATCATCAAAGTAATGGACAAAAAAATAAGAAGAGGCATCTTTGAGGCTTTGAAAAAGAGGATTAAAACCTTTATTTATGCAGGCGGTAAACAGACTCGAGACTGGAAAGGCTGCCAGTGAATAAAAGACACAGCTCTGAATCCAAATCCCGGAGATGCTGCATGAATCAAAAAGGAAATGTTCATCTGTCATTAAAAGCAAGACATAATACCTCCCTCCAATTTATAAATCTCTCAAAGAACACGAGATTATGGAGGAGCAACAACTAAAACGCTTTTCTTTTTGAAGGCAGTTCTGCCAAAATATCCTCCTACCAGGGTAAACAAGCAACCCTGAGTGGTCAAATGTGGATTCAGAGTTTGGTAAATAAAAATAATGTGTTTTTTTTTAAAGTGAGAATACACAATGTGATTTATAAACAACATGTGTTTTCTGCATAAAGTGTGGTGGAAAATGTTAGTCTGAAACTAGCATAGTGTCAGTTTCAATGCACGCCGCTGAAAAACACCAGGATTCGTCTCTGGGAGTGAAGGTCGTAAAATATGTCAGAGTTCCACTTTGAAGACACTGCACCACAGCAGTGGTTAATGAATCTTTAATGTTTCTGTCTTCTGCTGTGTGGGAAAAAAACACAAAAAGAAGCTTTATGTATATTTGCAATGCCAAAGTGGAACATAGCATGTCTGTCTGCAGGTGATTATTCCAAGGGTGTCAAAATAAGGTCCAAGGACGGTGTTCACACTGGAACATTTCACACAGCTGACTTGGGAGAGTATCTGGAGAACATTTTAAACATGGAGGCAGCCTGTTTTGTTTCTGCCTTTTACTGATTATATTTGAAAGACGGTTTGTTCAGAGGCTGCTTCCTGCAGCCAGTGATAATTGAAATAGAATATAACCCATAATACCACAAGTCAGAAGTGAAACGTGGGGGAAGCAAATTAACTTCAATAAAAATATAAAGGAGAGGGCAGAAGAAGGAAAAACCGAGCTTCCTCTTGATATTTTTCCTCATGGGAAAGTCTGAGCTGGAAGGAGGAAGACTTCACAGTGAACTGAAGGGAGGATTAAGTTCAGCCATGAGGGGAAATAGAGTGCGACTTTGTCCCTGAGGTGCAACCAACACGTTCTCAGACATGATCTGATGCGTATCTCAACTAACCTGAATGCCAGTTCCATCCACACACAAAGGATGCTGGGAAATGTCTCACTCAAAGACAAATGGAGACATGGTAGTACAAAAGTAATATTTTTTTTTTGGTCTCGTTCTACAGATTTGTTCTGCATCTAAACTCAGCATTTGAAAATAAACAGCTTCAAAGGTTTTAACAAACACTGTAACACAGTGGAAGTTAAAAGCCTTTCCCTTTATTTGCATATAAAAGACTTTTTCAAAGCCAAGTGAATGTGCAGAAGTGAAAGATGTCAGTCACAACTTCCACTGGTAATTACTTAATGCTGCCTTTCTGCATATTCTGAAGAGCCTCTGTGCTTAAGTGAGGCGGCGTGTAAGCGTCTCTCTGGGGAGGCATTGTTTAATGTTAAAGTGAAAATATCTGTACAAACTCTAAATCTCAGGGGAAACAATGTGGCAGATGTAATGAAAGTTAAAAACAACCAAAAAAAATAAGGTTCAATGTCTTAAAAAAATCACACAGAAAAAAAACACGGAGACAAGGGGAAAACTGTTGTAACCATGAAACAAACATTTGTTGAATCTATTTAAGTTAAATTGTTAAAAAATGTGATTCTTTAAAAGATGCTTTTATTTTCTTTATGCAATAAAAAGGGGCTGAAACATCAGAAATGCACTTTTTCTTTTAAATTAACTTCAATTCAAATTTTTTAAAACACAGTAAAATCAAATCTAAAAAATGTGAAATAAGGATAAATATAGAATTACTTGTTTTTTATTTTTTTTTTGTACAAAAAGTGTGTTTGACATTAGGCTAGTGGTGCTCAGAATGAAACCATTAAAAAGCTAACAAAAAAAAGCCCAAAGTAACTTGAGTATTAAACACTCTGACGTCCAGAGCTTTGCTGTCATACGAACAGTAGTGGATCGATAATGTGCAAAAATGCTGACTGAGTCTTTCACTAATCTATGCGTGTTTTTCTGGTTTTCTGCATGTCAGATCTACAATCAATACTGTAGTGGTGTTGTGTGAACTACTGAACTGCTGTAAAGTAAATAAAAATGCAATTATATAATATAGACTTCAAATTGATGCAGAAATCCATACCCTCTAGACACAAATGTATACAAACACTTACCCACTAATAATAAAATGCACCATGTCACAAAGCCTAACAGGAACCAGTGTTATTATTTGGGATCAAGATAAAATGTCTCACTCCTTGGATAAATATAAGCACCAGTGTTGAAAATCTTTTGACAAGTGCAACTCTTTAACCATTTACACACAGTAATTCAGCGGATTCTGAAGCAGAGAAAAGCAGTCATGCACTTATATGAAACAATTTACTAGACTGAAGTCCTTAAGCAATTGATGTAAGTCGGTTGATTCTGCCGGGGAGAAAAGCAAAGTGTTGCATATCAGTAAAAAGCTGCTTTTCTTCACGTCAGAACCAGCTGAATCAGGTTGATTGCATAATCGGTTAAAGAGCAAATGTTATTTAGGTGCTGCCTCCAACAGCTCCACTGTGGAAGGACTAAAAAAGAATACTTTTTGCGACACATATACATATATATATATATATATACATAAAACACATTTGAGAAGTAAAAAATATTTCATCTATGTATGTTTGGTTAAAAGTTTGCATGTTATATAACTGTTTCAAAATATGAGTTTTTGCAGAGGTGGGTTACACATCTCCTATTTTCAAGAGATGTCTAAAAAACAAACAAAAATGTACAAATGATTGGAATTTATGGACCTGTGTTTGTCCGTGACCTGAAGAAACTGAAATGAAAATGTGAGGGCAGCAGCTGTTATAGAAAAATATGTACGGTGCTTGTCAAAGATACGCCGTCCTTTGTCCTGGTGGTGAGGTAATAACACGTTAATACCCGAGGGAGAAAGAAACGGACACGTGTTGTGAAATGAAAATGTCGGCATCCGGGAGGCAGACTGTAAAACAACAAAACTGCACGTGGTCACGGACAGGTTCACAATGGGAAGACATGAAGGATGGAGCACAACGTAATTAAAATTCCACGCAAATATACATATCAAAAGCAGAGCTGTCAGAGCAAACTATGGCTGCCTACCGAGGAAAATAAAAAAAGGTAAGGCCATGCTGGCAACAGTTGACAACCCTGGTAGAGCTTCACATTTGGATGAGCTGAAGAGGCGGCGGCGTGTATGTTTGAATGCTTTTGTCTGGAGTGGGGGAGCTTTGTGCTGTCAGAGCTGTGGAAGCCTGGGTTAAGGGGGAAAAAAGCTTATAACCACTGCTGGCAGATAATGTCACTCAGTCTTTGTGTTTGGAGAGAGCGCTCCAGAGCCACATGATTTAGGAATACAGAGCAGAAAAAAAGCAAACTTGAAAAAGACTAAAAATGTTGGCCAGCTTTGTCGATTTGGTGTCATTGCCAAAAGGTCAGTTACAATTAAGAATAGCCACTCGATTTAAAAGTTACATAATACCTTATACAATTTAGTTACAAAAAATGTTTATAAATTATTTCTAGTGATCACAGCTAACCCAAAGATCTTCACTAAAAGATTTTTTCTAAGTGATTTTTTTAATGGTCTTCTAAAAAAGCATAACCAGCAAATTAGCAAGAAAACATTGCAAATGAATGGGAATTGAGATACTTTTTCTTATTTAAAGACATATTCTGACAAATCCAACAAACCAAAAATGTTTTTTTTCCTTTTTTTTTGAAGTATTGGGTTAAGAAACTTTGAAAGATAAAGCTGTCATCTGGATGAGAAAATGCTTCATGTAAATGCTGTAATGTTCAATACTGAAAAGATAATAATAAGAGATAGTTTTAACCATGAGCGTTATCTGCCAAAAGAAAAGCAAAATGGTAAAAAATGTTGGGGAATTTTACACAATCATAGGTTATCCACTTCAGGCTTCAAAAGAAAAAGTGCATATGACTTTAACCATTTAATACCAAAAATTTCACTGGGGATGGCATAATAATCACACACTTTGAACTACAGTAACGTTTTGATTGTTTGCAAAATTATGGAGAAAAGAAAGTTTGCGCCAGTATTCTAACACTTTATGTAACGGTAACAAAGCTGCTTTACTCAGAGTTGAAATCTGTTGGTTTATGTTAATTGCGTAAGCACTTCACTGCTGTAAAGTATTGCAAATAAGTACAAAGATGCTTTATTTCTGCATCAGAATCTGTTGGAATTACGTTAATTGTGTAAACGGTTGAAGAGTTACGGTAGTTCCAGGAATGTCAACACAGAAGGTCAAGCTCCGGTGTTAAAGGGTTAAAAGTGCAGCTGTCATAAAAAGCATCTGAAAACACCATCCATCCTTTTTCTAAACCCTCTGAAACCCTTTCAGGGTCATAGGGTTGCTGGAGCCTATCACTGTCCCTGGGGAGGTTCGGCAGTCAATCATTGGGCCAACTGAAAACTATATTATTCTTTGGTTCTATTATCAAACTCATTTTATCAACTTTAACTATTCAACACACAAACAAAATAAAATATTCTTAATTTAGAGGAAAATCAAAAAGGATTAAAAAAAAATAACCACCTATGAAATAGAGGATCTTCAAACTAAACTGCATCAGAAGATGGGAAAAATACTTTGTGCAATGAAACACAAAGATGTGCGCTCTTGCATTGAGGAGAGCTAATGTACTTAATGATGCAGAATCTGCAACAAATGCAGCCATTTATGTATTTAAGCAAAACGTTGTCCACAGAGAGGATTCCCATGGCCTAAAGAAAACAGAAAAACAAGTGCAGAGAATGTAATTGAGCTGCCATGTACACTTATCATCACTGTCACAACACAACCAGGTGCCCCAAGTACAAAAAGAGAAGGCCAATTCTTCCCTTCTTTATGAAAATTAATCGTTTCGCAGTCATAGTAAATGACATGCCACATTTGTTTATGGGCTTGTGCTGAATTGATAGTGAAGAAAGCAGGAGTAAGGAGGAGGGAATGAAGCTACTGACCCTTTGGAGTTGAATGCTGCATTTGCATTCATTAGTTCTATCAGGGAGCCTTCCTAACTCTCTCCATCATAAATGATAGATGACTGGGGCGGCAGAGTAGCCATTGAGATCACTGAGAGCCACAGAATAGATATATTTTGCAGGCATGAATTATTCATGCGGCTTTCATGCCGCAAAACAACATCTGATTGGTTTTTAAGGTGTAGCTGGTACAAAGATTATGGAAATGTTGATCAGTCTTAATTGAAGATAATTGTATTGCATATGCTTGTGAAGCACTTAACAGCCATTACATCCCCTTCAACGTTCCATCAAGCGCACGAGAGGCGGTGACTTATGCACTAGCACTTCTTCATGGACACGAGGAGAGGATGGCGGAGATGTGGTTGGTGACATCGCTGCCCAGGTCTCTGCAGGAGGCAGCAACCAAGCAGAGTGAAGATAAAAAAAATAAGGGGTGTCAAACGTGTTTGTGTTGCTTTTCTTTTCTGAGGAAACAGTAGAGATCATGAATGTTTCAGAGGAGCATACTTGGTGCTTCTTCATGTGCTGCTCTGGTTATTCTGTCCTTTCTGTCATCCGTCACCCCCCCTCTGCCTAAGGCTCTCTATCAGAAGCAGGATGCAGTCGGGCTGTCAGGTTCAGCACAGCCACGGCAGTGTGACAGCAACTCAATTACAACAATACCAGCCATAATCAACGGGGCTGCGGGGAATATCAACATCTGTTCAGCACAGGCAGACACGACACCGCTGTCAGTGCAGAATGTCCCCAACAGGTTTAAGCAACTGCATCAAATGTTGGAGTTATTTAGGTCATTAAGGCGGCGCTTCAAGAGACCTAAAAGGAGAGAGGAAGCGGTGTGATGTTGTTTTTATGGAGACAAAGTAATGTCACTCAAACATCTCTCCTGTTAGCAGGAAGGGTCAATATCCGTCAGCGCTTTCTTCCTTCAACCCCACCGCCTCTGTTACAGTGAAATCAATCGGCTCATTATTGAACCAAACAATGACACAGAGCATGTGCGGTTGGATCACGAGGCAAAAAAAAGGAGAGATGAGGCCCGAGGTGGCAAAACACCGAACAAAAACACAGCGCCAATCAATTCCTGAGCTTCCATTCAGAGATCATGATCCCTGCTACTTTAAAGCTCCGACAAAAACAGGAGAAGAAAAGGTCACACGTTTAACATTTACCAAATCAAAAACGGTTTATACCCTTAATGGTGACACACAAAAAAAAAAGCATCCAATCATGGAATTTTCTACACAATGAGCCATTTCTCACACTGAAAATGCTAATAAGGCCCTCTTTGAAGTCCTTCATTTGCATTACAAATGAGGGGAGCCAAACTTGAGAAACAAGTGTGGAGGAAAGAGGCAGATGCCAACATTCTGCTTCCCGTCTATCAGACGTGTTCCAATGCTGCTCAGGACTAAAAACACCACACCTGCTCCAATACCACCACGTACTATCTTTAGATTCTGGTTCTGATCATGAAAAGATGGAATTATTGAATTATGTATGTCAGTGGCTCAACGAGGGATGAGAACAAGCCCAACGGAACAACCGCAAATGGTTTTTTAAAACGGTTATACGCCAGTTTTAACATTCCCTCTGAACCCCTGGTTTTTCAAAAGCTTTCACTGTTTTTAGTAAGAAAGAAAAAAAAAAAAAAAACACGGATGCGCCTCGAGACAGAATAAACTCAAGACTGTTGCATAACCAGACTATCTATCTACAAGCCCAAGAGATCCATGATTTTATCAGTAGGAATATAGGGAATATATGTGATAATAGAGCCTTTTTGCTGTCATCCAGCAGTGCCTCTGCATTAAAAAAATGGAAAGACAAAATAATCTGCTGTGATTTCATACAATAAAAAAGCTTCTTTAACTGAATCCCGCACTCTGCTTTTTGTCCCTTTGGGTAGACGAGACACCTGAGAATCAAACAAAGCTCTTCAAAGCCAAGAAGAGTTTAAAAACGTAAAAACTCTTGCCGACTGAAAAGAACCAATAAAAGAGTGACGTTCTTAAGCCAACTCATAATGAGATCTGTGATCTGAAGAAATAAAGAAAGTTTGTATGACATTCACAGCCCACTGGCTGTTGTGAAAAATGAAAAACCAGGTGCATAAAACATTAGAGTTACAGTGCGATTTTTGAAGCATTGTGTTGATTTTTGCCACAGTTTGTAATTACGTGAGAAAGCTACACAATGCGAGCATGACGTGCTCTTTGTGCCAAAATATTCCTGCCAAGATTAATATGCTAGATTTGAACGCAAGCCTGCATTTTAATTGTTCCTTTTTCAATATCAGTTCTTTAGAAGCTTTATGGGATTCACAAAGGCACAGCTGCTTTGGCTGCATAGACAAACAACGTTTAAAGTTCTGGGGTCCGTGTGAAAAATGACTTTTTGTCAGGAGTTTCCAGCCGTAAAGCTGAAAAACGATCTGTCTGGAGAGGCTCACGTTCGCTTTCCATCAGCGATCAAGACATAACACTTTAAGGTGGTGCAGCAGGGTCAACTCAGACCACCTGTCACAGTCAAGCGAGTTCAAACCAATCCATTTCTGCTCTTCACATTTCCATCTGAACCAACATGGCACCTCAGATAAGAGCATGTTTAAGCAGTTACACCAAATGCTGTGAACATTTTCATTGCACTGGATTCATAAGTGAATGTTGGGCTGAACAACAGTACGGTTCAATGAAGAAACAACTGTCCTCAACATTTAATGTAACCACTCATGATTTTCAGATTTGGATGTGTAGTAGCTTTTTTGTAAAGTGCTGCTTCTACTAAGGACTTCTTCATGCATGGATAATCTCCTGGACCTTCAATGATTCAGAGAGCAGTGGGCAAAACAACCCAAAGCTTGGGCTCTTTTGGGACTTTTTAAAACTTTGATAGACTGATGAACAATTTAGACCAGCTTCTGACCTGACCAAAACATTTTTTTTTCTTAAAGACTAGCAGGGCACCAATTACAAACACTTACAAGTCAGAAAGCAAAACAAGAAGACCCATCAAATTCAAATGGTGGTGCTTTGTCTTAAACTTTAATGGTACTGATCCACCAGTGTGGCAAGGAACGGTAAGGACTGGTACAGTACGGTCCAGTTAACTCTGGCAAACGTTTCCGTAAGCAAGCAAGGTTGGCTGTTACTGTAAATACACCAACACAGTTAAGGTGTAGCAGTCTGACTAGGATTTTTTTTGTATTGGGAGTTAGCATAGTCACAGTAATATTTGTTTTATTTTATCAATTTACCATTGTATAAAACAAGTTGAGGACCAATAACCTGCCTCTTGTTTACCATCCGTTACACTCTACGTTCATTAGTTTGTCGGAGCAGCACTCCATGTGGCTGAAGACTCACACAGGAGAGGCAATTCATCTCCACGCTGACGCTGATGTCAGCAGATTTTACACCCCACACAACATTCCCGATCCTCATAAGACAATAAATACTTCAATATGACTTCTCGTTTTGGTGGAATAAAAACAGCAGCATCATTGCAATCCCAAAGATCTGTCACATGTTTAACACAATAGTCCAGTCAATGGATAGCATCTCCACTTTTAAAATAATAAATATTCATGAGGAATTCCTCAAAAGAAGCTTCAAGGAATATCGTGCAGAGAAACACCATAAATGTCAAAGTAAAAAATAAAGTATTTTGTTTTATTTCATGATCTCTACAGCGCCTTTAGTACGGGAAACTAGCATAACAATTAAAATGTCAGTAGAGAACAAAAGATGCCGAGAGAAACGCTGAAGGGGGAAAAGGAATGATGCCTTTGTAAATCTAAACATTTGCACGCAGAAGCGTTTACTGAATGAAGGATGCAGTGAATGGGGTTTGAAAGGATGCTCCAGAATAAGGAACGCTTCTCTCTTCTTTGTCAGCAGGCCAGCTGCATTGACGATCATTTGCAACAGCCCATTTCCCCACTTAGTTATCTGAAGAGCTCAAAGGAGCAACAGAAGGTGTGGATTATGAAAAGGGAAGTACAGAAGAGACAGGGACAAGCATAACAGCGAGCTCACATTAAAGCACGGCTATTTGTTTGTATGCAGAACACAATGTTTGCCTGGTCTAAACAGAGATCATTGTGGGCTAAATTATGTGTGTAAATAAGAAATATTTCAGGTTGAAGGTGAGTGTGATCAGTTTCTTGTATGCATACAGGAGATTAGCCACTGGATGTCCCTAACAGATGGAGGCCTTACAGCCAAATTTAACAGAGACCCAAGAGAATATCAGGTGTCACCTAATTACACACCTCATAGACTTCTTTGGCTCCCTGTGTTACCCAGCTCCGAATGGCAGAACTGAATTTCAAACAGCATAGAAACACTGGTTTTGCAGAATGTGAATGTGAATGTGAATAGGAAGTACGGTTTTGGTTAAATACTTTCCCCCCTCATTCACAGGGTTGAATAACAACAGAGACATGCCTTTTTGTCCTCTTTGATTGGGTTAGCTATGCTTTCTCGCATCAGGTGACAGTACTGTCTGTGGGAAATGGTGCATGAGTAAGGGCGGTCTCACATTTGAGAGTTTTTAGCTCTGTTCCAAATTATTGAATGACTTTGTGAACATGACTGGCTTTGCTTTAGACAAGTTTCTTCACAAAAAGGTGAAAAAGGCCAAGTGTCAAAACATCATGATGAATCTGTCAGATGTATAAGGTCCTACGTGGTCAAAAAGGTTCACCATGGGACTAAAAAAAAAGCAATAAAGGAAGTGGGTTTTATAAGAGTTATGTGAATTGTGAAAGTTAACCTATGTACATGTGTGTTATCCTTTAAACTATTTAAATATGAATCAGCAGCTGACTAAAAAAACTCCTTTCCCAACTGTTGTGTAACATATACCTAACATAAAGTGTGGCATAAAGGTGCAAAGCCACTTTTCTCCACTTCAAAATCAACTGGAACAGTGTTCCCTCCTTAAATCATAGTACACTTTTTTGCTGTCTCGCTGTTTTGCAGATTTTTCCAGTGCAAAATGTACCTCATCTCCTATATAGAATGCATTCAGTTTGATAAATCTACATAAATATTTGACCGCTGTAAGATCTTTGTGTTCATTCTATAATACTGGACTTGTTTTTCAAGGTTTGAACTTTGAGAGATTAAACAAGAACAGTGTCAAAATGTCCATGCTTGTCAGAGAAAAGTCTATAAAGTGTGTAGTGAGGGATTTTACAGCCTTAACACATCTGGAATCCTACTTTGTGGCTTATTTTCAGAACATAACCCTCTAAATTAACAAGGGAACACTGTAGTTGGGTAAACGGTTGAACAATCACGGTAGTTGCAAAATGTACACAGTGGAGCTAAAGCTCTGGTGTTAAAGGGTTAACTAGAAGCAAAACGGCAGGACTATATACATTTTCCAAAATCATTGAAGTCACATTTAAAGACCACTAAGTGGAATGTTTTCATCAAGTCTGTAAAACTATTATTTCCTCATAATACAAATAACAGAAAATCCCATAGGACTGATAACATCAGGCATCTGAAGTTCTCTCTGAACCTGCTGATGAACTGAAAATGACCTCAAAGCGTTGACAGCAGGGAGGCTGAAAACAATATGGCGAGCGTGTTTCCCTGCCTGTCTTTCTCTGTCTTGTCAGGTTGCAGAGCTTCCACCGGAGGCCTGACTGACAAAGGCCCTGCAGGGTGGAGGGGAGAGGCAGGCTAGGCTGAAGGATGGATGTCCTATCCATCACGACCGCTCTTGCTGGTGGGCTAAGGAGTCGACGCGCAGTGGTGAGGGAAAGATGGCCAGTAAGGAGTCAGCACTCCTTGACAACACCAGATTCATCATCCAGACAAGAACAGCCTAGAATCTGTCTGTGTGGTGACAGCAGACAGAATGACTTCTTCCACTCTGGGCAAGGACCAATGTGCTGACCAAGAAAAAAAAGGCTGTTAGGGGCTATAAAGATACAATTTTGTGGATTTCCGGAAACAACACAATCAAACAGATTGGCTGGCTTTAAATCTTGTTGTTGGAGTCACCCTGGGATTACTTTGTTTTATTTTGCTTTTATTGAGAGTGAAATGAATAAAAAAGAATTATACACCAATCAATTATTCTGCAGTTCAGAAGTGTGAAATCTGAAAATGTGACAGCTGGGTTTGATGATTAGAAGCAAACTTTTATTTTTGCAATCTCCTCAGCAAACGTTCCCTCGAGGGATGCCACAATTCTAAGTTTAGACCCGAACCGAATGTTACACCATTTAAATGAATTGTGAGGAAAGTGAAATGTTGCATCCATACTGCATATGTTTACACTGAAAGTGTCAAACGTGTGTTGTGATAAAATTGTAAAGGATTGATTATTCATTGCTTTATTAAATTACACCAGATTAGGTTATTTTTTGTTACTTCTTTAATAGCAAAATAATTATTTTCAGTATTTTTATGTTTTTTTGGGGGGGTGAAAAAAATCATATGCAGTGTTCTCTTGCAATATCGCAGGTCACTTTTTCGCAGTTTTGCTGTTTCACTGAATTATTTCAGTGCAGTTTTGCATATAGGCTGTAGACCTCATCAGTTAATCTCCTTTATGTCGTGTCTCCTGAATCGACTGTGTAGAGCTTGATAAATTGGCATACATCTTCATCGCGGTCAGATCTTTTTTTCATTCTATAATACTGGACTTTTTTTTCTATGAAGGTTTGAACTTGGAGATTAAACAAGAGAAAAGTGTGAAAACATTCATGTCTGTCGGATAAATGTGGATAAAGTGTGTAGAGAGGGGATTTTACAGCCTTAAAACATCTAGAATTCACAGATATCACCTATTGGTGGTTATTATTAGAAAATAACCACTGCGATAAACAAGGGGAATGCTGTATATGTACCTAAACAAAACTGGAACCTAAGAATTGAGGTTAGAAGGGAAAAGTGAAGAAGGTGAATCGCTGCATCCCTCATTTGCAGAGAGATCTCCGCATTTCATCATTGTCTAGAGAGTAAAGCAGAGCATTTACAGAAAAAAAGAACAATATTTAAACAAGAATAATCAGGAGGAGAATTTGTTTCACTTTAAGATTTGTAGCCTGGTTCTAACAGCAAAATGAATGTGGTTATACAGTGAATGGATGACCCT
Organism: Oryzias melastigma; assembly: GCF_002922805.2. NCBI lineage: Eukaryota > Metazoa > Chordata > Actinopteri > Beloniformes > Adrianichthyidae > Oryzias > Oryzias melastigma. The sequence continues at coordinate 26,633,472 of NC_050526.1, forward strand.
TTAGATGTCTTTGTATTCTTTTGGGAGCTAATAACAAAGATTTTTTAGTTGATTCTTTCAGAATAAAGCACCACTGTAAACCCAGCACCATCGCTCAGCAGCCAGTGTTCAGAGTTACAGCGGCTCTGCCTTTTTGGTTGCAAAGGTGGATTTGTTCCCTGACATGGAGGGAATGCTAAACACACAAAGACTCTCAGGTCAAGAAGGTGGATAAAGACATGAGCTAGTTAAACTCCAGCCCTCAGCATTGACCTGCAGGGCTAAGAGGCTCCTGATAAGGCTAGTTTAGGGGCACGCCGCAAATTGGTAAGGCAGAGAGCAGAGAAGGTTAGAAGAGCTTTAGCGGATTTGACTTAATATAAACAGCTATGTGAAGCCAAAGAGTTTCTTAAACTATGATGGAATGATTTAGTGTTAAGTTTCAGTCTTAGAAAAAGAGAATGGAATCTTAGCTAAAGTTGTCATTAACTATATATTCTCAATGAACTGCTTACGAAAAAGACAATCACCCGCTATGGAAGGCACAGACTTCACAGAAAACAATTGCGGTTTTATCACCCCAGCAGTGCAAGAAGCACACTGAGAGGCATAAAACTGATTAGAGAGGAATGAGAAATGAAAAATGAAGCCATTTTTATTCACATGACACCAGGGAATTGTGCATTCACAAACAGATTACCTTATACCGTGTCACTAAAGTGACAGCTGAAGAAATGTGCAATAATTTTGCAGAGCAGGAAGCAAAATAGGCTATAACAGCGAGTGGGATGCTGTCTGTGCTTTGCAGACTAAAACACAGGTGGTACGCTGCAGCCTTTCACAAAGACACCTGTACTCAGAATGAAGGAAAAAAAAACATTCATGGATGCCAGGTTTTTAAATTTACAAAGGACAAAAGAGACTGAAGAAAAATATAGTTTGAGTCGGTTTTTACATGAATCTCCACCCAGTGTGCAGCTTTTTCTGAACTGAATTTATTAATGAAATACCAGTACTACCTAATCTTTATCAATATTTAAGTCTCACTACGATGATATTTTGATCTATTTTAAAAGCATTCTCAGTAGTCTTTTAATTATGATTATGCTGTTTTTAGCCAAAAACCTGTTCTTTTCTAGGACTAAGTTTCTGCAGAGTGGCAGAAGTTTATTAGAGATTCACCTCTGTGTTGTGGGCGGAGTCACCGCCTCCCTTCTCCTCTCTGCTGCTGAGAGTTCTCAGTTTACACACTGTCCAGCTAACTTACAGCCCACACGGCCAAAACCTAACCATTACCAATGTAATGGCAAGCAATATTGGAGCTATCCAGCCGAACACTTTTGATCCAGATCCAGCTCAGACGAGGAAAGCAAAGATGTACATGAACCTATTGCTACAAGTGGATGCATTCAAATGGAGCAGAGCAGGGAGTTGTAGCCCACCCACCGTATTTTCTACATAAGAAATATGCTCTTTTTCAAACAGCATTTTTTTCTGTTACTGCTTCACAGCTATTTGAATGAAGACACCTTAAGAAATGCAATTTCAAGCTTAATTTTCTTTATACATGTTATCCATCATCAGAAAAATGTCATAAGAACATGTTAAAAACTTTTCCTCTGGGTGACTCTTTTAGTTATTTCCAAATTAACAGTATCACATATTGTGGCTTTGAATGATTAAAAAATGGCTTTTTCAAAATAACTTTTTAAGGATAAATCATATTTTTTTGGTAATTCAATTCAGAGATAAATCAAAGATAAATTAGAGACCAAGAAGAAGACAGAGTAGCTGCTTTTTTTTCCCCACCCTCATCTACTTTCACTTTTTAAAACAAAACTCAAGTATGTGGTTTATTTTATCTGAAACATTCTCCATTTATTCAGTGAAGTAGTTTATGACATAGCATGCTCAAAAAGTTATCTTAAAAAAAATAAAAATAAGCAATGCTTCTTTTTGAAGTCAGCCGCCGCTGGTGTGTATTATACACAAAAATGTTTTTATGTTGTAAACAAATGAACTCTATTGTCTAATGTCATGCAAATATTCACAGTTTTACAGCTTTCTTTGTCACTCTCCTGGCTATGTCTGTATGAAGATGAACAAAATTAACATATGAATGAACATGTGTCTGACTAACTGATTGCTTCTGCTTTGCAAGATGGATGAAACAATTAATATTGTGTATCCGCTGCCTAAAAAAAATTGCTCCAGCTGAAAAGCTGCCGTTTTGCAGAGGTAGCTTTAGGCTACTGCGGTTATGTTTTGAATAAATACATAAATAAAGGTTGTTGTGGATTTAAAAGAAGAACTGTGACCCAATTTCAATACGTTTTTAGGACAATTTTCAGGGCAGAAATGGCCAAAACATACATTATTTTCTTAGTTCCTGCTCTTTTACGAAAAAGTCCAGAGGTATAGGCTTCTTAAAACTATTGTTATAAACACAAACTGTAATATCCTTTTCTGCTTTTGTACTTAGTAATTTGATCAAAGTGAAGAACCGAAGGCAAAACCTTTAAAAAAAATGAGTTGGTTCCCACTAATTGAGCAAAAATCCTAATGCCGTTTGTTTCTGTTGAAGCAACATCTTTAGCTGATAAACATTGTTCTAATCAGAGCCGCTGCAGGCAGTGCCAAGGTGACCCGAACAAAACACAAAATAATGTGACAATGTGACACTGCCAGAAGCAAAATAGCCTGTCACGCTTGCTCGGTATAAGGAAATGATGACTGCTATTTAGCAAATAAATCTGGAGCCGCTGCTATTAAAAAGGTGGAAAACAATCAATAGCTTTCCCAGGTTGCATTTATGTCACTGTGAACAGGAGACTGGCCTGAGAATAGATGAGTGAGCAGATGCAGAGTTTCCCGTCGTGGTGATTATGAAGCGAGAACAGCTTGTAAAACTTGTCTTGGCGACCTAATTGATCACAGCAGGAGGCATAATAAATGCCTTAAATAAACCAAATAAGCATATCAAGGAAGTTTTGTGTCATAGCTTAAATTAATTACATACTTGAGTCCAAATGAGTTTAAAAAGGCGCCGGGCTCACTACAAAGACTAAATACAGCCTGAGAAAGAGCTTTATAATTCTAATTTGGGGCTTTGTAAATGTTGACCCTTTATGGTAGAAACTGATTTTACTATAAAAGTGCAAAACTGTGTCCATATGAATTCATGGATAATTATCCATTACTCATAAGAACTGGTTTAGCCATTTTTTTTTATTTTTTTTTTAATTTTGTTCCCACAAGACAAACAATAAAAACAAAACAATACAACATTTGTGACAAAGGGGAACAGAAGGTGACATATTATTATTTCTTCTCCTTTTCTTAGTAAATAAAGCCATAGGGACACTTTTCCCCCCGTCTTTCAAAACAATAAACTTAAAGGAAAAAATGGAAAAGATGGCAAACACCAACAAATGTGGATTCCTTAACGAAACCCCTGTGCTCTATTTTGAGGTCCAGACGACCCCACCCTTATATTGATGTGTAATACCTCACATGACAAAGGTGGACAGGATTTTATGTCTGCCACGGACACCAGTGAAGATAAAAAATTCTTGGAAAAAAGTTCAGTGCACTGTCTTGTGGGGTCCAGATGACCCCACTTGTAATGTAAACATGCCTAGGATAGCACAAAGTTTACACACATAATTTCAATATAACTTATGGACAAAATAACTATAATTTCCTATTGTTTATACTTTTGGAAAAATATTTTTTTTTAACCCATTGATACCTATTTATCCGAATATGCAGCAAGCCACTTTTGCTTCAAACTTTTTTTTTTTTTTTTTAAGCATCTACTGGAAAGCAAAAACTTAAGTTTTTTTGCAGCCCTCAAGTGGTTAAATGTATTTGTCGGTTACTCTAAATTGCCCCTAGGTGTGAAAGTGAGTGTGAATGGGTGTGTGACTGAGGCCCTGAGACAGACTGGCGACCTGGCCAAGGTGTTCCCTGCCCTCACCCATCAGTTGCCGGGTGAGGCTCAAGCACCCCCGTGACCCCAAAAGGGACAAAGCGACTACGGAGATGAATGAATGAGGTAATATTAGTGAAGGACTTTATGCATTCATTGAAAGCACTGTTTTTGCTAAATCTGTGAATTGTAATGTTAAATTTAAAGCAAAAATGGAGTGAAAGGTTCCGTATATTTAACTTACCATGACTATTCCTTATGTTTTTTTTTTTTGTTTTTTTTTGTAAAATGAAAAATGGATTCATATAAGTTTGTGCTTCCCCAATTTTAACACAATATGTAAGGTTTAGAATAAATAAGAAAGTATATAATAAATAGAATGCATTGGTGTCTAATGACCATTTAACTTTCTACATCGAGCAGTTATTTTTATTATTATGACTTGTTTATTAACACAAACTAAAGCTTTTCATGTTTGATATTTTTTTTTGACTGAGCAAAGAAAAAAATAAACAGATAAGCCAAACTAACAATGAAATGAATGTTTTTAGAGATTGAAGACAGTATAGGTTGAAGGCAGCTGCTGCTGATCATCAGCCTTTGATGAGCAGAACGTCAGCAGATGCTCCGTTTTCCAGAGAAACCAACATGTTTTTTTCTAAACTGCTGGTTCGGAGCTCTTTCTGTCAACACAACACCAAAAAAAAAGAGCAAAAGCAATAAGAGGTTTGACTCCAGATAACCATAGAAGTGTACAAGTATGCTTCTTCTTCTGCCCATCAGGTGGCTGTGAGCTTTACATCGTTACAACCCATGTTGGGCTAACATTTATCTGTATTGGCTGGTCATTACATAAAAATGTCACTTTTATCATGATACAACAAAAAACGTTTCTGAGAATAACTCTCATGATATAGTGCTGTTCTCAGCATGTGGTCATGATGATCCTAATGTACCAGCACGCCACGCCACGCCACATTTCAGGAAGTGAGAGCTATTAAAGTTCAGCACCAGAAGAAACTGGATGTGTTGGAGAAAGTGAGACAGTTGCATAAACTCAAAGATCAAAATGCCACCATGATAAACGACATGATCATCACTGGATTGAAAATCAAATCTGGGTCGTATGCGCACGCAGTGACCACAGGGAACAGATGAATCCAACGAGCTGGAGCTGATCTCATCCGAGAAACTATTGGGAGATTTTTCAAGTTCAAAGGGATTTTTTTGGATACGCTAACCTTGTAGAGATTAATTTGTCAGTTTGTCCATTTGTCTCACCAACAGAGACTCTCCAAATCGCCGCTTTGCTCTAAATTTCTACACATGACATGAAGCTTTTCAAAAGCAAAGAAATTCAGTTCCAGTTGCGAGAAAAAACAGGTCACAGAGGAAAAACCTGAACTGAATAAAGTTGCTAAAAAAGAAAATGTTTTCTAACCTCTCTACCTCCTCTATTGACTAAAATCTTTTTGTAATTATCGCTGTCTCTGATGCTACATTCATAGAATTAGAATACATATGCATACCTTCTATCCATGAAGCTCAAGCTGGATCCTTAGACTGTATAAACACAGTGAAACTTTCCATAGTTTTGACTCACCAAGCACCTTGATGGACACCAGAACCCATTTCTACAACTCAATTGGTGTAAAGGAATCCGGATCATAGTGAAAAGCAACAGAACTGCTCAGAATGTTTGTTATTGGATAAAAAATTATTTTTGTAATAATGAATCAGTGGAGACACAGAGGACTCCATGCTTGAACGTATCGAGTGTGATATGCTTCTTTTAAAGGACTACATGAAGAAAGATGATGTGCAGCTCACTCTATCGTCTTTGTTAGCACCACACTATGATGACACCTTCATTTAAGCAGTTGTTGGAACCACACCTATGTAAACGCTCAGCAGCAAAAAAAAAAAGAAAGAAAAAAAAAACATGACAAGTCATTCTGAAACCGCACCACTCTGACCCAAGGTGAAGTAGTCTATGAAATGAAAATGAGTAAAAAGAAAAACCTGTCAGAGCAGGGTCACAAGGTCACTTATTTATTTCAACATTTGGGGCTTTTCTTTCTAGCCTCTGAGCACTCAAGGTTTTAGGGGAAAGCATAATGTGAGATGTTATTAAGTGGGTCTCATCATTAAGTGATGGTGTTCTCACAAGTGTGAGATACACACACACAACTGCAGACGTTCACAGACTTTATGGCTCCTATCAGGATGCACTTCGACAGCTAGTAATGAAAGTGTCTCATTCGCAATTCCAATCAAAATCTAATCAATCACAACTTGCATCTAAGAAGCCTTCACACCCTGTCTGGCTCTGGCTCAGAGAGGTTGAAGGAGCAGGAAAATCCAACTAAATTTAATCATAAGCCATCAAAAACAAACAGGCAGCAATGATAAAGACAGAGCTGCACGTGGTGAATGGACTGAATTTATAAGGAGTATACTGCGACAGAGCAAACTCAACTGACACCGTCCTGGAGCTGTCACTGGACAGGAAGCGGGCTAAAATGATCCTATCAATCACATAATCTCAGATTCTAATGAGCTCCCAAAACCAGCTAATAAAAGTGATCAAAGACAGGGAATAAAACAGACATTTATGATTCAAAACCTCACACAAAAGTTAAGGTAAAAATTAACAACAACGTCATGAAAAAACAAACTAGTTAGTAATAAGAAAAATGTAAAAGACAAGATCATAAGTTAGAAAATCCTTGGCAGTGTTAGCAAATCAAATTTTAGCAAACTTTCCATCAGAAGCATAAAATGATTATACACTTCTGGGTACGTTCAAAACACGCCAAGCTAAAACAAAAGAATAGCTGGAAATATCTGAACAAAGAGCAACAGAAAAACACTCACGCACCTGCCAAAAAAACACATCCGACACATTACCAGGAGAAAAAAGTCCTGTTTGTTTAATTACTTAAGCCAGCCCTGAAATCAGAATGTTACACCTGAAGAAAGAAGTTGTCAGTGATCACTGCTGTTAGTGTTCAGAAAAGCTATCACAGCAACAATTCCAGGAAAGTTGAAAAAAAGGATTTGATAAGAACTCAACAAAGGCTGACTCTTTTATACCAGTAATGCAAAAACAGCCATGACTCAAGACGGACAAAAAAATGATACATTTACTGAAAACACCTGACAGCTTAGAATAGAGCCCTGTGTGCTTTGACAGCACAAAATAAAGAGACTATAAACAATGTCTCAAGTTTGTCCTAAAATTTAAAGGTCATGTTCCATATTAGTATCATATATTTGTTTTTTTCTGAGGAGGAAGCTGTGATGTTGAGGGTCAAATTCATCTCACAGCCAAATCTGGGGCATAACATCCTAATGACTCAGAAAAAAAGAGGTCTTCATTATGTGATTTGACTATTGTTATGTTTTGTTTTAAGACGGACAGAGAATTTATTCTTTAAGATTTGGTCACAACTTTCCATACAGGTGGATACGAGATGGGTGAATAATTGGCTAAAGGCATACCCAAAATATTAAGGTCGTAGTAAGTTTGTAGGGCAAAAATGTTCATGAACATTGTTTGGCATGTACATGCTTTTCAGAGTGTATTTTGTGTGGAAATACTGCAGGGTGTCCTACAGACACACCATGACCATGCAGCACTCATGTATGGTCAGCATGGTCACACCTTATTAATGATTAGAGTGTGATGTAAGGACACCCTTTGACAGCATCACCTGTACGTCATAAGTTGGTGTAACTTCCATTATCTTTACAAATACATCACGATACACTAATCACACGCACAACAATACATTTCGTTTTACATTACATCTCCTGATGTGGACGTACGAGCGTCAAGGTAACTGTATGATATTGTCACTCCTCTCTACCACAAACCCAAAATTCAACCACGGCCATACGGGTCAAACCCCGTACAGGTGTGTGTGACTAATTGATTTATTTGCCTTCTCCTCTGTTTCACTCAATCAATGGTAAGCACTAGAGTCTTTGGGTTGATGCTTATTGTGTAACTGATTGAAGGGAACCTATTCATTAAAAAGTATCATATATTTAGGAAGAGAAGTTAGACTGTGTGTCATCCTTATAATCTGTGAACATTTAATTTTGCTTAAATAATTACAATTTGTCCAAATGTTTAAGCACTAACTCCTTTTTATGGCTGTAATGTTTGTCTCCAAACCCCTAAAATCTATTGGTGGAAACTAGATTTATGATATTTTGGATTTAAATAAAGCTAAATCTACTCTCAGTAGGGTCCAACCTTGCTTTGCTAGCCGATTGCAATGGGAAAGTTTTGTTGAAAAAACCTTTTGCATGCAGCAGAGGCGCAAAGGGAGGGACGGCAGCTGGTGCGGCTCTTGGTGAGGGATAAGGTCAGTGGCAGAAATACCCACACTGCATCTCTTGGGATAACAACAGAAACATTCAAATCTTCAAATCTCAAATAAACGCCTCTCAAGGGAAGTTGTGTGTTTCTTCTTTCCGTCTCATTGCATTCAGCGGGCCCTCAACCATGGTTATTATTCACTGCTCATTATCACGGCTCTGATTAATAAGAGCAATTTCAGAGTCCCCTGGCACCGGATGGGAAGAAAAGAATGGTGTGTTTTCCTTTATCAACACAGTGTGCTACTTAGAATGGAGGAAAAAAATGGCTAAAAGCAGGTGACATTTATCTAAGCTTATCTGCAGCTGAATTGTTTGTTTTTTCTTTAATCATTTTTTGAGAAATTTGATGGTCAAGAATTCAAAACATGCTACCATTCCTCATCAACAGCTGTTGTTATATTAAACTAAATTAAAACTACATTAAAAGACGTATCAGCATATCTTAAATATCACTCATGATCTTTATTTGTTGAGAAAACTGTAGTAACTGAAAAATATGCAACAAATGTCACAAAAACACAACGTAAAAACAATGTCACTAATGCAGTGATGATCCGTGAACTCATGGAAAAATAAATCCCAGAGTCAAAATGATCTCAGAGATTTCCATTAGCCTCCTTCTGGGTCAGCAGCCAGCAGCAGGTAATGACAGTGGACCAAAATAATGACTTTTTTTCCTGATTTTTGTTTCCAATACTCATAATTTGTTTATTCCACGTCTTCTTATTGAATAAACCCGTGCGGGATAAGGTGTATCCAACACTTAGTTTGGCTGTTTATGTATGTGGTATGTTTTTGATTAGTGTTGCTCAACCTTTTTCAGGCCTCGAACTGGTTTAATATCAGACAATATTTGCACAAACCAGCCTGTACGAGGCAGAACTGAGCATACATATTTTTTTTATTTTTAACTTCCAGGTTTTCTCAACGTTTGAGGGTAAAGTTTATCTTGATCCTCTGTAAAATATGCTCCTTCACTTTATTTGTATACTAGATTTCATGTAGAATCCATTAAAACGTCATAGCCTTGTTCGTTTGCAGCAACAGATAGAAAAAAAAAAGCAACAGTCTCTATAACTGGTATTTTCTAAATAGAATCATAAACGTGAATCCACTTTAAAGCAAATTTAGTAGAAGCATCCAAAAAATGGTTGGCCGTCTTCCCCCCCCCCCCTGCCAACTGTCCCATGGTCCGATACCCGGCTGCCCGGGCGCTGGGACCACTGTTTTAGATACTATAAGGTTTGTAATGCTGCAATAAAATAGTTTGGCTGAAATTAAGAAACTCTACTTCCATACAATGCCGTTCACTAAAACTTTACTTTCTACATTAAGATTATCCACAAACAATTTGACATATTTTGGCTAATGTCCAGGACTTAGCAGTAAACACCTGTCTCAAACACCACCCCCCACGTCACATAAACGAAACCCGTTAAGATGCACAACAGACTGAGAAGAAAATGATGTGTAAAAACGATGAAAGCATCACACAGAAGCACAATCCCTCGACATGCCTCTTACAGACCTCTGTTTCAAAGACACTGAAGCAATTCAGTTTCTCCACAGGCTAATTTCCATTGCTTGTTGCAGTGACAAAAGCACCAACGCTCATGCTGCCCTTGTTTAAGGGAGCATTTGATTTTTGTTACAGGCATTTGTAGGTGTAAAAAGAAAACTTGCTGTGAAGTCACCTTCAAAGAAATGCCCCTGTGCCAAAGAATTACAAAGCTAAAATAGTTTCTCGGGGAGGAGGCAGCGAATCTATTATTCTTTAAAATGCAGCGCAATGGCTTTTATGAGAGTGTGGAAAAGCCATTTGAGAAGCAGGTCAGAGGAGCGAGCAGCTTGGCCCTGAGCACATTGTGTCTTATCCCTCTCCATTTCCACCACCTTGTCCCTGAATAATGGGCAGACCTCGTCACTGCCCCCAGAGGCTAATGGCTTCTCATGGAGGAGAGATCTACACAGAAATACCTCCATGGGTAATCCGCCTCTTTAACCATCAACATTTTATGGGTCCAGTCCTGCTGTGCACGAAATCGCATAGAGGAAATAACCAATTCAAACCCCTGTAGGATATTGACTAAGAAAGCTCAATAAAAGCTGCAGGTGAAAATTTCATGAATAGATATCCTCAAATTTATTCAACCATGTTAAAAATGTTGATCGCCATACGTCAAAAGTCTGTATTATCTGCAAAAACAAATCTATGCTAGAGGTTATATGGTGGTTAGGTTTTTTACCATTAAATAAAACCATGTTTGAATAAAATCTGTCATTTTCAAACGTGTTTTGTACCCCCCCCTTTCTTTTTTTAAACACCAGTTATCTATTTACTGGTTATAAATTGTCTAAGACTGCTTTACCAAAAATGGTTAATTATTTTTTTATGGCCCTGTTAATGTCTCTTTTAGATGTCACACATTGAAAATTGTTTACTTCCTGCCCCAATGAAATAAAATCAATTTAGATAACCTTTTTTTTTTTTTTTTTTTTTTTTTTTTGCAATATGGATGGCGCTACGTTGGGGGCATGCATTGTCAGTTAGCAGTGATTGGTCCCAGTTGGTCTGAGTCAATGGTTGTGTCAGAATTCCACCCCTAACCCCTAACTACAAAAAAAAAACGACATAGTGCGGGACATAGTGCCCTGCATTTTAAAGGTAATTCGGACTTGATGCTCACTACTTTTAGTTTTTCTAAAGACCAAATATGACGTCATCGATTTTACTAAGGGAAAAAAAAACTAATAAAAACAAACATTTCACAACGTTTATTTCAATGGCAACCACTGTAGCCAATCAGAAGTAAGCTTGTTGGAGGGCTACATCCCCTATCACTTGAAAGCTGGTTAAATTAAATTTGTCAAACATTTTTGAACTTTGGACATGGGGAACAGCAGGCTCCACCTACTTTTATTGAAGCCTCCGATTAGTCCATGAACATCGTGAAAAAAAAAAAAAGAATATTAGAGTTTGGAGGATGTTTTGAATTAGCTGTTTATCTTTCAATAGAAGCCTATAGGATTTTGGCTTCCTGGGTTTTGGCAAGTACTTCCTATCTGGAGGGGGATGGGCACTCAGTCCAGTTCTCATATGCAGTCACTCATATACATGCTAGAGAAAATTTTTGTAATTTAAGTAATTTAACACTAAAGTTACAAAGTTTTAAAAGAAAAAGATCAAAGTAAAGTCAGTGTCAAGCTATAAATCTGTAAAGAAAAAGGTTAATATAGTAAAATAACTTATGTAACTAAGTATGCTGACTTCACAAGGACACAGTTTATTTAAAGTATTAAAAAACTGTCAATCAGTGTTACAGGAATTAAATGGATCTATACTTTGTAAAGCTAAAGGACAAAATGGTTCAGGAAATTGAGTCTTAAAGACTCATTTGTACCTTTATCTTCCTTATCGCCTTTAGTACGTTACAAGCCTTCACTGAATCTTTTGGTGTTCAGTCATGGTGATTTTGTGCATTTCTGGCCTTTTTCAAATCCCTGCAACCTTCTTTGAAGCAATAAAAATGTTAACTAACAAACTGGAGAGCCAATGGTTTCTGTTCAAATTCATGGAATCATCTTAAAACATTTTTATAGGATTAAAAAACTCATGCATCGAGCCAAAATATGCAGAACCATTAAAAACATTTGGTTATTATGCAGAACTTGTTAAAATGAAGAAACAAAAGAGAAATGTATCCTTCAGTTTCTATTAAAAATGCAGTAAAAGAGAAACTCAATCATTTTTCTGCAAACTTATAGAATTACTCAATATCCTATGAATGTGATTTATTCAATTCAATTTTTCAGTCGAACAATAAACTGTGACCAATAAAAGAATATAAAAATGTTTAATTATTTTTTTTTTCTTTTAAAAGTCTGGACAAACTTCTACTCCACACAAAATCAGTCTTGCTGAGACAGTTTTTATCTGAAATAAAACATACAGGCTAAAGGACACATTAATGATTGGTCGTACTTGAACTTCTTTTCTTCTCTTATGATGCTGTTTGAAGAGCTTTTGAGAGCTGCACAGCAGTGGAAAATGAAAAATCAAACAACTATGTAAATATAAAAATAGTCAAAAAGTACTCATCAAATGTATTGTTCCAAAAAAGGTAAGCTGAAGGTAAAGTGTTGAGTCAGAAACCAACGCAAAAAAAAAGGCTAATTTTGTTGTCAACCGAACGCACAGACTGATATTGGCTGATGTGTGGGTGGGCCAACTCTCCGGGGGGAAATAATCCTGTGGCTGAGGTCAATTTCACACTCATGCCTGCTCCAAATGTCTGCTAACACATACAGAAATGTACACAAGCTCGTGTAAGCGCCGGGAACGCACACACCCACTCCTCACACTTTGACTTGAGGCAAAACAGGTGGGTTTAATGCCACAATCTCATCTTTCACAAAGACCGCACATGAAGTCTGCCAGAGATATTGCTCTCATAATATTCAATCAATACCACAATAAAACTGAACGGAAATGGGATAAAATTTCTGGAGAAGAGCTTTGAGCAGCGCTATTGCTAATCTCTGTTCAGTGGCTGTGCTAAACAAGGAGACGTCTCAGCTAAAGATGTGACAAGCTTAGGGTCACCGTGGGCATTGCAGCTTGTGATTGCTGAGCGACACAGTGGTGGAACTTTTCCTTCTTTTTTTATGTTTCCCAAAAGATCTCTACTAAAACTGTAGTTTACTTTTTATCTTTTCATTTTGATATTTTGAACAGGGAGCTCAACTCAGAACATAAAAGAAGCTGTATACGTTAAAGTAAAAATATTGATGGCTTCCCGGCAAGCATAATTAAGGCAGAGCGCTTGTAGCAGCATGAATATATCTTAATAACTTATTTCACAATGTGTGCATCATGTTCTTTTAATAAGCCTATTTTTTATACAAACTTCAGCCCACAAAACTTCACGTGTGTTTTTGTGTTGCATTAATTCCAGTTTCAATGGCAGTTCTAGTATAAATGAGATTATTATGTTATCACTTAGATTTAATACTGTTGGAAATATATTTCTATAGTCTCGTAAAATCTAATTTTATAAAACACTAAAAGCAGTAAAACTCCATGAACTGTGGGGTATACGTTTGACATTTTTAAGAGTAATTTTTCAGGCGGGGGGGAGGTGCAATCCATCTGTATGTGAAACATAAAGGGGCCATAGTGGATTTTAGAACAGATGATTAATTTAGATGCCATTACCAGACACCAAACATCATCTAACTTCAAAGTGTCTTGCAGGTAGGGGACCATCTGTTCTGCAGAGTAATCTACCAAAATGAAATACTGTTGCATATGCAACAGTACGAACCAATCTCTACATAGATACTCTACTTCTTAGATGTAAAAAATATTTGAAAATATCACCAAGAAAAATTTACAAATAGTGATGGAAAAAACTTTTCTATTATTAATTCACTGTTTTATTTTCTAATAAAGTGGCAAACTAAAACAATAAGTACTAACTCATGTTGTTCACCTTCTTAAGGTGAGCTGTTTAACCTTTTATTCTCATCCATATTTGCATGGTTATTCTAAAAATCTACAGTTTTAAAAATAGCAGCTAATCCAATTAATTACTTTAAATCAGTAAAAATGTTCATTATTTGTGAGCCATTAGTTGCCTTAATTTGACTTTTTTTTAATTTGAAATCTCTGCCGTTTCTTGGCAGTTTCCACAGCTCTGCCAAAAATGCTAATGGAGTCATTACTTGTAGGAAAGATGTTTGAGAGACGATGAATTAAACAACGTCTCCTTTTGCAGCTGGACTCAAAATGACCTCTGAGGCCCAGAAAACACAGAGAAGGGTCAGACGTTGATCGAAGCTCAAATTGGACACTTTATTCCACACAGCAGTGTGAGAGCACAGCTGAAAGATACGTGGCCCGGTCTAAATTAAACCGGGGTAGCTTTGTAAAAGTCTTTGCGATAGGTCATAATTGCAGCTTTTGAAACACGGCCGAGCAATTACTGGCTTCTGCTGCCTTCCAATAGAATCTCTGCGTTTTGTTTTAAGGTTTCCACACTTATTTCCTTTCTGCATTAAAAACGTCTTTATAGCATTCATTCTGAATTCATAGAATTTTGTAATGACTTTTAATCATGCGTTCTGCTCATTCTAAATTAATATTATTATGTGTTTCCACCTACAGAAGATCTCATTCCAGGCATGTGTCATAGTAATCCACAGAAATTCTTAATGTCTGACACGCAGGCAATGAGGGGAATGAATGGAAACTTGATTTTTTTGCATAACAACATCACTCATGAAGCATTTTTTTTTTTTTTTTTCATAAATCACAAAATGAAACTTTCTCAATTCAAAGTAAATACATTTCAAAATGATAAACAGTTAATCAGCAGGTGGAAGACTTCGGAAACAAATCCAACCAGTTCCTTTTCTTTTAACATTGAAGTATTTCTTTTCTTTCCCAATCTGCTGAACCTGTTAACGTGCGGTGGAACGAGGAGCTGCAGGAGTATCCAATGACAGAACAGTGACCTCTCAACAACTGATGAGCGACCGCAACCATCAGATAAGCATGCAAACAAAACCCTGAGTAGAGGTGATGAGAAACACTGAAATGCAAAGCAATGCTTCAATTGTTGAAGCAAAAGAACTGTTTTTAAATCTTAAGCCTTCGTCACATGCATTTTAGGGTTGTCTGGCTCTGTGGAGGATCATAGAGAGGAGCTTCTTAAGGGGAGCTCAAGTGTCTCTTGCAGTTCCCTTGAGGCTCGTACGAACACCTCAAGGAGCATCATGAAAACGGAACGTACCATTGCTGTGTGTTTGGTAAGTGTATCACGAGGAATTTGTAAAAATAATGCAAGTTGCAAAGGATTATGACGCATGGGTGATGCTGTCATACTGTGTCCTTTTGGCACACTAGTTGTTTTTAAGGTGTGAAAAATGGCCACTTACCGACTGTGCGCAAATTGAATTGATTAGGGTATGCATTTTTTTCTCTGTCTGTGGCCCGGTACCAAGCAGCCCTCAGACCGGTACCAGTTCGTGACCCGGAGGTTGGGGACCTCTAATTTAATGGGAACAGCTAGCACGTCAGAAAACGACAACCAAAATGTAAAAAAGTGACGTGGAGGGTCAATATATGGTTATATTATATGACAGGTTGGGAGTGAGAAGGCATTGGTTTTATAAGTGTTTGCTATGACGTTTCGCCTGCAGCATGCCTGTAGAAAAAAAAAAGTATGCAGGGATATTTTGAGTAGTTTTTGAACTTAAATTACTCGATAAGGTGCGTGCCACCTGCGTGCCCTGTACAGGATGGTACATTTTTCAGCCCATATCCACTCATAGACAGTTCTGACAAAGGCTTTTAGTGGAACTATCTCCATTAAGCCAAATACCACTGCTGCAGCAACTACACCTCTGCACATTAAAATAATATTAATTGTGATTTATAAATTCCACTTAGTACAGAGTGATTCTTTTTTTATTTTAATTGTGTATTTGGGTGAGGTGCGGAAATACATCTGATACGAGCAGCCCATTTTACCACCATAGTGCCCGTCTCTGTGTCTTATGTCTTTGAGTCAAACCATTAGCCATGTCTTGCCCATCTTCTGGGGCTCTGAGGGCTGACCAGGCACACTGGGGTGACAGAATCAGGAGGAAAATGAGAAAAATAATTGGAAGGTCAGACATGATCATGGCCACTCCAGTGAAAAACAAGCTCTTAATTGGTATAAGAGCCGTTTGGTGAGTTTTCAAGGTAAAATGTAAAAGCACTCATTATCCTTTCTTGCAGCCATTTTTTTCGGAGGCCACAGCAGAGATAGCTTACGCCTTCTTTCACAGAGCTGAGCCTTGACCCAAGGCAGCCTGGCTTTCTGCTGGACCTGGACTTTAAAATATTAAATCGCTTAAAAAAAAATAATTAGTAAACCTGTCTGAAAATACTTAGGTGAAATATGAAACTGCGTTTGGAAAAAGCAGGTGTCAAAGTAATTATACCACTTTTTTAAACAACCGGTGGAAATGTCACCTTTTGAAGTAAACTTTTTGTTCTTTGACACATCTCCTTGTTAAACTAATCAGGTTGCAGAATGGGTACATGGCCTTAAAGCGGGATTGAAAAACACCAAGCTCTCTTTCTTCCCCACTTTGAATCCAGCTAAAGCCATAGTATCACCTGTAAGAGCTCCAAACTTTGAGAATCTTCCAGAGTATTGTGCAGCAGAATGAGTGTCACCCTGTGGGACAAGTCCTTTCATCAAGCTTCCCTCCTACCCTGACCCTGCCATCTGGGGAAACAGATGATACTAATGAGGGGTGGCTTTCTTGTCTCTTGGCAAAAAGCGCACACACACTACTTCCATTGTGCTACACTGTCCCAGCTGCCTGCTGGGAGTCACATACATCACTTATTACTGTACAAACACGCACAACTGGATGGACAAAGACAGGTAAGCGACAACGGGGGACATTTTCCAGGAAAGCGGGATACATCAGTCCTTTGTAACTATTGTAACTTTTGAACAACAGACTTTGAAAGCGACAACTTCCACCAGAGGCAGAGACTGGGTGTCAGGGTGGCACTAAGGGGTTTTGCAGTACATCTGGTAGAACTGGAGAGAAGCAGCATCTTTGAGATGCAAGGGTCAGACAAGGCTAATTAGTCTGCAGCGGCCCCTCAAATTCCTGTTCGGGGATATTAATGAAGCGATCCATAGGAAAGCAGCTGCTCACCACACAAACATCAGCGACCCAG
Organism: Oryzias melastigma; assembly: GCF_002922805.2. NCBI lineage: Eukaryota > Metazoa > Chordata > Actinopteri > Beloniformes > Adrianichthyidae > Oryzias > Oryzias melastigma. Next base: position 26,650,523 of record NC_050526.1, read on the forward strand.
CTACCCGCCTCAACAACTCACACTGCAACCTCCATTCCTCTAACCCTCCTGCAGCTCTGCAAATCTACCTCGGAAGGGCAATGCTGTGCTAGGGAAGAAGCCCATACTGCTCCCCCTGAGAGCGTGACAGCTCCCGATCGATGGCCCAGGAGCAGGAGGTGGATGAGCAAAGGGGTGGGGTGTGCAGCTGTGCATGTGTCGCTATGCCAGGAGAGGGTGACAGCAGGCTGGCTTTGTGTCCTACATCAAAAGAAAAATAATGTTTCCACTATTGTACAATAGTTTAAAGAATGGATGTCTTGTCTTCATTTTTTATCTATTCCAGCCTTCCTGTGGCGATGGAGCCTCGCTGTCATGAGTAACAAGTGAGGTAGTGCTTATTAGATTCTTCACGAGCAGATCTGCTCAAAGCTTCCGACGCAGACGGGATGTTTTCCTGTCATTTCCTCGATTTACACGCAGTCCATGCGATGTCACACAGAGTAATGCGTCTGCCTTCTATGAAAAATCTGCCTGAAGACCATTCCATTCAACAGCACTGCAACAGCTGTGACTCTACCGCTTTACACGCTACATTCTACTGCTCTAGTACTGTATATATCAGATACTAAAAGACTCACTATAATTAAAAATAATTATTTTCAAATGATTTCCAATGCTTCAAGTATTTTCAAAGTGATACCTGGTTATGTTGTTATGGTAATTTTCTGGGACATAGTTTCTGCAGGGTGGCAGTAGTTCATTAGAAACTTGTCCCTAAAAAGTGGGCAGAACTATTGGCTGCCCCATTCTCATAATCCATCTGTTTAGACTGTCTCCCACTAGTTTATAGCTGCTCACAACATCAACCTAACATTAGTGATGCAACAAAAATGGCGTACAATATTAGAGCTATCCAGCTGTAGACCAGATGCTAGCTCGAACGAGGAAAACAAAGATATTCATGGATCTAGTCATCTACAAGTGAATGCATCAGAAAGGAGCAGAGCAGGGAGCTTGTGGCTACCAGTTATAGGTTCTATGTCACACCTACAAGCTTTTTCTAATGGCAAGTTCTGTCTGTACCCCATTCATAGCATTTGAATAAAGAAATACTCCAAAAGTTAAAACCACCAAAAACATGATTTTCATTGAAGTGGGTGTTTCAGATAATTTGGTTCCACTCCTATAAACTGCTTCAAAGCTCTTCTTTCATAAGCAGCAATACTGTTCAACATCATAAAATCGAAAATAAATCCTTCCTCTGTCCTTATAGCTACAAGTAGGAAGAACGACAAATGCAGTGCAGAAGCCCGAAATCCTCCCACATTTTAGTTCTTTGGAAACCAATCATAGTCCAGAGCAGACACACCATCACACAGACGTAAATGCTGGTCACTTCTGTGGACTCAAAGGCTTTGTGTCAATCTGATTGGAAACTGCAAATAAAGCTTAAGGACAAGCAGAAGAATTCAGCTCAGATCAACAAGGTTTGGCCAACTGAAAGGCTATAAAAGCATGGAAAGCCGCAGCTTTGGCGAAGTAAACAGAACAGAACTGTATGAAGAATATATTTCACGGTTAATGTTGATACGATCATTAATTCAATTCAAAAGCATCATGTAAATTCAAAAGCTGTTTATAACAAGCTTTGGAAAACCAGTTAATCTTTGAGACAACAAATAAAGCTATGCCATACAAGGTAAAATATCTTAATATCCAGGAGTAGTTTTCAGTATTAGACTTCTGTTAAAGTGAAAACCAGAGAAAATTACATTTTTTCACTTTAACATATGTCCTTGAATGTGGTGCATGGGGTTAATATTTGCAGTGTGAAGTTCCCCCCATGGGCATCATTTAGCTTTTGTAGGCTGAGGTCTTCAAAGACGCATTTTCAGAATGAAATCGGTCTTGTTACGGCTCCGGCAGCTTATTTTATGCACATCCAGTGTGACCGCAGAGCTGAAGGCCAGAAGGCCAGTGTGTATGAGATCACCCCTGCAACTAAAGGTGGGCTTCTGGGTAAGGCCACTGTATGAATTCTGATGAGTCACATGGCTCCACTAGTGTCAAATCATTCAAACTTAGGAGGATAATGATGGAGATAAAAAAAAAAAAAAAAAAAATGGACATGCAAAGAAACGTATTTTTTGGACAAAAAGAAAGATGTAGAATTCAAAGCTTTTAAATATGTCATATTATTTGAATGAGCATCGATTTCTTCTGACATTTTCAACAAAGCATGTCGCTAGGAACCACCCCCAGAAGAGACCAAAATCCTGAAGATCAACTTTACCACCACAGACCCGGTAAAGCTTGGCAACATCAACTTGGAAGATGTGGAGACTTTATGGTCGTATGGTAAACCAATGGAGGAGGAACGAAGGGACATAAAAACATGAATTGGAAAGGCAAAAACATCCTTCTTCAGCCCCCAAGAACATCTGGAGATCCCACCTGATCACAACCTGCACCACAATTTCCCTGTTCGACTTTAACATTAAGTCTGTCCAGGTAAATGTCGTATACTTAGCGCTTTTCTACCTTCCTAGAAGGGCCAAAGCACTTTACAGTAAAATTCCCATTCACCCATTCTCACACACATTTACACACTGATGGCGGCTCCGCTGCCGAACACTGGCGACAATCTATAACCACCAGAGGCAATGTGGAAAATTAACCTACAATTTTCCAATCAGAGGTCAACCATCCAATTGCTACACCACGGCTGCCCTGTTATACGGATTTGAAACATGGAGAACGACAAAAACCCTTATCAAGAGATTCCAGATCAATTCCTGTTCCAAGATGAATCCTAAAGATCAACTGGCTGGAAACCATCAGCAACAAAGAGCTCTGGCATAGAACAAATTAGGCACTAGTGGAAGAAGAGATCAGAAGCCAAAGCCCAACCAGGGATTCAAGGCCTAACTAACTAACCATCTTGTCAGAAAGGATTGGCGGCCAGGCCTGATTCGCCAAAAACACAAGACCCAATAAACCTTCCCCAAGTTCTGAAATTTTGAACAATTGCCATTGGCATCCAGTAATGACACATTTTATAGATGTCACACACTCCCCTTCCTGATCCACCTCCAATAAAACAAGGCGCCAAAAAGTATGACCCTTTCTCTTATCCCATCTTAACACCTCCTAATGAACACTGACATTCCCTGAACCTTTTTTCTCCTCTTGATTAACTTGGAGCCCCATCTCTGCCTCAGAGCCGCCGTGGTCAAAGCGCTGACGAGAGTTAACCCTTGGCTGGCTCACGTTTCCCCGTAAACAATGCTGTGTCTGTGGTTCATGAGTTATTGAACACTATTGATTCTAGGGTCTGGGGGTGACAATAATGAGGCCACATATTGGGTGACAGCAAACACAACCTGTGAAGACAGCTCACTTCTCACTGATGCACACATATGTACATACACACACACACACACACATACAAACACACACTCTTGTCGCCTACAAGCTCCATGATAGCATCAGTATCCACTGTCTTTGGCAGCAGTTGGTTTTGCTCTCCTTATCTGGTCTGCTGTCAATACAGACAATCCTCTGCTCCACTGGGGGCATGAGGCAGTATTGACATTCAGCTCAAACCCACAGCTCTGAGTGGAGTCCAGGGTGTTACACATGAATTATGAATGCCTTGACGCCAGGGTGCTGAGCAACACCAGTGCCATCATAATTGAAACAATTGAAATGACAATACCAGATGGGTCAATAATTAGACAGCAGGAGGGGGAAACTTGATCCGGACGCTCCCCTGCTTGCCCTGCCAAACTAAACACCAGTCACATAGAGGGGACCTTTACCAGCATGCCCCACTCCCCTTCAGCGCACAGTCGCACGCTTTGTGACATGCAGAATTGCTTGTGTGTAGCAGTGTGTACATTTTTTTCTGTCACAGAGAGATCATTTCACACCCAATTCTGCAATAGCAGAAGCTTGTTTCCCATGAAAAATTCAAGGTGTCATATTTGGTTTCAAAATGTATCCTTAAGTAGTGGATAAGTAAACAACCGATCAGTAACAAGTGCAAGAAAAGCATCACTGAGTGTTGTTTGTCAAAGCGCTGTCAGCTCACAATGCTGATCATAACACTGCTCATCTACCATCTTGGATCGTCTGTCTGACATTATTCATCAGTGTTTCTTGGTCTGTGGAAAACATAGGCAGGCGACTGATCCTTTCATAAATCTGTGCTGAGGGCTCCCAGCAGATCCATTACACTGCTGGCTCTCCTGGCCATAGCTGCGACTCAAGGTGATCACCATAAAAACTACACACCGCACAGCCATCCCTCACTTCACAATGCCTTTAAACAACCTGGGAAATGGAGGCTCTGTGATGGGAAGAACAAAAACACACCAGGCAGTCGTATGTCAAAGAACAGCGCCTCCAACAAAAGCATGACATCATCTCCTTGACCACTGCAGACTGTGTTTCATCACTTTATCATCATTTACAGTCCATGACTGCTTCTCTATAAACCACTATGATCTCATTTTCTCCATCGGATGGATTGATGAGTGTTCATGTTTGGTTTCTCTGCATGTAATTTCACATTTCTTTAACTCATTATGCATCTTCTGACCCTACTCTCCAGTTTTTTTTTCCTTTGAAGTGAATAATTTCATTTTCTGGACATCACACTTCAATTTCCCTGTATTGACTTTTACCACAGCTTCTATGGTGTATCTGCATATCTTGATTTTAAAAACGTTTTGTTTGCACTTGCAGCCAACCTTGTTATCAGATAACAACAAAAACACATGACCATAAACAAAAACATCTTCATCAGTTCGCATGATCATCCTACTTGAGTTATTTGATCTTTTCTGGAATTTTCACTCTCAGCTCTCTTTCTGAAGCCTTTTTGGCCCTAAAAAGCTAAATAGATGAAAATATAAACTTACTTGTTGTTTAGCCTTTACAAGCACTTTGATTATAAGGTTAGCCCTTAGTTTCCACACAAGTTATCATAATATACAAACAAAACACTGTTTTGGGAAACCAGATTAAGTAGTTAAAAAATAAAGAGTTTCATTGTGTTTATGATGTTTTTGTTGTTTTATTGTTGCTAAACAACAGTGAGTTTGTGAAAAAAGAGAACTATGTCAGCATTACCTCTATAACTCCTACAAGACAACTGTATTTTCTGCACTATCAGGCACACTTAAAAGCATTTTTTTTTTTACCTCAGTTTGCCTTGTCACCCGGAATGCCTTTTATATGGATTAATTTTGCTTGTGCTTACTGATGTTGAAACTATTTCTAGAGGCGCTCTGTTAAAATATTTGGTTGGATGTTATTGTGAATACGTTAATGTGGCTAAAGTATAGCGGTGTTAGACTGTGTTTTGTTACGTGTTACCAACAAGGTTGTTTGTTAGCGTAGTCACAGCGATGTTTGTTTTAGCGGTATCAGTCTGTTTTTTTCTCACGTTGTAAGCAAGGTTGAAGGATACAGGAATGGTGAAATGCTAACACAGCACAACACTTGTAGCATGGTCAATGTAGCAAACAACTTGTAGCAAACAACTTCTAGAGTTACTGTGAACGTAGTTAAAGTCTGACTGACAGACTTATCTCTGACTCTTTTGTCTCACCTAAAAGTTTGCCCTCTAAATGACAATATTTTTTTAACAGCAAATATGTCACCAATTTCCCAATGTAAAAAATCAAATAAATATGAACATTTTATGAAGAGTATGAACCCACTGTGTTTTGATGATGAAAACTTGATAAAAAGGAAAATGGCCAAAAATGTACAGTATGATCATTCAAATGCAATGCATTGTGGTCTATATTTGCCAAACTAGTGAGCATCAATGTTTTTGGGTTTTTTTTTTGTACTTTTAAAGACTTCTGGGAAATTTCCAAGACACTGGATTTTAAAATTGTAGATTCAGACTCCATGAAAAAATGGCAAACGCACTGTATAGTGCACTAAGTAGTGAGTATTGAGTGAGTCCGAACAAAGCCCGGATCTCTTTTAACCAAAGGTCATAAATATTGATTCAGGCTATATACCTAAGCAGCAGCACTACTGCATTGCTTTAAGGACATGGCGTCTCTGCAGGAACACCTTGAGCCTTGCTGGTCCCACCTCTCTTTAGGGTCTATGAAAAGCTTAACATACTTTTAAAGGTAGGTAAATGCTTTTAAGGGACTGCAGTAAAGCTTTAAAGTCACCCATTAATGCTAACTAAATAAAGCGTATACTTGAAACACCTATAACTGCATAGATTCAAGTCTACAATTTCCCTGTATCTGTGCAGAGTGATTCTGAGAGGAAAGAAGGTAAAAAAAAGACAAAACCTGTCAACATTTACAATCTTAAAAGCCTAATGAGCGGAAGTAACCATAGCAATTTAGTGAAAAGAACATCAAAGACTGGGGAGCAACTATTTAGGCAGCCTGTATTCATGCATAATTAGCCGTGAAAATGGCACTACAGGAGTCTGCAACTCTCTATTCTTAATTAGTTTTTATCCTTAGTCTAGGATGAGAGGTAAACAAATCCATCAGATGAAAACTTTGCTTTTCCTTCGAAGACAAGCAACACTGTCAGCGCAGGAGACACGCATGTGTTGCCCATAAGCTGTGTGTTATTGTCCCAGAGCAATAAATGCCAATGTTGTATGCTAGCATTAGTCACACTACAAAACCTGGAACTCGTCCTAACACTGCAACAGTGGTGCTTAAGCGAGGGATCCAAGCTTCCAAACACGGCAGTCATCCAAAACCGAGTAAAAACTGATATAAGTAGCAAAACAATGAGAACAAAAAAATTAAATGAAAAGATAAGAGAGCAAAATATCCTGAAAAAATGCCTTTTAAAATGAAATACTTCATTGACTCAGCATTTTTTTAAATAAAGGGCTACACTGAGGTACATTTAGTTTGATTTATGTGTATCTCACAACATTATGAGATACACAAAAGTTAAATAATACACTGATTTCCACATCTCCGCTCTACAGTCATAGCATATGCTCTGATTTTTACTTTTTCTGTCTGGTGTTGCAAATCTTTGGCAAAAAAGACCAAATGCCCCAAAGAAAAAGCAGATATAACACATTATAAAAAACAAACAATGAATATGAGTAAAAAAAAAAAACTTTTTTGAATGGATTAAAACAGTAGCCATCTAGGCGCTATGATGATACATGTTGTGTAGGCAATAGAAATGTGTCTATTGTGCCATTCTCTTCTATCGCTTTTATTTGTTTATTGTTATTGCTGAACTTTTGTACAAAAATGTGTTTTCCTACTAAGAAACTTGAAACTGTTGCGCACTTTTAAAAAAGAAGCTTCTTATTTGTGACTATTCAGTTACATGTTACTTGAAAAAATGAAGTCAGAGAAAAGTAAATAATTACATTTTTGTCATTTTTTAGATAATAACTGAAAATATACTTTATTGTGGTATTGTGATATTTATCATTATTGTGATATAAAATAACCTATATCATGATATACGTTTTTTTTCTCCCATATTGACCAGCACTACATCAAACTTTATAAAGCAAAAATAATGACACATTTTCTCTCTGAAGTGTTGTGTTGTAAAATTATACAATATATATTAGTCCAGCTGTTAGGCAAAAATTTTTATCTACCCCTAAAATATAAAAGTGTCAATTTCTAACATTAAAAGCAGCTTTTATTGACCTCATTTCAGACAGGAGCTGTGTTTTTGACGTACAGACTAGACTGAAGTAGAGATGCTGTCACTCAATAATCCTCCTCCCAATCCATCGATCCCAATGATAGAGTTTAGGAATGCCTTGATGCCCCCTCGCACTCCACACAGATGAAAAACCAGCCTACCACACAGACTATAAATGCTTTTTGTAGCCCATCCATCCAGAGTCCTCTCACCCCTTATTTTCAACCATTTTTAGGAGGAACTGCTGCTCTCCTTCCTGCAAGTGTTTACTCAGTCAGTAGTGATGCCCCCCACACACCAAACCCCATCTAGTTTCCTGGTGATGAATGACCGTTGGCCGTTCCACTGACAGCCAGGCAGCTGATGCCACATAATTACAGTATCACCATTTAGACGAAATTACCAAATTACTCCGGTCCTCAAGAGGCCTGGAAGACTGACAAGCCAGCCAACAAAGGAAGCACAAATAACAAAAAAAGGAAGAAAAATACAAAAAAAAAAGTTTATAGATAAGTAGTTAAATCAGGTTTTTAGTCTCCTCCTTACAACTATAGCCAATCAGTGAATCTATTAAGGTGAAGAAAAGAGACATTTTTTCCTTAGATAAATTATACTTATTATGAAAATGTCTTTTTTTTAATCAAAATCAAAAACTGCTTCCAAACAGAAAGGTTTACCTTACACAGACTTTAATTTTTAGCATCAAAAGTTTGTTTCAAAAATGCTCTTTTTTTTTTACTTCTTTTACTCTCTTCTTTCATTAAGTTAATTTAATAGCTGATTTGACCGAGCTTTGTTTATCGATAATCAGAAAAAAACCTTGAAGCAGCACAAAAAGTGTCACAATTAGCGACTGAGGTGGCAGACAAAAGCCCTCAAAGAGTGTGGTGGAACCTGTCCTGAGAATGAGGTGAGCCTGAGGAGATGAAGTGACATTTATGATGTGTGCCTCAACACTGAACAGGTCAGCTTTGCATCAGGGTTTTTTAGGACTGTGATTTTCCAGATTTAAGTCTTAACAATTGCTGTTGGAATGGATAATGAATTTCTATCCTTTAATCAGAGACAGACTGACCTAAAAATGAAATAATATTCAAATTATTCAATGCATCTGCACTTTAAATTTATATTAAACTCTATTTTAGAAACATATTTAATGAATTCAAGTTCTAATGTGCAGTATGTATAAGTGCAAATATATCTACTTATGATTAGAGCAACTAGAATATCCTAATTTATTTTCTAATCATTTTATGACCTAATATCTAAGCCAGCTTGATGTTTTTTGTCTTTTATATTCATTTTTATTGTTGAAATTGCTTGGAATAAACCAAATCAATCAATCAATAAAGAAGTTTTGAACTGAGGAAAGTACAACAATATATACAACAAAAAAGTATTCCCAAATCTACAAATGGATGTAAAATAATTGTTGTAAATGCAGCTTTAAAGTTTTGTCTTTCTATGGGCGAATATGTGCTGTCTAGTGGGTTTGAGAAACTGACGTGCTGTCTAAAATTGAGCTGAAAGCATCGTGTCATAGAAGCACAACACACAGATAATGCTCTTTAGTATATTTTATCAGAATAAGCAGCGTGTCTTTTACCAACTGAAGCTACTTTGTTGTGATTTTATCCATGTTTCCTGGAATGAAAAAGGCAGAGCAGACGGCGCGGTCTCCCGAATGAACTAGTTCATGGGAAGGATTTCTCACAGGTTATGCAGAAGGAAGATGCATCTCCAACAAATGATTAGTATTATTAGCACAGGTGCAACTACAGTAAAACAGCACCTGGTTTGTGGTAAAACAAAACGTCTGATGAAGACTAAGGTGAAAAGAATCATGTCTCTGGGATAATTAGGTGATGATTTGAGGGTAAAGAAATCGTGGAATCTTATTAAATCATTTGAAGCCACATTTTTGTTAATATTCAAACGCCAACTTTTTGCTTTTATTTAATAAAACAGCTTAAATGGAAAGTCAGAATAACGTCACTTTATATGAAACATCTCCACCTGTGTGTGTTTGTGCAAAGTAAGGTAAATCTAATTCATTTCTTAAATGCAAACACAGATAAATAACTGTTAGGGTGGAAGGAGGCTGGTGGAAAAATGTGAAAAATAAAAATACCAACCAGTAATGATTCATTATTTAATACAAACTTAAAGAATAATGGGTCAACTGGCAAAAGTAGAACAATAAACTTTACAAAACATTGTAACTGCCGGGATAAAGTTGCTCCGGAGAAGAAACGAAACTGAGTGAAACGATTTAGATATTTGGAATAAAACCTCCAAACTCTGGAGATGAACAAAAATCAAAAATCCTCAAAAGTTCCTAAGATACTAAAGCAACAGTAATTAAACTTTCTCATGTAAAAATAGTGCATCTATTTTCTAGTAAAATAGATGCACTATTTTTACTTCATTATTCAAGCGACTTCACATGAGTATTTTGGTGGTAAATGATAAATTAGGACACATAAAACAAAATTAGAGGACAAACTGGATCTGTTTACTTAGCATTTGTTCATTTTTTAATGTGATACAGGTATCGGTTTGGGACTCGGTATTGACAGACTCTGAATCGGATCGAGGCCAAAATACCTGATCGGGACTTCCCTAGTTTGTATGCTGCAAATGTTCCATTTTCTCCAACAACATATTCAATAATTATTACGTGATTGGACCTTGCTTTTAAACTTGAGTTTTAATATTCTGCATCAGGACAACACTTGGATCCCACACTGCCTCCGTCTAAAAGTCCAGAAATCAGATGTTTTTTTCTGTCTGCTTTGAGTTTGTTTTTATGTTTTTTTTGTTGTTGTTGTTGTTAAACGTTGTGTTTAGCTGGGATGTGCAGCAGAAAACAGTGCCATTAAATTCTGCAAAGGTGTTTCTACCTCAGACAGTAAACATCCAAGGCAGTGACTGGAAACTAAAAGTGAAGTATGATTTTAATGCCAAGTTGAAAACAACAGATAAAATGAAATGTAGTTTGAATTCATTAAAACACCATATAATATCCTATGATTTATTGCCATCAGAGTAATCGCTTTGATTTCACAAAATGAAAAAGTAATGGCTATAATTTAAAATCTATTGTGAAGAAAAAGTTTTCCCCTTTGGGGCCTGCGGATGTTAAATATTCATCAATTATGAAAAACACAAAGAGCAGATTTCTTCACGGAACCGTGGAAATGTCCGATTCCTCACACTGACATTAGGAGCGTTCTGCACACCCTTCTGCGAATCCCGAATCATCTGTTTCTCCGAACAACACATCTTCATTTGCCCAGTAATCCATGAGCAGATGCATAACTTATTTTAACAAAAGAGCAACCTGATCATTTCCATGCCAAATTATTATAACTGATACAATTTTTCCTCTTTTGGAGGCTTTGTGCAATGAAAGGTGGGTAATTACTGTCATTGATTAATAATCTTGGACATGCTCAGCAATAATGAGCCCCACATGTGCGCAGCCCTCCTAAAAGAAAGGCTCATTTGCCGCTAGGATTCACAGTCTAAACTGCTTAGTGACATGTAATGGAGAGTAATTTTCTTGTCAAAAAAGGGGGGCGGGGGTCCCTTTTCACTATTGATT
>NC_050526.1:26661821-26691788 GCF_002922805.2 Oryzias melastigma
AAAAAAAAAAAAAAAAAAAAGGACAAGCTAGATTTAAGATCAACCGCTTTCCTCTCAGTGGAAACAGATCAGTTTTCAGAGCTCATAGAAGCTTTTGTGGTTGATAAATAAGATGCTTCCATGTTTTATTTAATTTATTTATTTGTCATTTCTCAACGTTGGACATTTAATTCCCTCATTTTACATGGATTACTTCCAATGGAAAATGTTTCATCCATCCATCCATCTTCTTAACCGCTTCTTCCCTTTCGGGGTCGCGGGGGTGCCGGAGCCTATCCCGGCTACTGATGGGCGAAGGGGGGGTACACCCTGGACAGGTCGCCAGTCTGTCGCAGGGCCTCAATCACACACACATGCACTCTCACATCCACACCTAGGGGCAATTTAGAGTCACCAATTAACCTATGAGGCATGTTTTTGGACGGTGGGAGGAAGCCGGAGTCCCCGGTGAAAACCCACGCATGCACGGGGAGAACATGCAAACTCCACACAGAAAGGTCCCAGCCGGGATTCGAACCGGGGCCTTCTCGCTGTGAGGCAAGAGCGCTAACCACTGCGCCACCGTGCAGCCCGGAAAATGTTTCATTATAAGAATTTAATGTTAAACGGTTCATCTGTCTTAGTTTATCTCAAAAATAAAAAGCATATTGCTAAAATTAAAATGCTATGAGTAAAGGTAATCCAGTATACATTTATTTATTTGGCACTTTGTGCTACAAGGTATGAAAAGCGCTATATAAAAATAAAGATTGATTTGAATACGGGAGAAGAAGAAAGAAGACAAGGCTAACTCCAACATAACTTCACAAAAACACATAGAAAGAAACTTTACTCAGATTATCCCAGATGACCCTGAGGGTTCTTGGGTCGACCCTGCTTTGGAAACCGGTGAAGTGACAGCCCACTGCAGGACGGGATCACAGTTTATCTGCTCCATTTGTTTGACATCTTTAGGACACGCAGTATTAACACAGACTAAATTTATCTGAGCATCAGCGTCTCTTCTTGGCTGTCTCGCGGAAAATCCTTCAGGGTTCGGTTAGGACTGTTGGGACGTTCATGTCGACCGAGTTACACAGACTGACATTTGTTCATCCTAACGGGATTTTCAACTCAAGTTTGTCAGAAAGTTGAAAAACTTTAATCATGTCTTTAAAAGGGGCTAAACAAAAGAAAAAACATTTACCATTGTCATACAGTTGTTTTTTTAGCAGAAATTCTGCTAAAACCTAAAATATTTTAATGATTATAAACATACAAAAACAAGTAAACTAAATTCATATTATTATTTACGGTCGGACAGTTTATCAGGTAAGACTAAATAATTATTCCATTCATGTTTCATTTGTCTATTGATTCTGCAAAAACACATTCTATGCAGTGACAATTCCAAAAATTGACATTGTGTTTATATATTTTGAACTAATAAATTACTCTCAAAACATTGTTAAAGTTCACATTCAAAGCCTCTTATATTACCACATATTACTCTGCGACACTCACGTCTGGTTTTATTGTTCTAAGAGTTGTTTGTCGGGTGGATCGAGTCTCGCTTTATAGAAATATGTAAATAAAACCGTTAAATATGCAACATCTTTTTATGGATTAGTGCTGTTGCAGAGTTGTTTATAAGAGGCCTCAATAGTCCAACAGTAAAAGAAAATAAAAATTAAAAGTGAGAGTATTTATGAATACATATAGTATATGCACATCCTTTCATATAAGGAATAGATCTAATATATATGTTCTTTATGTTTAGCTTCTGTTTTCTAAAGAAATACATTAGATTTTTTATTAAACACTAGTTTAGAAAATGAGGAGCCATCTCTAATGTAAGTTTTATTACTTCAGATTGTATATTTTTATTAAGGTGTGGGTTGATGTAAGCAGGAGCTACACTATATGACTGTATCTGTGGTGAAAGAAAGCAGGGACAATTACTTACTAGAATGGACAGATAGAAGTTCAAATTTTTAGGTACTAAAACTTGAAACGAAAAACTATAAGAATGAAGTGGAAGATAAACAACAACTTAATACCAGAGCATACAGACCAAAATGTTTCCTTAATCACAGCTGAGGACAGGGAAAGGAGAGAACATTTTTAGGGACATGAGGACATCATGACAACCAAGATGTTTTTCTGAATAAATCTTGGGAATTAACATAATAATTTATTTTATCTATGTGAAACTATTGTAAATATTGAGAAAAGATGTAAAACATATTTAAATGTTATAAAAGCTAATAGAGGTTTGGGTTTTTTGTGGAATGTCACTGTTAAAATCGTGATACAAGTTGCAATTAGTTGATGATTTGTCGAAGACAGTGGGTCGTTCTCAGGTAAATGCAAGAACTAAACAAGCATCTTCATTTCTCTAAATGTGTGATCTAAGCCTCTTAGTTTGTTGTCAGCAGTCTGTATAGAGTTTACTACGTAATCCTTCTTTTCATTCTTGTTCTATTATACTAGATATTTAAGAAGAGTAACCATGAAACGCAGAAGAAATTCAGCAGAACTGACAGATTTTCAAAGAGGTCGTATTGTTGGATAACCTGAAGCTGGTCTTAGCCAGAAATACATTTCTCAAAATCTTCAAATTCCTCTTGTTACTGTTATTAGAATTACAGTACAAGTCAAAAGATTTCAAAGATTTAAATAGATCTCAAACTGGAGGGAAAGGAAGCTTCCCTGTTTGAAGACAATTATGGGGAAAGAACCCCATTTGAAGGCTGCTGATGAAGCCTATTGGTTCAATGCTAAAAAGAGTTACTAAAATGGGAATGTCCACTCACTACTAAAGCTATTATCATTTATTGTTCTTGTGTAAACTAACCTTTTATTAACTGTTTACATTCTTTGACTGCTGTAACTCTTCAATTGTTGGTGTTGATCATATACATTTTTTTGGTTGTGGTTTTTTTTTCTTCCTTTAGATAAATTTGAATTTAATTTGAATAAATGAAAATATATCCTGTGAAGATAGCCTGACTGAAAACCAGTGTAAATAACTACATTTACATAGACAAACTTCAATAAAATCTTTAAAACAATCATTAGATATTGGTTTGCATTAAAATGACAAAAATACGAAAGAGGTGAAAAGTGCAGTCCTCATCAGGCAGTGAGCATCCAGCCTGAATGGTAGCACTTCTGATAAGCGAGTTTTCACCGCAGGAGCCGGTGTGGATATTATGAAGCAATCAAAGAGATGATCCAAACTGGTGGTACTCACATTTTGCAGGGAGATCGTAGCCACAGGTGATTTTGGCTTTGCCGGTTTGACAGCCCTTAAGAGAGAGACACTCATCATACAGGCAGGACCCCGCCGCTTTGTGTATGCAGCCATCCACTGAAACACAAAGACACACAAGGTAAGCTTAAGGGAAAAAAAATAAAAGTAGACAATCATGTGTTTAAAGCAAGCTGGGCTAATTAGCACTCTGTTCATTGTATCAAGTAAAAACAACCAATAATAGGAACAAATTGTTTAGCTTTGATTCTGGAAACCGAATCTTTATGCTTTATGTCGTAAAAGGATTTCCCAGAGTCTGGTTTTCCTCTCTGTAGGGAGACGATGTCTGCCGTAGTGCAATACGCCCGATGCTGGTAAATATTGACATGCTCAGGAATGAAATTAGCTGGCCGAGGATCTAATAACGCCTCTGCGCGTGGTGAAAATGAGACTGTTCTTCCTGTAATCCCTCTCCTCTGTCAACAGCAATATGCAGCCAGATCATTAACTGTATTTTCTGCCCGGCTCCCCGCAGTGAGCCTGTTATGATTTGGAACGGCGGTCTGATTCTGTCACGCTCCCTCTTGATGTGTGTGTTCTGGTTCCGTGGAGACCAATGGACCCTGCCCCCCGAAGGTTTTAATTTTACCAGGTTAAGGGCATGATGAACTTGATTGATAGCGCATCTTACGCGAGACGGCAGAGAGATAGAAATCCACATTATCTGCCTTTGAAAGCCTGACATCTCTCCAAGAGCTGGTTATCAATCACAATGAAACATCATAAACTTCTCCTCAAGTTGTCCTGTAAAAACCCTCACCAGCCATTAAATGATAAGAGAGGCAGGTAAGTGAAAAGGAGCACCTGGACAATGGGAAGCGCCTTTGGATTTTCAAAGATGAACTGGTGGTGGAAGATGTTTGAACATCCCTCTGAAAAATGCAACTCAAGAGTCTAATCAATACTTTCATCTCTACCTTCTTTTATAAAAACGGGGAAAAAGGGAGGACAAACTATATATTGCTTATGTGGTATCTTCACATTATCAACACAGACAAAAGGCCTTTTGATGAGGGATGCTCCATTTTTGAGTTCCTTTCAGTGTCTCCTAGAAGAGTGTGTAACAACAGCTGGGCGGAGGGTTTTTCAGGCTCTATCAATCATCTTTAATGGACTGAGAGACAGGCAGTTGACAGAGACGAATCCTGATGGGTTTTCAAAAAAATAAAAAAAACAGTAACATGAGCCTGACAGTGATGTGGATTTGGAGAGATCACTGCAGTGACAATGAAAGCCACTTAACACAACGCAGAGCAGATGTAGAGCTGGATGTATGCTTGGCATTTCTATAATATCCACTGCTCAAGCATGATTATCAGACACTAATTTGCATCACAATTGCTGCCTAAAATTTCTCAAGCATGAATGGCTGAGCACGAGAACCAAAACCTCTGAAGCATTTTTAATCACATTTAGATAAATCGTCTAATTGCAGTTTCTCCTTCAGACACTGAAAAATGCTGAGGAACATTTCCTCTTTCAGCCTTAGGTGAGTGACATTGAATTTTTCATTCATGCTTTGATGATATTTTGAAAATTCTTAAAAAAATAAAAGGTTCTAATTACAACAGAGAAATGCCAAAAAAAATAGTGCACTTACAATTCACATTGATCCCAAAAAGCAGGCGTTTTAATATGCTAAGGGTTTTTATGTAATTGGTTGCTAGTTAACAGCTGCTCGTGAAAGGCGCCACCTGCAGAAAGATCTTGAATGAAGCAGACATCCCGCCATCCAAGGCCACTAATGCTAAAATGAGAGTAAATAGCAAAGATTTTTATTTAAATTCTGTTTTTAAAAATGAGAGAAAAAAGCAGCAGCTTTGTAAAGTTAGGGGAGAGGAAAGGAAAATTGTTCAAAAGCAAGAAAAAAGTCCTTAGTGCTCCTCTCAACTCAACTATGATCTTTTTATGTTCATATAAAGCCAGTCAGGTTAGAGAAAAGTAATTTTGGCCTCTTCTAGTTTACAGTTTTCCCACAGGAGTCCATCCAGCACAGACACTTCCACTCATCACCGCTGAGCGCGGCTGATCTCTTACCTATAGCACCTTAGCAGCCCTGCCAGAAAAATCATAACGCTTTCTGTGTTTTATCTCAGCCGCTGAAAAAAAAGAGACTGTAGATAATAGATTCAGCTTTCATTTCACCGCTCCTCCTGTCCTCCATGTTGCATAAGCTACTTTTTTCTAATACTGCTCAGTGTGTCACAGCGAGCACCTAAAAGGCTGCAAATTTGTTCCTGGTGCCTGGAAACAAGAGACAGAAATGCTGGACTGATCTGGCTGGTGACCAGAATCTTGGATTGCAGAGCTGCAGATTTAATTTACCTGTTTTACGGGAGTAATATAACAGATGCATTGTGGGTAATAGGTGTGTTTATGGTCTGCATGTCTGAGAAAGACATAAGGAAAAAGGGAAGGAAGCATCCAGACAGAGATAGGTTTCAAAATGCACTTTGTAATTCCAAATTCAATTGTAGAGAACACTGCATGAAGCAATCCAAACTTGATTGTGAATCCATTTTTTTTGTGTCCATTACTTAGGCAACTAATAGCAGATCTGAGTTCCCATAAGTGGAGATCCGACCCACATGCATTTTGACCATCAATTTATTTTCTCATTTAAGTCCGATCTCAGTTCTATTCCCAGCAGATTTCCACATTATGGATGCCTGCAACATCACAAAGATGGATCTCATTAAGCGCATCTCCTTTCAGCTTTACTTTAGATTGAACATTACGGAAGAACTTTAATTCTATTAACAAATTGGCTTTAAATAATCTGCTTCTTTCACGGAAGCATCCTGGCTGAGGCAGGAGCAACACACAGCTCTGAAAGATCAAAGAACACTAGCTCAGCTCAGTGGCCTTGAGGTTGAGTGTCTGCCTTGAGACTGGAAGGTTGTGAGTTCAAATCCAGGCCATGTCATAAAAAAGTCTCTAAAAATGGGACCCAGTGCCTCCCTGCTTGACACTCAGTAATAAGGGGTATGATTGGGGGGGTTAAACCATTTAATGGTTCCCGAACGCGGCTGTGTCTGCAGCTCACTGCTCCCCCAGGGGATGGGTCAGATGCAGAGAACAAATGTCACAAACTGTGGTGCATAAAAACTAATGGGACTTTAACTTTAACTTGACACACAGCTCTACACCAAAGTCACACAACAATGAAGATGGACAAAAACAGCACAACATTAAAATGAGAAAAATAGCCTTTTCGACTCATTTTAGCTAACTTTGATGCAAAGCAGAAGTTCAGACTTTCTAGAGACCCTCTTCTTTCCTGCTGTCATAGTGAAAAACATAATAACTAGTAAAGCCTTTGTCATAACTGCTTTTATTAGTGGATACGGCATATCTGCGACAGAAAACGGTCAAATTTGTAAGGGGCCCGTAGGTGGCTCATAGAAAGTATCAAGGCCGTAGACCACTTAATGAACCCACAGAGAGATAATGTCAAAGCCTTTATTTTTTAAACGAGAATGCTGTGGGCGACACGTCGTAGTGAACACTTTTACAACACATAAAGGGGAAGTAGGGGAAACATAGGCATGTCAAATATAATTTTTCCTTTTTCAAACACAAAGTCTTCCAGACTGCACAAAGGGATCATAAGTGCTGTTCACGTGATAAGTGTGAGTTCCTAGCAATTGTTGGAAATTAGACAGAGAATGGAATGGAGAATGACACCTGGAAGTAGAGTTGGGTCTTAAAGAAAATCCCACATCTTCCATGTGGAGTACAAATGTAAAACAGCAACAACATCTATAAAAAGAGACTGGTAAAGGTTTGGAAAATAACAGGAAAGACTTTCTGAAGGTGGCAGTTCCATAGTCACAAATCTGATTATTCTCAGTTAACCGATTTCTGTAAACGGGGGCTTTGATGCTTGGTAAGAGGTGCAAAGACCTCTATTTAACCTCTTGATCGAGGCTGCTTAGTAGAAGACATTTGGTTTAACAGCTCTAAGTTTACGGCATGTGCTTCTCGACTGGACTTCTTCAGCCCCCGCTGGAAAAACTAACAGTTGGTACCTCATCTATCTCTCCTTGCAGGCTGCCACTGCTTAGGGCTGGGTCTATGTGGGACAAAACATTTATTCATCTTCTCTGAGTGCTTTACTCAGAGAAACTTCCCAGAACAACCACCGCGGCGAGTCCACATACCTAATGAAGATAGCTAAGGGCAGGCTGGACAGCATTCCTCTGAACACATAAAAGGAGAAAAGCAAGAGCAGAAGACAGACGGAGAGACACATTGAGGAAGACAAAGGAGATGAGGGTGTATGTGTGAGACTGAGTGTGTCAGTCTAGAGCAGTTTGAATTAGTTACTCAGCTGTAACCTTGGCTCCAGCCATTGTTGAAGACACCTCTGCCTTGTCCTCTCAAGGCTCAGCTCCCACTTGTATTGAATGACTCAGTAAAGCTCTGTCTACCCTCCCCAGGCTTCTCCAAGGCAGCCTGAAAACCAAAGGCTTCAATCGCTCCATCAGACACAATGAATACCTGCTCTGCTCTCATTACAATACCCTGCTTTTCAGAAATAGTGTCAGCAGCAATTTTCTCTCCTAATTATTTTCCACTCCTTAGAGGGTTAAGTTCAGGACTGGAGCCAGACGAGGCGGCAGAGGGTGGGCAAGACAGAAGGAGGGGTGAGCTGGATTTTACCTGGCAGGATTTAGGAGAGTCTGAATATCAGCCCCTAATCTAACTGAGGGGAATTGCCTCCTATAACAAGGTAGACCCAAACTCTCTCTTAAAAAAAAAAAAAAGAAGCTTATGGAAGACGGGCAGGGCAATACAAACTAAAACATTTTTCAACATCATCTCAAAGTGAGAATTGCTGTTTTTACACAAACCCAAACATGTTCCTGAAACTACACAGCCATATATTTCCTCTCGCCTATTTTGCTGCAGTATCCATGGCAACAACAATTTCCTCTCTCCTCTCAGCACTTTCAAAGCTTTGGACTGATCAAAACCCTCCACCTCTGTGATTTACAACACATCCTATTCAACTATTTTCACTGAAGACATAATGACATAGATTAGTTGCTAATCAAGTGCCAATCAGAAATCTGGTTGAGCTAAATGCCAGGTGGAAATATGCTACAACCACTATGGTTACTCCCTAGTGATGGTGGATTATGTGTCTTAATCAGAGTCATTTTGGAGGCAACAAAGAGCCTGAGCTCCCTCTTCACTGTAACCAAGTTCTTAGGACGTGGATAATAATCTCCATTTTACCTATAATACCCAAGTAAACAAGAGATTTGAGCTAATTGTGTACCAGACAGATCTTACTAAAGTGATATAAAATACCGCAGGCTTACTTGTATCACAATTCCCCAGAAACTTCAGCAACAGAAGGAGTTCAGGTGAATGACACAACAATTACAGGTTGCTGGTGGAAAACCTTCAGTTAATGCTGTTACCCAACAAGCTGGGGAAGATTTCTATTTTACAAAATGAGGTGGTTCACACCTTTAATACACCTAAAATGAAAACCAAATGTGCTAAATTTACAACTGTTGAGCGGGCTGCATGTTTATCACTTCACTAAGCTGAAGTAATAGACAGAAAATGTCCTACATTGAATTGAATAGAGTGAAGGCTGGTTGATTCATCAAAAAGTGAACTGTCTCATGAGAGTGAGAGCAGAGATCTTCCCACCGAGGTGCTATCATACTCTAAAAGTTTCAGCATAAATGGACATCTCCTGAGGAATTGTCTAACAAACGTTTAAAAGTTTACCTATTTTCGTTCATTTGTAGCATATAAACACAAAGTTATTTCATACAGAATTTGACTAAATCTATGAGTTTGCTTCTCTATTAAATTACTCAATACATCAATACATTTTAAGATAAAACGGTTGTAAATTGCTTTGCAAAGCTTGTGTGGATTTCAAAAGTTAGCCGTTCCCAGGGAGCAGAATGCTTTTATACCCGAGCCATGAAAGGATGCCAGGTTAGGTTACTGCAGCTTGTCTGACACTGTTGTTGGAAATCCTGCGTCTGACAGCTGCGGACAACTCGGTGCCAAACCCCAGCCGTGAACTACTTAAGGCGGCAGTGACAGCCGCGGCTTTCACATTTAATGATGTTGTTTTAACTTCTTTGTGTTGATGTTGAGGGACCTCAGCACACTCACCATTCCTTACATGAACAGGGTGTTTTGTTTTCTTCTCAACCATAAGTCGGAAACACTGTGTTTAAGTCATCAAACGGAGGGAGTGTCTCACACTGAGGACGTCAAAAATAAAAAGCCCTTTTTGGACCCGAGCAGCATCTCATCATCCTATCAAAGACTTTGCAGCTTTCGGCCACTTTTGTACCGATTTATATTTGTAGTTGATAATGACTTATCAATAAAAGTTCAAGAGGGAGCCATGCTGCATACAGAATATTTAAAGTCTGCAAAATGGAGCAAGTGCAGTGGTATTCATCTCAAAATTCCTTTCCGAGTTGCAATATAAATTTATTGAAATGCAGAGCACAGTGTTTCTGATGAAAACACAGCAGGGGTGGATGGCACCAGCTAGAAAATTTACTTATTTAAATGTTTAGACTTCAAAAAAATCTATATAACATTTTATTAAATTGAATGTTGCCTCATTCCACTAACGGAAAAGAAGTTACTAAGGTATGATCTCTTCCCTTCACCTAAAGGCAGCTTCTCATCACTACAGTATGGACCATTGATTATACATGAGAAGTGGACTGAGTTAGTCCTCCAACCTGGCGTTCCAAACAGGAAGTACCCGATGGCTCTAAGAAACCGAAATCCCACTGACATCTTTAGAGATATAAACAGCTATTACTCACTTCTATTTGTCAGAATAATCATTCTTGTTCTACTAACTTTTTTAACCTATTTTATTTATTTATTGGTATTTTTTTTATTTTTATTTATGTAAACGTCTGGCTCCAACATGGTGGCATTCTTATCGCAAAAAAGGCAACTGAATTAACCTTCTTTGGTTGGAGACAGAAGTAAACCATTTTCTATGGGTGACGACTCACTAATTGGTCCAGTTCTCATAAACAGTCAACAGTATGGAGGCACAGATTTCTTTAAAATCCTTATTAGGGTAATCTTACGCAAGTTTCAAGACATAATTTAAATTAAATGGTGGCAGGCATGAGTGTTTAAAAATTATGTATCTTTAGAACAACAACCTTGAGGTGCAGTTCAAATGGTTTTTAAGTTGCTTTCTTGTACTCATTCTCCTCGAAAGTGTTGTAGTGAATTTATCAGATTTTTACAAGTTGATCATACAGCAGAAAGTGCTTGTTTCTCAGTATTTTTATGGAGACTAACTTCCTTTTCTGGGTTCATGGTGCCACAATATCTTTAGACAATTTCATAAATTTCCAAAAGAGAAATCATCAGCTATATTGTGTTCTTCGCATAACAATCAGTATTTTCTCATTCTAAAAAGAAATGTAATCTGATATAAAAACCACACTTTTGTCTTCTGCTAATATGATAGCACAGCCTGTAAAATATCAGTGGACATAAAAAAGACCAGAAAAAATATAAAATTTGTCAAATATTACATTATATTTTAAAAATTGTTAGTAAAACTAACAGGACATTTTGCTATCTGTTAGCTCCATCCCTTCCTGTGACTCAGTGGGTATCAAACCTTTCCGTTCTTAAGTATGAGGTTCACTAATAACCACAGATAAACACAAACCTCTTTTTACAGTTTCCTCTCTTTCCTTCAATATCACGCTCATTTTTCACCTTTGACTCCTCATCCACTTTCTTATTACAAACAAGCACTCTGCCGCTGAGGCTATTATCGCCTCTTCTCCCAGGTTAAATTACCTTTGGCACCCAAGCTTTACTCTTACTCTTCCAGCTGAAGGCTTTGAAGCAGAGTGTAGTCTGGATGATCTGAGTAGGGTGTGTGCAAGTGCTGGTGTACTCATACATTCTGTGTTTTTGTCTTTAAACATAAAGGTCATTGCGGGTCCTCTGACATAGTGTAAACAGAAATCATCCGAAAATAACTTTCATCTCACACAGCCACCCATAGGTTAAACTGCTTTTATAATTAAGCCTATTTCTAAATATTTTCTTGTGTTCTGGGGAGAATCAAAGCTTTTCTGAACATCTGAAAGATTATTAACAAGACCAACATCACATGACAGCTAAATCTGTGCTGTAAAGAGAGCTGACATCAAAGAGCTCGCAGGGGCTTTAAGAGAGCCGTACATCTCTGCTACAAAGGTACTCAACATGTAAGCCGTCGCCAGGAAGCGTCTTCTATCAATGACTTTACCAACCACCACACAGCTCAAAAGAAAAACAGTTTCTAAAGAGGCCAAAATGAATTATAATCATTCTCAGTTAGAAAAAAAATATAACAGCAGCACTAAGCTTAAAAAGCTTCTTTTGGACTCGATAAGGAGCTAGGATGGAAATTACTGATTAGCTACAAACTTAACTGATACTAATAGCGATGAACTTCATCATAAAGCCTTTGAAGATTTTTTTTTTTTCTTAATTATACTTAGAGAATCTCTATCACTTTAAAAGCAACCAGTCTTCCAAAGAAAAAGGACTATCTGGAATCAATAAAAAATGTGCATTTTCCTCCCAACATAATTAAATGTTCCCTCTTAAAGAATTTGCCCTCTTTGAGAAGGTAGGCTAATAAGCAGCCATTAATGTTAAGAAAACAGGAGGAGAAAACTGTGTCCCTGTGCAGATCCTGCTCAGTATCATCATAAATTACCCTGCTGCACAAAGTTCATCTTTTGAGTTGCCCAAGAGAGTCCACTGCTTGATGGTAAAGGATGGCTTCTCTAAGAACAACCTGGCTAGAGGTGAGAGCTGGAACAGAAGCACTTTGTTCAAAGCTTGCTGTGCTCTGAGAAGGAACAACATTAGACAGTGTAGACAAATGCTTGTAATTATAGAGCAATCGGAATAGCCAGCTTTAGGGCTGGGAAGAGAAAGCAAGCGTGGCTTTGGCTTCAGACCCCAAGAACCTTAATTCTTAACTCTCTGGTGAGAGTGTAATGATGGAAATGAAGAAGAATGCAGATTTTCTGTGGAAGCCCAGTTTTTTTTTACTTGAATGCATGAATAGCTTCTGTTATTCTGAAGATTTCTGAGGCAAGGTGCAAGCCGATATCCGTACACATAACATTTGTAAAACAAGACAGGATGTGTGATCAATTTAAAGTCCTATTCCAAAGAAAATTGAGTTTTTGGTGTTTTCAACATGTCCTTGTGGTATTTTTTTAATGTTGGAGGGAGTATACAAAGAAAATTCCACTCAAAAAAGCATTTCTAAGTATTTGTTGTGAATCAGGAGCAGACAAAAAAAGGCAGCTTGAAAAAAAGCGTATTTGTGACGTAGAATTCTGATGAATCCTGTTGTAGACGACTAGATCCAAATTCTGGACGAGTTTGTTCTGACGACTGGCCAATGCACACCGGAGATTTTTGCAGTACTGACTCACAGCATCCTAACAGTTTCTACTTTGCCTTCCAGTGCCTAAATCTTTTCTATGCATGCATCTAAATTATTTAATATTTATTTTTGCACTCATGTTAAAGAGGATGCCATGTTTTCAGGCCATGTCGCACTTTTTGCAATCATATTTAATTGTTGTTCACTCATTACAATTAATTGAAAAACACGTTAATAAAATACTTTTGCTCAATATTTTACTACAGCAGGTTTTGACAATGACTTAGGGTATGGTAAAAAAGAAAAAAAAAAAAAAGGGGACACTAGCTTATTAAAGCAATAATCGTTGACCAATCGATGAAGTTACCGTTGACTAATCAACTACTAAAATAATTGCTAGTGACAGCCCTAATGGTGATAATTATGCAAATATATTTTAGTGTTACTTTGTTTTTCATGTAAGTTTTATGTTGATATAGATGCAACTTTGATGAAAATGTGTTGTTTAAGATCGGTTGCTAAGAATTGTCCTTTTATCGTCACTTTTGTCATGCAGAAATAAAAAAAATGTTTAAAAAGACTGCAGACTGCACCCTTGCTATTTCTGCTTCCTGATTGGCTATAAACTACTATCAATCCATCTCCCCTGTGTCATGATTCCTGTACAGAATGCATTCATTTTGACAAATCTTAATCTTCAATCACGATCAGATCTTTGTTTTCATTCTATAACACTGGATTTATATTCCTATGAAGGTTTGAACTTTGAGAGTTTAAACAAGACAGAAAAGTGTGAAAATGTCTATTTCTGAGTGAAACAAATGTTTAAAGTGTGTAGAGTAGAACTAAAATCATTGTATAAAAAAAAAGATGAGCACTGCACATTTCATCTATCGCAGATTATTCTTATAAGATTACTCCTGCAAGAGACCACTATATTGGAGCAAAACACACATTCAGTTTAATAGCAGGCTGCAGACTGGCCTTCCAGCTATGGGAATCTTTCTAACATTGATTTCATGAATATAGATGATTTGGGTAAAACAGCAACTCGTTTCTTCTATAAATCTGAAGAATCAAAGCAGCTGATGGAGAGTCTTCGTGCCTATTCCTATGAAAATCATTACTACTCTGTAACCTAAGGTAAGCAAACAATGAGAAGCAGGTCACCAGGGCCAGAGCGTGTGATAGAGCTTGGATTTCTGTCCAGTGATTTATCTGACAACTTTGTTGCAGAATACCAAAGTGTGCTATCTATTAATTGAGTCTGTGTCAGCACAGGGGAGATTAAGTGTCCGCAGCTGCCCACTAAAACGTCTATCCGGGGCCCAGCTGTGAGACACAAATCAAAGGTCCGAGCACTGAGGCAGACCAGCAAAACAGAGCCCGGTTCCATGCAAATAATCAGCCAGGAACAAAGGTCCTGCCATGATTAATTGTTGGGTAAATATCTCAACTACAATGGCGGATAATGGTGGTCAGTAAATGCTTTTGTATTCTGAAACTAAACTGATGACCAATCTTGTGGATGATAGAAGACGATTTGCTTTTCTTTAAAAAGGAAATTAAGTCTTTTGTTCACATGGATTAACGGCACTGATTGGGATTAGACCAATTCACAGATTCTGTTTCATATTTATGCTAATTTTGAGTATCTGTTCTTCTCGTCAGACTCCAACTAAAAGACCTTAAGCAAAGTGCTGAGGATCATAACCTTATTCTGGAGAGCCCTTGTGTGGCCTCAGACTTTTACTGGTGGCAGTGGCCTGGATCCATGATGTGAAGCTCCTTGCTGCAGAGCCAAGGATTAACAGAATTGGGGCTTTTATAATTATACCATCATGATTCCAGTCCTTTCCTGTTGGTCCTTTTAATTAAGCAGATAATTTTTCTCTGGGGAAGACCGGCTTGAACACAGTTACCAGCAATTTGAAAAGTGGCTTTTTATGAGAATTGTGGCTGAAAAATAATATATGTGAGTAACTTTTTTTTTTAATTATTCATGAAGGAAATTATATCAGAGAATTATCATGTGGTAATTAATTAAAAAAGATCTCTAAAAGGAAAAAAAATACACAAGGCTCAGATGTAATCTTGCGCTGCCCCCTGCCCTTAAACCACCAAAGTGATGACTGTTAAAGCTGCCCTGTCTGTCTGTGACGAGCACAGATGAATCTTGGAGGGTAATAGGGTCTTCTGTCACTCATGCCTTTGTGAGTGACGGTGACAAGTCTAATAATGAGAGCGATGCCTGGTCGCCCTTCCATTCAACCGTTTCACAGAGGAGACCTATCCCTGCTATCTGCTGGACAGACATGCACCCAAGCAGCACCCACCTCACTCTGAAGGGGCTTTAGCATTCAAATGGAACACTATAATGACCTCTGTAGTCTGCAGAGAGCTGCTTGTTCACAGCTTGACTTGCTACCCATTAATTTTGAACTTCAAAACGATTTTGTATTATTTGAAACAACAAGGAATATTTGTACATGAGGTACTTAAGGCTATTTATTTCAAGCACCACACAAATGCATCTACACTATTCCCTTTTTCCTTTAAGCTCCACTGGCAATCTGCAACAAAAAATCTAGAACAATAAAAATATCCTGCATTGAAGGTTTATGATTATGGGATAGAGGAACAGTTATTGCTACGATTACATTACACTCCGCTACAAAAAAAACCCCATCATGCACCATTTTCTGTATCATAAACTGGCAGAGGCGGATATCAGTTATTGATAGAAGCCATTGACCTTCTAGAAATGATATGTGGACTTACAATGCAGCTTGCTCTGTCACCTCCAAGAATACTAGTTATCAATTCTGACATTAAATCTCCCAGGTCAGCGTTTATGTCCCTGAAGCAATGAAGCAGCTGTGATGAATGGTACAACAGGATGCTGCATGCTTTGTTTTGGAAATAATTTCACGAGTTTTTAAGCTCCCAAGCAAAGAAGAAACTATTTTTTTTAATACCAAGATAAAACATACATTTTCCTGTTGCTGCCATTTACATGATGGTTTTATAAAACTGATAGTTTTCAATGCTTCATTGTTTTAGAAAAAAATGGGAAAACAAGAAGTACGGGGAAAAGAAAGAATCAGCAGTCCTCTCTAATTACATCAAATCAATCTTTATTTATGTGTATATGCTGATTGCAGATATTTAGTAGTAATATACACCTGCTGGTAAACCCTTACCATATTGAGTACTGACATAAACCTATCATTAGACACCCATCTTTTCATAACACATGCATGTTTAGAACAAAACAACTTTTAAAATATCACAGCAAGATTTGAGGCATCATGTGCAACGAAGTGGTTAGCCTAAGTCACATACACATGTACGTTGGGTTTTTGGGTTGTCCGAGCCCATAAAAGGTTGTAGAAAAAAGTGACTGCATCTTCAGTGGAGCAATGGTGTGTTTTGCAGTTCCATTCAGACTCATACGGCCACCTGAAGGCGTATATAACAGCATGATGTCATGACAATGGAACGTACCGTTGTGGTGCGCGTGATAAGTGTATCGTGAAGTATTACTAAGAATAACACGAACTTATGATCCTGTCGTACGGTGTCCTTACGCCACAGTCTGATTGTTGGTAAGATGCGAGTGCTGTCTCCTGACTGACCACTGACCCACACAGGGTATGTAGATGATACGCAAGTGCCCAAAGGACGTCCGTACAATGTTCACACAAACAAAATACTCGTTAATGCAATGTAAAGCTTCATCTATGTCCTCCAACATGAAAAAAAATCCCACATTAACATGATAAAACACCAAAAACACTATTTTCATTGGAGTGGCTACAGGTCTTTCCAGTCTAACGCTTTCACTTAGACAGACCAATTTGAATAAAATGAGCAAATGTGATTTAGTCCCACACAAAGATCCTTCAGCAATCAATCTGGAGCTTTGAAATGTATTCACAGACATCCAAAACACTAATTTCTTACATTTTCAAGAGCCTTCTTCTGAATGCTGAAGAATTTTGAAAATACTCCAGACTTTACACCTGAAATTAGGTTATTTTAACATGTAATTGCACTAACAAAAGAAGGACTTTGGAGATGAGAAGTTGGTCTGGAAGGTCAGGTACCTTCATCATTAAAAAGTTGTTCATTTCACAAGATTAAGAAGTGATTTCCACACGGGTACAGCCTGAAATAAATTTGACCAAACAGCATGGAGTGCTTTAGAATTACTCACTTTAATTTAGCCTTAGCAATCAATGGTATCAGCTGTGAAGTTAATTAGTCTCTCAACAAGAGACCAACAGTAGCTGTGTTACTCATTATCTTGGCATCATTTAATTGTCAAGTTAAATAAAACTTGCAGTTTTATTACTCTTCAAAAGTATATCTGTCCTTAATGGTTGATATTTTTTTGGGTTCAGTTTATACTTTAAAAGCATCAGAAAATGTATTATATTGGTTTTACATTTTTTAGGAAGTTTGTTTCATAAAATTAGTCAGTGTCCTCAGTGGTGAGGCTCCTGCTATTAGCAGGTTGGGAACAATTTGAAAGACTACAGACAAATGCAGGTAAAATTATGTCAGTCATTTAAATGAAGATGACTGCACGATTGAAAATTGGGTTTCTAGGGAGAGCTGGTATTTTGGTAATCAAATGAGATAAATATTGTCAATGACAATTTCCACTGTGGGGCTGTGTCTGATTTTTTATTCTACGAAGCACTAACTTGGGTATAAGAAATGAGTAGTTTGACTTCATTTGTTTGATTCCTTTTCTTAGTAATGCACGGTGGTTTAGTGGCTAGCACTCTGACATCACAGAGGGTATAGGTCTTGGGTTTAAATACTGCCTTTCTGTGTGGAATTTGCATATTCACTGCATGCATGAATGTGTTTTCTCAGGTTTGCTTCTACAAAAAACATGCTTCATGGGTTAATTGGTTGCACTAAATTGTCGCTAGGTGTGAATGTGAGTGTGTACCCTGTGACAGACTGGTGACCTGTTTGGGGTTTACCCCGCCCTTTACCTAACAGTAGCTGGGGTAGGCTCCAGCAACCCCGTGACCCCAAAATGGATTAAGGGGGTTTAGAAAATGGATGGATTATTTTCATAATATTTCAGCTCTTCAGAGACTAAATGCGCTTTTATGTTTCTATAACATAACCCTAAGTCCATCATAAATATCTTATTCCCTTGATGATAGCTGCACCTGTCTGCCTCTCAGACATTATTGTTAACCTTCACATCCATTTCAAAGCCGTGCTCCCGACCCCTCTGTGATATTTTCATCCAGAGAAATGGTGTACATATCCTTCCTCAACTCAGCAGAGCAAGAGATGAGCCCGGCATCCAAATGGTAATCATCTCTATTTTCACTCCCGTTGCATTTACTAAAACCAGGTATGAGGAAAGAGATTCATTTCTCTCAGATCATTTCAACTGAAAATTGGCAGAAGGCAAATGAGGGAATGGAGCAAAGCAGATGATCAAATCTAAGAGAGATTTATTTTGTCGTTTCACTAAACACTACATTTATCTTGGTCTTGTTTTTATGCATGAAGTGCAGTAGAAATAAAATTGGGAGCCAAAGTGTAAATCTTTTAGTGATTACTTGTTTTTGCTTTCTTGATACTTTAAAGCTGATTTGTCTGAAATGTTTGGTTCAAGCTAAAAGTAAGTCACACTAAGAGATTCAGTAAAAGCGGCTGTTTTTTTTCCCATTTAAATGTAACATTACCTCATTAAAACAACAAAGCACATTAAAGAAAGACAACAAAATGTAGCAGAGGAAAAAACATTTAGTAACCTATTTATGAAAAAACTGTAATATTGAAGCATATTTGTGACAGTACTAGAGGGCAGGCATAATGAATGGATCCTCTGAAGTCATTTATAACAGATAAAAACTAGTTTCGTTTAATTAGATTTTCAAGTGGGTGGGAGTGTTGTCCCAGTTTTGAGACAGAACAGTCTCTGTTAAGTTGCATTTAAAAGCTTTGATGCACAGGCAACTCAAAGTAATTCCTCTAATTGTTTAAGTGCTTTACAATAATAATAACTCACAAAAACTGTGTGTGTTTTAATAAACTCAAGGAGAGTAAACAAAAGATGAAACCCACCCCTGAAACATAAACACAAGGCATCAATTGATGGTCATAACATGGGGACAGCATCAGCAACATTTACATATATATGTAGAGTTTATCATAGTGGTTTGATGTTCCATAATAATATAACAAGATATAAAAATATACAACTTTTTTGATCAACAACGCTGTCTGATTTTACCACACAGAGTATGTGAGTGTGCTGCCCTATTTGTTTTGATGCCAACAGAATCCAGATTTCTTTCTGGGTGATTACAAGTTTTACATGGGAACTGTTAATAGAACGACAGTCTGTTGAGATAAGAGAACAACCTCATCATTATGTGGCACTCTGAGGACATGGAGTTGAAATATATGCCAATCAATGAGGACAATTAATGTTCCAGTGAACATCAGGCACTGATTCGCCTCCTGATGCTTTAATTGGATTGAAGTAAAGAGGGACACAGGATGACCTTTTCAATGACCCTTATAAATGGAGCCATGCCTGGAGCACAACCTTATGAATGGCCTCCTGTGTCAAAGGTTGATGAGGACAACCCCTTAACCCCTGGACAAATCAGCTCATAAAGCTATTTAGCATCATTTGAAATCATGAGTCAAAAGATGCTGCAAACATCTGGGACACATTTTATCTGTTGTTTTTTTTTTTTTTTTTTTTTTTTCCTTTTTCTTCCGTCACTCCAGCTGGTGGTTTGGAAACACAAAACCTTTGAACCTCAAAAACAAGTAAAAACAAGTCTCTGTTTTACCTCAAGTTTTATATTGTTTACATGTAATCTGACTTCAAAATATAAAAAATGATTTCTGTTATAAATTGTTATAAGACAAAATATTATCATTTAACAAATGTTTAACAGCAAACGCCAGCAATAGACTTTAGACTGTATGTGCTTTCATATATAAATTATAATTGAATGATGTTTCTTTCTTTAGAGACCATTAAAAAAGAATATATTTTAAAAATAAAAAATACAAATAATCTTTAATCTTTTAAGAATCTGCTAACATGTAGATAGATAAAGAAATATTGTAAATTCTATTTAGAAAAACACACATTCTTTGAGTTATACAAGAGAAGGTATTTTGCCATTTTTTTCTGTAGCATTGTTACTGTAGGAAATTCATAAGATCTTGAAACGAGCCAATGTTTTTATTTTTATTTTATTTTTTTTATTTCCAGCTTGTTTGACCAAAAATAACCAAAACTTAAAAGATTACGCTTTTCTTCAACAAGTTAAAATATGAACGTTTTTTTATTTTAAATATATCTAAGCTTATTATGAACAAAGTGGAGGCAAAAATACCTTACATGTCTCTGAGCTGTGGATTTTTTTGTGTAGATTATGTGCAGTAAAAAAAATAATTCTTCACATTTATTCCCTTTTGTATCTTAACAACTGCTCTGTTCCTCTGAATCACACAATAAATAGCAAAATGTATTTCTGCTATAGATTTCTTCGGAATCTGTTGTTTTAGGCTTTGTGATGTTCTCTGCTGTTTTTATTTTTGCATTACTTTAACTATTCTCCACTTGTCACAACCGAAGCTCTTGCCTCATTTATTCTGAAAATCACTTGTCCACAGCAGCTCATAGTCCTTTGGGTCTTCTCAGTTCACTCAGGCAAGAATGAATGTCTTCATTTAAATCTTTTCAAAACTAACTAGTCCTAGAGCAAATCTAAAAGTGTTGTTTTTTGTTTGTTTGTTTGTTTGTTTTGCTTTGTTTTTAAGTCAACAAAAATATGAAAATCAAGACGTCACAGACTTGAAGACTGCTGCTTATCCCAGGAAAGTTTTTGTTTGCTAATAAAGGAAAAGTAAACATTTGACAAATTGTAAATGACAAATAAACTATAGTTATATCATTTCTATGTAACTCACTTAAAGGCACTCTTTTTTTTAACAGACTTCAAACTTAGAAAAATATCCTGATATTCACACATATAACATGTAAACCTGGTAATTTTATGAGGATGAGAGTTTGTTTCCTCATTGAATGAGAACGAATCTAAACTCTGACCAAATGTCACCAGAAAATGAGGGGCTTGGATCTTGCAAGTTAATTCTTGGAGGGGTTGGCAACAATTTGAAAGTAGACAGATAAAACAAAGGAGTGTTGAATGTGCGAGTAGAACAAAAAATAATAATACCAGAGCAATAATCTAAAGAAGTGAGAAGATGAAAAATAAAAGACCACTGTGGTCTAAGATTTTGTTCAACGTATATGACGTGCCGTACTTACATCAGTTACTTGCATGGTGGCCAGAAACTAGTACAGCATAACTAGCCAAGTTTTCTACCACAGATAACTTTTCATTTAGGCAACAAAATTTAATTTAGTTTCGGTCAGTTGTAAGACTAAAATGTTGTTTAGTTTTAGTCATTGGGGTCATGGACTAGTCTAGTTTTAGTCATTGGGGTCAGTGTAGTCTTAGTCACTGGGGTCCAGTCTAGTATTAGTCGTTGGGGTCAATGGTTAGACGAGATTTAGTAATTGGGTTGATGAGTTAGTCTAGTTTAATCCTTGTTGTCAGGGATTAGTCTAGTTTAATCATTGTTGTCAGGGACTAGTCTAGTTTTAGTCATTGAGGTCAATCTAGTTTTAGTCATTGAGGTCATAGGTTAGTCTAATTTTAGTCATTGGGGTCAGTCTAGATTTAATCATTGAGGTCAGTCTAGTTTTAGTCATTGGTGTCATGGGCTAGTCTAGCTTTAGCAATTGGTTCATAGGTTAGTCTAGATTTAGTCACTGGGGTCATGGGTTAGTCTAGTTTAAGTCATTGGTGTCAAGGATAATCTAGCTTTGGTCATTTGGGTCAGGCCAGGGATAGTCTAGTTCTCCAACCCTGTTCCTTGTGAGCTACTGCCCTGCTTTGTTTGCAGCAATCCCAGCTGGTCACCTGGATCAGGTGTGTTCAGTCAATCAAAGTCTGGGTTCACCCAAGCCAGCTAATCAGCAATTACTGAAGCAGGGTTAGCTGTTTATCAAGCAGCTGGCAAGAAACAAGGTTGGAGATGACTGACTCTAGTCATGGGGTCAGGGATAATGAAAATTAGAAAATTTTATAAAGTTTTTAAGTTCCAGAGGTGTTTTTTATTATTATTATTTCCTTTGCATCATGGAGAAAACCTTCACAAAACACTTAAACTAACAAACTAACTATCTTTGCAATGCTAGGATAAACTAATAATTCTAATTTATAAAAAAGATGAACATATTCATGAAGATTGAAGAAAAAGACAGCAAAAGGAAAACGTTTTTTACAAATTTGACTAAAAATATTTATCATTTTGTACAAGAAATTTCCTCTATGACCCAGTTTGTGCCTTCCAAACTTTTTTTTTTTTTTGAGTAAACATCCGTGCTCTTCACGAAGGGAGAAATCATTTATTTTATAGATTTCCTGCTTTACCATCAAGGATTACCCTCTTCACCTTAGCCTCCTGCTTTCTTATTGGCTTTAGCTATTGATTGCTTTCTATCTATTCTTCAGCCATCAAGGTGACCCATAAAGACTGTGGGAAATTGTGCCAATGAAAACAACATCTCTGTTCAGGATACTGTGTATGCTTATGACATGTTTAATATTATCATTTCATTTCAAGTTAATAGATTCAAGCGGGAGAAAACATCATTTGAATCATTATTTTTTATGTGAACAACTAAACCTGTTTTTCTACATGTAATGGTAATTTTATTAAAAAAAGAAGCACTGCTGGCTAAAATGATCTTTTTCCCTGTTTGCTTCCCTTCGCCTCCAAAGAGGGTCATACTGAGGAGTATCATGAAGAGGGAACATCTGTCTCTAAAGTGTTTCTCCATTATGCACCCATTGTGAAGGATCAGCACCTGAGCAAACAAAGAGCTTCCATTATTCCATATTCACTCAGATCTCAACAGCAGCTTCACGAGCTGAGAGGGAGAGACCAAGAAAAGGAAAGGGTGTGAAAGAAAAAAAGAGAGAATTAATGTATGGGATTCTAGTGTGCTTCTGGAACCAAACTAACAATGACCATTAGTCACAAAAGACCTTTGTTTGCCACCATTCCATCCTAAATGTGTCTCTACTAAATAGCCCTTTAGGCAGCAGGTTGGTAGACATGGGTGTTCAGGTTGTTTTGTACAACTCCACAGATAACCTTTTTTTTAAAATGAGCACTTGAACTGCTTCCACATATTGGAGTGACCTTTCTAGGGTAATGGCATTTTGCATAATGCCATTACTAAATGGAAAGCATGAAATCACTCTGATTCAGTCCAGTTGGAACAGCCAGAAATAATTGTATGTGTTTAAGAGCACAACATGAGATGGCAACAGTGGGTGCAGTGTGGGCTGCAGACTAGTAAAAACAGATTCTCAATTGCATCTCGTCCGGCTAGACCACACATGGTCAACTTATTGCCTAAGGGCCAGAACAGGCCCTGCAGAGAGTGGAAATCCTGTCTGAAATATTCTCTAGTGCATCTCAGCCATTGACTATATATAAGAACTGGACAGAGTGCCCCCAAACCCCCTCCCCGGCGTTCCATACAAGACTTCCATACTACTGGTTTCAAGAAGCCAAAATCCCATAGACTTCCATTGAAAAATAAACCACTATTACTCAATTATTCTATTTTTTAGGATAACCAGTCTTGCTCTGATACATGTTTTTAACTTCTTCTAGTTAATCCTTGTTTTTTTTTTTTCATATTTTTTCGCTAGTGCAAGTTACTCACGTTATAAAGAGGCCAATCAGATGCTTCAATACAAGTAGATGGAGACTGGTGGCCTCCACGTCCAACATTTCAAATGATTGACAGATTCTCTTGAACCTCCTTCCAGGGGAATGGATGTGGCATTCCAACAAGCTCACTTCTGATTGGTGAGAGTGGTTGCCATAAAGACAATGACTTGGAGTCAGCAAATCAGCTTTCACTGCTTCGCACAGGTGGTTTGGCAGAGAGTTTTACCCTGGATGCCCTTTCTGACATAGACCCTGAATTTTATCCGGGATGAGAACTTCCCTCTGGGAAGCAAACCTTGGTGCCCTGTGTTCCAGTCCTGTACATTGCCAACTGAGCCAACCAGCATTGAAATATAACATTTTGAAATATATTTTCTGTTTTTGCTGTTCTGCCACAAGTTTATGACTGTAGTTTGAAGAATGACAGATCTATCAACCCAGATGACCCAGAGGTCTGGAGAAATATGAAAAGCAAAAAAAAAAAAAGAAAAAAAAAAAAAAGCTGTTGGGCTGTATGACAGCAGCTTTTGGAGTCCTGTTTGTCTCTGCTGATGTCAGCAGAAATCATTTTCGCTGCAGTTTGATGAAACAGACAGGGGAAGAAATCCCGAAGTACAAGAGATATGAAACCATGCTAGAGATGACTGGATTTAGAAAGTTGTTCTCAAATATTGCATTGGTCATCTAATATGGTTTTGGAGAGATTTGATGTATGGTTTTAATGGCACTATTTCAGGTATTTCCCTACAACATTTATTGATATGTGTTTAATGGGCTGCACATAAATAACAACTTTTCCCCTTGCTCATTGATTCTTTAACACCAGAGCTGTCACCAGTGATAACAAAATCAGGGTACCGGGTAGATGATGACACTTTTTAAGGTTAGCAGATGTAACAGGTCTCTAGACATTTTCATTATAGCTTCTTGTTATTAAGGGACATTTCAGTGAAACAATTTCTGTCTATAAAAAGTCACACTGCTCTGTCCTGCAAATGCATGACACCTCATAGGAGCTAAGCACTTTAAACAAGACCAATAATCTGATCAGGTCTAGTTCAAGACTGAATTTCAGCCTTCCAAAAAAAAAAAACAAAAGTGATTCCCCAATATCCTGTGTTGCCATAAACACACCATGAGAGGCCTTCCTGGTGAAAACCCTGACCTCACCCACCTCTTGTCCCCTGTGGGTCTGACAGGCCAGCTGCAACATTGATCTTCCAGGCTACAATTTCAAGGGCTGAAAAACAATCTTCCTGTTGGCAAATGGATGGCAAAGCATCCCAGCTCTGGGGTCGCCAGTTCAGCAGAAGCCTGAAGGTTGCATAGATGGGTGTTGATGGGCAAAAGTGCTTGACAAGCAAAGTAGAGATATGTGTGGTTGGCCTTCCACAGAGAGGCCCGATGGCTGTGTCACTGACCAGGTGAAGAGGTCATTATTACTCTCACGCCCCCAACACTTCATCACTTTGCACTCACTATATAAAGGAGCTGAGGACAAGCAGGGTTAAACATATGACAGCTGAAGTACACCATAGCATACCAAACATGTTCTGACAAGTATATTACCTTTAGGGTAAACAAACATTCTACCTCTGAAGTAATGAATGCCTATTTAAAATATGTGTGTAAACTGCATGTTAGAGAAAATGCATCACATTTTAACACATACAAAACTGCACTAAAATGTGTTTATTTTACATTGCATCACAAATGAAAATATTGTGCTTAAAATTTTTCAAAAAGAACCAAATTAAATGGTAAACAGTATGCACATATGAACTGCTTTCCTACACAGTGTCTCGGCTCATACACCCATCAGGTAACACACAGGGGGCAACTTTTTACTGAAAACACTGAAACCGTTCTTCTACTAAGACCATTAAATGTTTGTAAGAGTGTATATGATGTCATCCACAGAAAAAGGTTTGGTTCTGGCTCCAACCAAACGATATCCATGAAACGGACGCCGCCATGTTGGAGCCAGTCATGGTCAATAAACAGCGATTGGTCTGTGTTGGTCTAAGGCAACCACTCTCACTAAACAAGAGCGACGTTGTTGGAAGTTGACATCCCTACAACTTAAAGGGCCACTCAAAATCTATCAATCAAACATCTTGAACATTGGGCATGCGGATCAGCAAGCTCCACATTCCTTTATCGGGGTCTCTGATTAGTGTATGTATAACTTGAATAAATGGTACTATTAAAAAATATATACCATGAAAAAGTGAGGATTATCAAGAATGTGTTAAAGAAGGTATCAGAGCAAAAATGGTTATTCTGACATTATTCTATACCACTATTTGTTTATGTTATTTTGTTCTGAAATAAATGTTCCCTCAACATTACTTTCTGTCATTCATTGAACAGTTGGAAGTGCTTACATAACATTGCTGTATAGTTGCAGAAGCCAACTTTTCACTGAACACCAGAAGTTCAGTGTTTTTCCTCGAACCAAAAGTGTTTTTCTCTTTCCATCCTTTCATCTCGCTGCGAGTCTTCCTCCATCACAATATGGTGAGAGAGGAAAAACTCCTCAATTATTAGATTACTTACTGAAGTTGTTAGTTTCCTACATTTTATTGACATTTAGGAAAATATAGTAAGGAACTTTTTGTGAAAGCAGCATAACCAACATCTATTTAATTTCCCATAAGTCTTATGATTATTTAAAATGTCATTAAAGTTTTTTTGATTAAATAAATGTTACACTTTGTAAAGTGTGGAGAAAATGAAGGTGCACACTAAATAACCATACAGATGAATGTTGTGTGTTTCTGATTCTTAAGAAATTAATTTGTATTTCATTGCTAATTCTTATTTTTCTGTTTGGGCTCAATTTCAAGCTTATAATAAAGGTACCGGAGTGCATTATCATGTTCAAAAACTGCAGATGCAGAAAAAAAGGAATGTACCAATCGGGTGTTAATTCTGAGTCATTTGATTTTGAGTATATGCTGATACAAAGTTAAGATATCATACTTTTGTAGCACAGCAACATTTTTATTATTATTACTAACCCTATTTAATCATTTCAGACTTAAACAGAGCAATTATGGGAAGTAGCTCTGCTAAAGTAAAACTGCAACTATCAAGTAGAATAAATAGTTAATTAACTAGTAAGAGTAGATGACAATTACATATGTGAGAGTTTTAGTGTCTTCAAAACTATTGAACTTTTTAATCATATGTGAATAATAACCCCATTAAAAATTCTTAAAAGTACAAAATAACTTTCTTTTTGAATTGTTCTTGTTGCATAAATATCATGACACATATTTATGACTAGCTCATTTCTCTAGAACCTATTATTAGTTTCATTTGCTTGAGACATTAGTGATTTTTTTGGGGGATATTTTTTTTTTTTTTCCCCGAGTTTACATTTTTTAGATCGGGGGTGTCGAACTTCAAGCCTTGAGGGCCGGTGTCCTATGTGTTTTCCAATCAACCTGGCACTGAAGCTCCTTATTGGCTAAACACACCATCATCCATGTAATCAGCAGCAGATAAGGCAGGATTTCTGGAAAACCGACAGGAGGCCGGCCCTCGAGGCCTGGATTTGGACACCCCTGTTCTGGACGATCCCTTGGCAACAGTCTCACTGTGATCTCTCCATTATTAATCTTTTAAAAGTGCTTTCTTTTTTCTCCAAATGCCTTTGCAGGTTGTTGTTTGTGGTAAGTCAAAACAATAGAAACACTTGCTGTTAGTTTTGTTTTTTTCTTAAAAGTTATTGTGTCTGGAAGTCTGAATCCTTGAATATCTCGCTCACTTTACTGAACTGTTTTGTGCACTTCCTGCTCAAACTAACGCCGTATTCATCGTATTCTGCTGCGAAATAAAATGTTGTGATCCATTTATGATATTATGCAGAGTATTTATCTAAGAAGCTTGAAATAAAGAGCGCTGATCACAATAACAAGAAGAACATAAATACCCAATCCCTAATTAGGATACAACATCCGAGTCTGAAACAACGTATCGAGTCAGATGTTCAACTATTATCAGATCGGTAAATGTTTGCTCTGCTTTAACCCTGGTATAAATTCTGATCTCCCTGCTAAAGTCTGCTAAATTGAAAGTTAAAAAGTTTATTCAATCTAAAAAAAAAAAAAAGAAGAATAAGTTCTCAACTATATGCTGTATTTACTGTTAAAAATTTGTAATTTTGTCTTGCTTGCTTTGAGCTCCAAGTATCATATTATTATAATTTGTACAAACCAGTTCCCAAACAAGTCCCACTGTTAGCTTATGTGAAATATTATGTCAGCTATAGCTTAAAAAGGCATCTTAAGTTAAGATGTTACATTTTAAAAATGGAAAAGGATTACATAATGCAAGAGCTATGAAAACTGATATAAACTACCTGCCAGCTGCTGTAGACCTGAGCTGCAGGTGAAACTTAGGTTAAAGCACAGCAGCTTTGTGTGTGTTGGAGGGATGTCTTCGGCACATGATTCATTATTTAGCAGGGAAAGTTTTTCTTTATTCTTTTTTTTTAACTCCCCCATTCCATTTTTATTATTTAAGAAACCACTCTAAAAGACAGGTCTTCAGGTAATAATTACAGTATAAAACACACAACGAGGAACAAATAGATTTATTATTTTGGCTGTGAAGACTCTCTGAACAATTCCTCACCATTTCTTCACCCCTCCTCTCTTTTCACGTCTTTCTCTGAAAGATATATGTGTGGCGTGAGAGAGTTCTTGTCTGAAGCTTATCGCTCGTCTCAACCCAGCAGAGAGAAATTCCTCGCCATTCGTTGAATACAAGTGTGATGGTGTGCGTTAGTGGCTCATCTGCGGCTGCACTTCCTCACCTGGCACTCATGTGATTAGATTTCATATCCAAGCCTGGAGCAGATAAACTCTATCTCTATCTGCCAGGCCCCTCAACATCAATCTGCTTCACCGATGGCCTGTGTTGTGGCAACAGCCTCATGACACATTCCCACCAATCTCTTTATGCATAATATTAAAAACGCAGATGTCCCACGAAGCCCTACATTTAGATAAAAAGCCTTTTAAGGCAAAATAGTGCCATTTTCTTTCCTTTCTTTCTCCAATAAAATGCTGAGATCCTCTTAAAGAAAGAGCATCTTCTGCACGTCAGTCACTTAACGGTTCAATGGCTGCCTGCAGCTGCAAGCCAGTCATGACAAGATGCTGGAAGACAACCACATGTCCTGAGACAGAGGGGTAGCTGGGTAGGAAAGAAGGGAAAGTAGAAGCATGGAGGGCTGATCTGCTTATTTATTGTTCGCTTCTGGTTTAACAGCTCATGACCACCTAGCTTTATTAAGCTGGGCTTTGAGCAAACGCATAGCAGCACTAAAACTTCCTGATGGCTGAGGGGGGATCAATCCAAGACGCTGCCTGCAGGAATCACTGCGAGTGATGGTTTTATCACACAAGTAGGTTCTGCTGGTCTTAAAAATTACATTTAAATGCTTTAATTGACTTCAGCACAAACTGCATTATAGCAAATATATTTTAATGAATGCCAAGAAAAAGGAAACATATTTACCCACATAGTAACAAGGAGAATAAAAGTCAATATTAACCAGTGAAACACCAATTTATTTGTTAAATCAGCAATTTTGGCTTATGTATTAGCTATATAATCATATAGGATAAATTAAGTTATTTTTTTTGTAAAATCTTACATCCTTTGTGAAACCACTGGAGCACTACTTTTCTGTTTGAGTCAAATGTACTACGGCATTGTCATGTCTGAATAAGCCAACGAAATCGAGAAAAAATAAATCCACAGAAGGAAGGAAAATGCTCATGGTGCATGTTCAGGTACTCAGCTGACCCCACATTTTTTGGACGTCTTAAACCTAAACATGAAATAGTCAACAATATCCAGAGGCTAATCAGAATAGTGACTGCACAGGCATGTCACTGAATACCTCCTATCATCAGTGTTTGTCTTTTGTTTCCTCCTTTTAGTCTATCTATTTTTCCATTGGCCTGACCTTAAGCCACAACGGTGTTTTGTCTCAGGACTGTTGGTGTTTCCTAATATTTAAAGACAGGAGAGCTAATGATATCTTCAGTTACACTTTAAAATCATAACAAATGCTCACTTTATTTCATCATTTTTAAACTATTCTTCATAGTTGTTACATTCACTTTCTATATACCAAAACTTTGACCACTCTGCAAAAGGTAACAACTTTTCTATGACAACAACATGTGTCTGCCAACGTAAAAAAAAATTAAGTGTCACTGCATCAGCATGAGTTAAGCAAGCTATAATCACAATAAAATATTGAAATCATTTGATTTTTTTTAGTTGCAAGTTTACAACTGAACTTGACCAAAACCAATTTCATTTGGTCACCAAAAATACTTCATACAATTATAGATGTAAAGTTAATAAATGTGTAATTTTCGTTGATAAAATT
>NC_050526.1:26691876-26806730 GCF_002922805.2 Oryzias melastigma
TTTTTTCAAATAAGGATAAATTTGATGTAAAGTTTTTTTTTATTAACAAATGATTACTATTAAAACTTCATATTGAAAAACAAAATAGTACGTAAAAATGGCTAATGGAAAGAGATTCAGCAGGTAATGCATGACTTCTTAATATGCTTGACTATTTTTAGAACAAAATCAGCATCTGTTTATAATAATCCAGTGGTGTTAGGTACTGCATGTGGAATTTTTCTCTGTAATTATTTAAATGTGTTAGTTTAAAACCACTCTATCATAAAAGCATATGCATTATAAAAAATAAAATAAAAAAAAAACTTTGAAAATCTGGAAAAAATATATTTTATTTCTCCCTTCTGAAGACAAACATAAAAAAGCATAGCTTTTCAGCTCCTTCTTTAAATTACATATTTTAAGTAAATGTGAGGTCTTATTTATATCCATCAAGTTTCTTTAGAATAACACCGTCTTGAAAAGTAAAATTGTATTTTTAAAAACTGTTAGACTGATTTTCTTTAATTTACATTTCAATTTGCATTGAGTTAAACTTGAAAAAAAAAAACAATACAAAATCACAAATAATTTAAAATTGTAACATTATTTAACATTTCATGCAAAAACTTTTTTAAAGGACTTAATTTTAATTATATTTACACTGTGAGGGTATCAATAAAAACAAATTGAAGTCCCACAAGTTAGGCATTTGGGGAAAATCCTCATACATAAATATTGTTACAAAGAATAAAGTCGTAAAAAAAAAAAAAAAAAAAAGTGAAATTCCACAAACAACTATTAGAAGGCAATCAGCATAAAGTTTTGATTTGAAAGATGATTGAGTGAGTTATTGTGGGCGTATTGTGGGGACAGTTTCATTTAAAAACAGATTACCACCCAAAGGAGTCAAACACCAGATTGTTACAATGTGTTTACTGTGTTTTGAATGCTGTGTGAAGCCACACCCCCTCGCTTCATGGTCCCCGTGACCCCCCACCGCTGCTGTAAATTGTGTTTCACGGCTTGAAGGTTATAGAGAAAGGCTTGTGTTTGCTGAGGAAGCCAGATTAGAGCTCATCAGCTGTGGTGTTTGAGATCCCTGCACTGACCCCAGGGGCAAAAAGCCAAGCTGCTTTCACACTACAGCACACAGGGACCCAATTGAACCTACAGCAGACCATTGTCACCACTCACCCTAAAGAAGAGACGGCAAATTGCCATGTCAGGAACTTTGGCCTTCATGACAATACAAATACAGCCTTTGTCTGTCATTTAGCCTGTTAATGACTAAAAGGACATTGAGCATTTCAATTTTCACTTTACAATAAGAAGGTTGAGGGTCTGTGCAGTTTTTTACTTTGAAATGTTTCATTTGCACCAGCCTCATACATATATGTTGAAGTCAAAGGTTATTAAAGCAGTGACGCACATGGGTCTCAGTCTATAGAGGTGACAGAAATGGTCTAAACATCTTATTCTACAAATTAAATGACCGTTTTAAAAAGACATTTCTGCAAGTTGTATCTAACACCAACTAAACATTATTGCTGTAAATCTCAGACTGTATCAGTATATATTTAGCTCACTCTGCAGCTGTACAACGTATACCATATATAAACCATTTATTAATGCCATCAAACACGAGGAGGGAAACATTTAATTGACCCTGTTTAGGTCTGTTATGACAGGTGGTAAAATACCCTCCGGTAGCTTAATATGACTTTCCTCCAGTGCTCTCCTCAGTTAACCTGTAACCATAACATCAAAGTAACCGGCTCTGATGCAGAGTAATGACTGTATTTGAGAATGTATAATTGCTGAAAAAGAAACTGTAGAAGGAAGAAACACTGTGGGTTAGTGTGTGAATGACACTTGTAGAGCTGAACAGTTTCAGTGGTCAAAAAGACTTTGATAACATTGTGCTAAATTAATTTATATAGTTTCTTTTAGAACTGTCAGACGGCTAGAGTTGGTTAGCAGTTACATAAAACGTTAGTTGTTGCGGGTTTTTTGATTGTCTGGGCCCCTGGAGGGTCGTAGAGGGGACTGGGTGATTCTTAAAGGGATCAGAGGTGTGTCTT
This sequence comes from Oryzias melastigma, assembly GCF_002922805.2. Classification (NCBI taxonomy): domain Eukaryota; kingdom Metazoa; phylum Chordata; class Actinopteri; order Beloniformes; family Adrianichthyidae; genus Oryzias; species Oryzias melastigma. Next base: position 26,693,940 of record NC_050526.1, read on the forward strand.
CCAGTTCTCTTGAGGCTCGTCAACCACCTCAAGAGATATCATGAAAATAGAACGTTCAATTGTCATGCATTTCGTAAGTGTATTATGAAGTATTTGTGAGGCTAATGTAAGTTGCATGCATCACATACGCATTACATTGTCGTATGGTGTCCTTAGTAAGGTGCGAGTACTGGTCCATTACTGAGCGTGCACAAGTATAACAGTAACTACACTTTGTCTAATTTTCTCATTTATAATAGTCACGTTGTGTGCCATGAGCGCACACTAATCACGTGAACAGCCCAATCTCCAGGATTTGATGGTGTTGAAAAAAGAACAAATCTGTACAGCATGCCTGTGTCTAACTAGCCTCACTTACCCTTGTGTGTTGTCCACTATATCAGTTGCCTGCAGCATGCCCATAGAAAACAATGTACATGAACATTTTTTACCCTATAGGTTCACTGTTCAGTAAACTCCTAAAGTACAACTTTGATATTTTGTGCATTCAACCTGAGTGCTGGTACTGGTTTGTTCATTTTTTAATTGCACAGTCCACCTGTAAGTTGAAGTTGTTATTTAGGCTTTAGCTGGAAAACATAATAAGCAGTGGAAAACTTATCGTCCCAATGACAGAGACCCAAATATTACTATAGCTTTAGATGACAGATAGCTTCTAAAGATAATAACATTGTTGTACTAGGAACATACCTACACCTACATTTGCTCTAAGACTCATTAAAGATGCATTCCAATGAAAATGGTCTTATTTGTGTTTTTTAACATGTTGCTGTGGCATTTTTTCTCATTCTAGAAAACATATTTAATATAATTTATGATTACAACTGCATCTCTGAGTATTTCTTAATTCAAATTAGAAGCAGATGAAAACTGGATGCTTGAAAAAGACTCAGACTAATGCTGTAGCTCCTGAAAGGGGCGTGCCAAAGTCCTACCTTCTCCAATTCTCTAATTTTTCTTGTCAGACCATGAATCGGACTCAAAACTGTACGGCTGGATAGCTCCAATATTGCGGGCCGTTGTTTTGCTATGCTAATGTTAGTTTGGGGTTGTGACAGGCTGTAAACTAGCGTGAGAGAGTGTAAACAAAGGCTTGATGGAATATTAGTGGAGCTAACTTATGCGCTAACAGTCCCACCCACAACACAAAATCGTTCAACTAATGAGCTGCAGAAAAACACACCACTGGGATTTTAAATCAGAGAAAATATACCGGTAGTTGGAGTGGGACTTTAAAAACTGATTTACATAGACAAATAAAAGAATCATCACAAGTGCAAATTTTAGGCTCTAAATGTGCTTCTCACATTGACTATTTAGGCAAACTCTGAAAAAAAAAAATTAACCAGCTTAGTAGATATCTTCCTTAGCAACAATAAAAGCAGGGTTCTTGCAGTAATGTAACAAGCACCAGTAAAATGAATTGCATGATTTAATGACCATCTGTTGGGTGCCATTGTAGACCTTCATGCGACATGCTTTGTGAATGATCAAAAGCAGAGTCTACATTGAGAGCAATTCACCTCAGGAAGCACACCGAGAAATTAATAAGCTACCCAGCATACAACCGTTTTCTGTGCAGTTTGGCTATTTCCATGCCTTAACTGGTCTCATTAGTTTTGCATAAACTATAGAAAGACTCAGAATACGAAACAATGAAAAACCCCATCCATGTATCCAATCCCTAAACGACTTTATGCTCCTTGTTCAACATCAACAAATCTGAAAATTTTTAACCCATTTGTCAGATAACAACCCAGTAGAATAATTCAAACGGGCTGAGAAATACTAAGTCTCCATCTTTCCCTCTTTGAGCAGAATCCCTCTATTAGCTGCATATGTTTATAGCCTTCCTAAGTTGCTCTCTTACACACACACAGGCGCATGCTGATTTCCTCAGACAGACATTCAAAAACACTTGCCTTTTTTCTGTTCAAGGCTCAGTAAATAAAACATTTAAGAGCTGAGCCACACACAGGCATACAACTGACTTTAGACTGGGAGCTTCTTGCCAGAGCAAGGAATAAACAAAGAACAAATACAAAAAAGGGAGTCCAGATGCAAATTTAAGCTTAAAAATGTATTTGTATTAATTAGCCAATTTCCAATCCCATAGAACAATAACGTAGCAGCTACCCTTAGCGGCTATATCTAATTCTACAAAAATGTACATAAAAGCAGAGTAAATGTCAGGCAGGGAGTTAAGAAAAGCCCTTAAACTATGTAAAGTGCTTCTATGTTAGAATAATTAATTTCCTCTTTAGGCTAACACAGTCTTTGTTGCTTTATTTTGCTACATCTTTTCCTTTTATCTTCATCCTTTTTCTACTGCCGGTCATCAGTAAAAACTGCACAGTGTTTAACATGCTGAGGGGACACGTGTCCAACCAAAGCAGCACAGAACAAATCCACGACTCTGTTAGCATTCACAGCTCATTTGGCCCAATCCATGTTTTGGCATTCTGTTATTGTCACGCTTGGTGAGATTTTCTTCGCTGCCCACAAACGGGAGAAACATGTTGCAGGGGGCTGTCAGACGAGGCTTGCATTTGCTCTCTGTCCTCCAATGTTTCCCTCAGACCTGCTTTATGTGGAGCATGGTGTCTGAAAACAGTCAGTTTGACATTTCTGCCCAATACCTGGTGACTTGCCATCGTAAAAACTTGACCCAGGAATTTCTGCACTACATTGAGATTCATTTTTTTCTATTTAATTTTGTTTGTAAATTAAATGAATGAAAAGTTTAAAAGAAATTGCATAATGAAAATGCAGTCTGAAATTATAAGGTAGAAGGTACTAAATATTTCTTTGATTCAAGCCTTTTTTTCATATATATAAAAAAGACTTGGTGTCATCAAATTCTGGGCACAAACTGCAATTGACTTTTTCATGAAAAATTTTTAAATGGTTGGCACTTATGAATGGTCACTACAAAATCCAGATCCTGATTGGTCAAAGTTTAACCTGGTTTGACTTTCAACTCACNTTTTTTTTTTTTTTTTTTTTTATGTAGAGCCATAAAACATTCATAAAAACGTGCATACTAATGTGTGAATGTGAGAGTTTTGAACGCAAAAGACCAAAATGCAGATATAGGCCCATTTACATAGACTTTGCTTTGGTCGCTTGAATATAGCAGAGGGCAGTGTGGACATAGCTTTATGGGGATTCAAAGACTGCAAACACTGGAGTTAAAGCTCTGAAGTTAACCAAATAACACAAAAATGTTGCCAGAAACACATAAATAACACATACCCTTTGACCTACCGTAACTCTCTGACCGCTCGTTTACACAATCAAAGTAAATCAGCTGAAAAAAAGAGGCTTAATTGGACTTTTCTCCACATCTTAATGAGGTGATGTACAGTGACTATGCAAGCACAGATTCACAGCTGTCAATAGTTGCTTATCAGCGAAGAGCTGCTATTCTCTGCTTCAGAATTCGCAGGAAATGCATTAATTGCGTAAACAATCGAAGAGTAAGAGTTATAGTAGTCCAAAGTGAGTTCACCGAGTTCACTAAAGCTTTGGTATTATAGGTTAAAGAAAAAGCAATTGCTTAAAATTAATCATTTGATGACATGTTTCTAGTGACTATACACACAAAAGTAAAGCATGCTGGGAAAACACAGACAGATTTAACAGAGAGATGCATGTTGCCAAATAATGCTCCCCCATTTTATTATTTTGATTCTGCCTCCAATTGACACACATTCTCCAAATTCACACCATTTATCAAAAATCCTGATTTGGCTGTAGTCTCAAAAGTGAAACATGCCAGGACAAACAGGGGCAGATTTACTAGGGGGGTGCATATTCTGGCAGACCTCTCTCTGCCAGAAAATGCACCCCCATTCTAATTCTGACTCCAAGTGACTTGAAGCCGCCAAATTCACAAAATTTATCAATAATCCCAATCTGTTTGTGGTCTCAAAAGTAAACACAAAAACAGCCTAAAAGATTTATTGTTTTGAACTCCTGTCATTGAAGGAGCGCAGAGGGTATTTTTATGACACAACAGCGGGAATCAATATACTTTAGAAATAACTGCTGTCAGGTCCATGTCAGTCTCCTTCTATCCAAACTACATCCAGCGACAGTAGTTGCCACTTTTTAAAGTAAAAGGTTCTCAGTCTTGATTGACTGGTCGCCTTATTTTTTAATATTCTGGCCCAAAACATGTCAACTTCTATCATCCTCTGTTTGTTCTTTTTTTGAGGTAAAACAATACAGTTTAGTGCCTAACTCTGTCATAAACTACAGAGCATTACAAATCGCCCAGGCCTAGCCACCACCCTATGTCATAAAAAAGATAACTTGTGACTGTTTCAGTGTCGGGTTGATCATTTGTTTGACCCCAGAGGCTCAGAGAAGAACACAAACACACTTTTAGTTTTACAAGTGGACAGGTGGAAGTGAGGCAATCCAGGTGATTCCTAAATCTTTTATCTCCCCAGGTTAGCAGCAAACCTTCAACTGATTGAGTGTGTGGGGGTGCATTGGTTTTAAGGTTTGTATCTAAATGGGACAAAAGTGTGTTTTAAAACTAGGTTTGAAAAATGTCCAGCAGTTGGAGCCAAACAGCTTTCCTCGATGGATCTTGATTAGATGCTTTTTTTTCTTTTTTAAATTAACATAGAAGACCTAGCATCACACAAACATTAAAACATTGTTTGAAAAATTATTGAGCTAGGCACAGCAGATCTTAAAAAATACTTAGACCAGTTATGGGGTCACAGGTGGCTGGAGGTTAAGACTATGGTCACATATCCTAAAATGCCACAGTGCAGCAACCTAAATGCAAGTATTTCAGGAAATTCAGCAAGGTGGCTGCACAGGAACATTTGTATCGGGAGGGGGCAATCACATTTTTACACACCCCATGGTGGCCACGGAAGCTTTAAGGAAACATTGAAATTTTACGGCGACCGGACAGCTTTTATCTAAAAGTGGTCATCGGTCAGTGGCCGTCTTGGTCCATTTTGAGGTCACGTTTTGTTTTGTACACAAAAACTCAACCATGTTTTTCAGTGTTGAGGAGGCAGACATCCCAAACAGAAATAAGAACTTTTTCAGCAACGGTATTAATCCCACCTCCTGTTATGAATATCACGTCTTCAAAACAGTATAAAAACTTTGTCTGGGTTAAAATGATTGCCATGACTAAAGTCCATGGAGAGGATCTCAATCTCTCACTGTTTAATGAACAATTATTTCCTGATGTGCATGAGAGGCCCAGAACAAACTGATTGGCAAACGTGTTTAACAGAGACTTCGAGATTCTTCCTGATGATACTGGACACTCAGTACTACACCAAAGGCAAAGCAAAATGCTTAATTAGAGCTTTTGTAAACCAATGTCTTGATATCACCCCCTGTAATGCCCATGCCCATTATTACTGCTAAGTATGCTCCTCCATCAATTATGGCATGCGCTAATGTGAGTCTCACAGTGGTGAGCCAACACGTTTCACTGGGCTCAAATAGCTTTGCTGCACTCTCCCACTTAGAAATTAATCTTCTTCCCAGCAGACACATTTGCTCATACCGAACACAGAAAGTAATCCAAACTGGTATTTATTGTGTTGTCTACACCAAAAACATTTAATTTGAAAACTTGATTACTAAAGATTTGCTCACAAAATGCCAACTTATTTACAGATTGATTCTATGTTTAGCTTGTTCTGAATGCGTCATCCATTCATCCATCCATTTTCTTGACCGCTGTGTCCCTGTCGGGGTCGCGGGGGTGCCGGAGCCTATCCCGGCTACTGAAGGGCGAAGGCGGGGTACACCCTGGACAGGTCGCCAGTCTGTCACAGGGCCTCAATCACACACACGTTCACTCTCACATTCACACCTAGGGGCAATTCAGAGTCACCAATTAACCTATGAAGCATGTTTTTGGATGGTGGGCGGAAGCCGGAGTCCCCGGTGAAAACCCACGCATGCACGGGGAGAACATGCAAACTCCACACAGAAAGGTCCCAGCCGGGAGTTGAACCGGGGCCTTCTCGCTGTGAGGCGAGAGCGCTAACCACTGCGCCACCGTGCAGCCCTGAATGCGTCATATATTAGCAAATAAAAGAATCTGTGCATATATTTTGATTAATGTCAGTAAATGAATATAAAAGTTAGCAATTTTCAGTTTCCATTGCAGCTTTTCGGCGAAAATATGGATGGGACGATAAAAATATGCCACACAAACAGTTTTCCTCTCATCATCACAAAGTGACATCTGTTCAACACTTCCACCACATCTTTTACACTGCATATCCCTCAGTTGTTTTTCAAGTAATCATCTGCGTCTCTACTCCCCACGCTTCTTGGTTTTAAATAGTCTTCCCTCTCCTACCTTTTCGAAAGATTCTGTGGTTCTCCTTGGAGATCTGTCAGCACACATAAACAGCTGCAGTGTGCGGGTGATAATGAAGTGTCTGGGAAAAGAGGATTATGTGGAGTGTTGGGCATCATCTCTGTGGTATAACCGCTCATCTCTCCCCCAGGAAGGATGCATGGAGTGACTTTCACCTCAGTCCAACTGCCTGTCTCAGTGTCACTCTCTACTCATACTGGGATGGCTGCTGTGGTCCTCAGGAGGCAACAGTGAGAAAGTTAACACAACGACAGCTCCTGCTCCTGAGGGACATTTGGTGTTTCATCCTCTGACACCGCTCTGTTTATTCTGCACAGTCAGGCTGAGAGGGGCATAACAGGCACTGGGAAAGTGAAGATCTTCACCAAGGGAACAGACTGATACAGAGAGAAATATAGAGGGATAGAAAGAGACTCAGCAAAAGAGTAAAGTCCCTCTCCACTCGTCTCCTCCATGTGGTCTGACACAAAAGATGACAGCTTTCCTCTAGAGTTGCTCTGTCCTCCCTGGGCCTAAAGTCTCCATGTAGATGAGTGGCCAGTCAGCCTCAGCTAACTCGGGTGCCCCACAGGGGAGGCAGAAAACTGACAGTTTGCTCGAGTTGGTAAAGGCCTACTGTGCCAGGTCAATGGCAGCAGACAAAGTGCCAAAGAGGCATCGCTGAAGAAATGCTCATAGAAATGTTCTCCTTTCTTTGCTTTTGCAGCAAACTTAAAGGCATGTTATTAGTCTACAGTCACAAAAAAGCCTAAGGTCTTTTGGGCCACTGTGAATTTTAGGTTAGGTTGCTTTCACAGCAGGACTGCTTGGTCTGAACCAGCTTGCTTCCTTGTGTTATCCCTTTTGAATGTGAAAGCCCATTCAGACTCTGCTGAGGGCCAAGCTATTTAACTGGTAATTCAAAAATCTAAAAAAAATAAATAAATACTTTATTTATACTCTTCTTTAAAATAAGAACCAAGAAAATGAAAACACATTACCACATAAACCACATTTATAGCACACAAAAACAAATAATAATTTAGGAACAAATACAAACACATGTATGGAAAAAGCCATAGGAAAGAGGTAAGGGCCTTTGTTCATGTGCAAGTAAACCCTGGTGCAATTTATTACTCTGCAACAGAAAAGTACAAAAAGAAATCCAGTGTGTGAAATGTAAACTCTGTGCATTCTGAGTAAAAATGAATAAACAAAATCCACATAGAACAATCTAAAATATATCTATTAAGTAAATTGAGGAAAATCTCTGGTAGGTAGTTGTAGAACAGCAAGAGGGCTCTGTCATGGATAAACACATCTGCACTAGCTGGGTTTTCCTGGTCTTAGCTTTTTCTTTATGATATATTTGTGTTGTAACATTTTCATATTGTGTCTTGTTTGCCCTTTTCTTTGTACAGTTTACAGCAAAACAAACTAAAGAAATGAAAATGTCATGGGCCAACAGGAACAAGGCCACCAGACCACACCCCCCGTAAGGATCCTGATGGAAGTTTGGGGGTATTGTAGTATTTTAATATTGAAAAAGCAGCAGTTCTGGGGCTAAATTTAAAGAACTGTGACAGTTCTTAGGCTTTATTTACATTTGCCCTTACAAATGGATATGGGTTAGGACAAAAAATGCGGACAAAAAAATTGGCAATTTTTTACGGGGCATAGGTGGGTCCCACAAAATATCCAGGTTGCAGATCACTCAAAGAAGCCAATTAGTGGTGTTCATGTAATAAGTATGCGCTCCTTGATTGCAGCCAGTATGAAATGAGGAAATTAAACAATCAGAGCGTAGTTTGTGTGGACATCCTACAGGCACTTAGGTATCAACTTCAGACTCAGTGCATGTGGCATTTGTGTGTGGTGAGTAACAGACCATTACTTGCTTTTTACTATTGACTGTATGCGTACAATAGCATCACCCATATGTCGTAAGTGTCTGTACCTTTCATTAGCCTTACAAATACTTCAAGATGTCAAACCCATGACAATCGTACCTTCCATTTTCATGACATCCCTTAAGGTGGCCATACAATGTGCTTCAAGGGAACTGTAAGATACACCTGTGCCTCTCTTAAGATGCAGCCGCTCCTCTCCATGATCCTCCACAGGCCCATATACCCCAAAACCCACAGCAACCAAACATGTTAACCCCCATATGGGGGAATGTGATAAGGCTTTCAGTGAAAGACTTAAGAAGACTCAAGTGTGTAAAGCATACACAGATCCCATATCTGACTGTTCCAGGAAAGTCTTCTTTGCTAAAATGATTCATGTGTTTTGTAGTTGGACATTTCAACACAAAGACATTAAGTTCGAAAATGAACAATGACTTTGAGTCACATAGAAACGCAGGAATATTATATTATATATATATATATATTTTTTTTTTTACCATAGCTAACCACCTTTATTTTGAGTGTCAGTTCGTGTATGATTTTGTATTCCTTAGTTTTGACATAACATACACAGTTAAGCAAAGCAAAACCGCAGATGTGTGCTTCTACAGTAAAGTATGCCATATGGTGGATGATTTGCAAGGCAGGCAAATTCTTAACTTCTCAAGGTTCTTGAAGCAATTTCTGAAGCATAGGATCAAGGTAAACATTTTAAAATACAAGAAGTCCATCAATTATTCCAACTCCACATCCATCCAATCAGAAACTGGATTGTTTTCTATAACATTTTTTACCCTTTTCAGGTAAACAGTTCATCACATGGTCATAAATATATGAGATGGACAAGAACAGAAAAATAATCCAAGCATCCTCGTTCCTTCTCAGTACTAAGAACATTCACACACATTGTGTCCTTTTCTTGGTAAACTGCTATGTCAGTAATAACTTTGCTTTTAAGCTTTTCAAGAGTTTTGTAATTGCCACACCATGATTGTCAAGACAAATGTATTCAATGTAGTAGTGGCCTGCCTGCTAAAACACGCCTCAATTTGTCAGATCCTATCACTCAATCATGCATCGCTCAGGGCAGCAGGACCAAAATTGACCACCGCGTTAACTGACAGGACCATTCAACATTCAGTTTTTTCAGAATGAGTCACACACATACAAATTCAGACAGACACACAGCCTTGTCATCACGCAAGTGTATAACTGGTACAATAACAGCCATAAACATACATTTAAATGGACATTTAAGTGACACGCAGAGGCGCTGTTAAAATTGCGTGAAGGATTCTCCCAAAACGAGCCACAACAAAGCCCATGTAGGACACAAATTTGCACTGACACCAGGGTTGGTATTATGCCAAATTGTCTAAAATCTTAACAAGTGACCCAGAAATCCTGGTTCTCAGGAGGGGGTTTGGAGTTTACAAAGAGGTCATGTGGGAGAAGACGTGGAAAAAAACCAAACTGACAATTCTGTTTCCATTTCTCAAGGTTTGTCCCAGCATCTCTAATTTGTGAACACCAAGGGCTGACATGAAGAAAATAGTTTTTCTCTAACTGAGAAGAATGGTTTAGCTGTTCAGATCATTTTTCATAACTAAAAACATATTACTGATGATTCTACTTTTATATACATCTCCAAAAACACAAGAGGAAGCTGGAAACACAAAAAAGGGAAGCCAATCAGGAAGGTCTTTGAAATTACTCTTTGAAGGTGAATATGGTGAAACTGGTGTGGTTTTGTTCCACCAGGGTCACTTTGTGTGCAGATACATGAGTGGAATGGGGATTCAATTGGATGTGTAAAGCACACTTCTTATAGCTATCAGAAGAGAGATGAATTGGCACGTCTATTCAATAGTTGAACCAACAAGCGCAAAACAATGTGGTTCTGAGCATCTTTTTTGTTTATTTATTATGAATAACCAAAAATTACACAACATTCCTAAAGTACCAAAATGGAAAAACACTGAGCTAAAGCTACAGTATGTTTGCAGATGCGGACTTCATGCTTTTGTCTCCATATAGGAACACACACCATAAAAAATTAAAGATGCAGATTATAAGCACATATGATTCATATGATTCTTATGACTATGAGTCTGTAGAACAGCCTCTTTAGGGATCTGATGACTTCATTTGAATTGGAAATTTTCCAAAAGATGCTAAAGTCACATCTTCTTAAACTCATTTAAATAAATAACTAGTATAATTTATGACTGCTAATTTCTATTTACTAATTTTGTTTTTAAACACAAATTCTTTAATTTGAATTTATGATATTTATATGTGTTATTGTCTTAACTAAAACATGTTTTGTTATTTTTGCCTCAATGTTATAAATATTTTGTATTAATATAATCACTGTATTTTTAATAACAGTTGTATTTTATATGATATGATATATTTATTTGCTTTTAGCCATTTTGGGTTGTGTAGTGGTCACCATTCTTGTCTTACAGCAAGAAGGCGCTGGTTCGAATGCCAACTGGGACTTTTCTGTTAGAGTTTTGAATGTTCTCCTTGACCATGCGTGTTTTCACCAGTCCAAAAACATGCTTCATAGGTTAATCAGTGACTCTAAATTGTCCCTAGTTGTGAATATAAGTATGTGTCCCTGTGACAGACTAAGGACCTGTCCAGGGTAGACCCCGCCTTTACCCAACAGTAGATGAGACAGGCTCCAGCAACCATTTAACCTCAGTGGATTCAGAAAACGGGTGGGTGGTTGAGCTTCTCCGGCAATCTGACAGAACTTCTATGGTTCTTTCTTTTATCTTTAAATAACTACTTTTGACTTTTCCATAGTGTGTGAGTGTGAAAACACTCTTTTTAAAGCTGTTTTTTTTTAAAGCAGTTTGATATTAAACACTGTTTGAAAAGTGGTATATAAATAAAGTTGATTTGTTTAAAAAAAACAGTTTTATAAAACAGTTTATTTTTGTGAGTTTAAAACATTTCTAATCATGCTTTTTCTCAAGTGCTGATGTGAGCATGTCAAACTCATGATTATAATTACTAAAACACTTCTGAGAAGAATAACACTTATATAGTTGCTTTGCATACATTACGTAGCATTTAGCAAACAGCTTTTTGCAGAGCAAAACATGTTTGACAATCAAAGCTGATGTGGGGTTAATGATCTAACACAAGGACACGACTGTCCAGGCTGAGCTCTGAACCCCTGACCAATTGATTAGCAGACACACTGCTCAACACAGTGAGTTACAGCCATGCCACTGATGTTCAAAGACTGACCAACCGGATCAAACTGAAAAACATATTTGCAGCTTGAACGTCTTCATCCCCTTTGGTGTTGCTTTCTGCCCTTAGCTACACTCAATTATTGACATGCAGTCAATTTTGTCCTAATCATGGCTTCCGCTATTCTACCTTTTCTTCCCAATTGGTTTAGTCCATTCTATTATGATTGATTGTTTGGTGTTTTGGTTTTGTTGCAAGGTTCTCATTAAAGTTCTTTTTTTTTTTATTGCATTTATCTCTCTCAGTGAGCCAAACGGTTTTTTCTAGTTTCCTAATGAGTCTGCTTCATGCGCTCTGGTTGGATCACTGGACACTAAAACAAAGAAACACAAAAACTTTGACACCTTTTAAAAAAAGTGTTATTCTTAAAATCTGTCAAATAATTGCACAAATAATTTTAAGCAAATAAAATCTGAGCTTTTTAAAAATATATCTCAAATATATTTTGAATCTGTCTATCATTCTGACACCCAAAAGGAGACATGAACATTGAGGAGAAACATGCCCTCATGTAAGTGTATCTCTGTGTGGTCTCACTTATCTCCATAATGCTTACAACATCAGTAAGACAGTAAAAACCCCACTTAGCTTGATATGCAGATATGTGCTCGGTTAAAAGTTTTCCCCTTTCTATCGCCCAGATCCTGAAGATCAAGTGATGGCATCAAGGAGCAAATGCATGACTGCCACAGGCAACAGCCAGCAGCTTGATTTATAGATGGAACAGCCATGAATGATTCATAGGCCCAGAGAAGGATATCACACCACATAGAAACGTGTCAATCTCAGACTTAATAATAGCAACATAACTCTCCATAAACCCGGTGGAAAACCCCCAGAAAGAAAAGCAATAGTCAGCTAAGCAGCACAGGTGGGAAGTTACAAGTTACATTTATTTCCTTACATTTACTTGAGTGACTTTAAGTAAAGTTGTGTTCAAAAAATAAATAAGAAATTGAATTATCCTGGTTTGATATTATGAATAAAATGTGTTCATCCAATGATCAAGTTGAGTTGTTCTTTTGTCGATGTGTCCTTGGGTAAGACACTGAACCCCTTATAGGTTGGCGCCAGTGTTCAGTAGTGGAGCCCCCATCAGTTTTTGTATGGGTGAATTAGGCCTTAAAGCAATTAAAGCTCTATATAAGTATATGCCATTTACTACTTTACCTAATTACTTTTTATGTGTACTCAGAATGTACTTGGATGACTACTTTTACTTCTATATTACGTCTAAATGATAAAATGGTAAATGGTGTGTACTCATATCGCACTTTACTATTTTCTTAGAAGGCCCAAAGAGCTTTACAGTCACAGCCCCATTCATTCAAACAACACTGAACCCTGGCACCAACCTATAACACACTTCAACACATGGACGGGCAGAGCAAAAAGCAAACCTACGATTTCCAATCAGAGGTCAACTGCTCTACTTTTGCACCAGGGCCATTAATCAGAACTGTTACTCCCACTGCTCTATTACAACATATTTTATTTTTGGTATATATATTTATATTTCCTATTTTTGTCTTTTGTTTCTTTTCGTTTTGACTACTTGAATAAAAAACAAGTTCATTTCTATTGCAATGCAAATCCTAAATATAGAAGCTGCTCTTGTACATTAAAATGAATGACCAAATCCTTCTGAATCAATGAGTCCATCCATCACTGCTGATTGGAGGGGAAGGATGGGAGGGATGTTCATGGGTGGTGCTCTCTATGATGTCAGGACATGTAAGCTTCCAAACGGAAAGGTGTTTTCCTCTTTGTTTCAGTAAACAATGACCTTCAGTAACAACGTATTTAGAGAATTTGGGTTATTGTACATTTCTGTGAGACAGCACGAGGATTTTCTTAATTAATTAGAGTTTATATAATTTAGGGCACTTTAAACTTTATATATTTCAAGATAAATATAATTGACTCAAAGTAAGACGGTTTGGAAACACTTTGGCATTAAAAGTAATCTCAGTTTGTACACATTGCTGCCTTATTCATATAGACTATTAATTATTTTAAAAGCAAAATAGATTTATTTTATTTCTGTATTCAAAAAGTGATAAAATACACTGTCATAAGTTTATCTTAATAACTGTTTTTTAAAAGTAGAGCCAATCTCAAATATAAATATATATCAGTGCGGCATAAAACACAAATTTAAGAGAATATGCACAATAACAGCTTAAATGAAAGCTGGGAAGGGAGCATAGTGTAACTAACTCAATACTACATGTGAGGAGATAAGTAAATCCCGAGGGTGTCCTGCTGACTACAGAATTTTTCCATTCAATTTATCATTTTACATTTAGGATACTCCAGGGGAATGCACCCTCTCTGTCATAAGTTATACTAATGGCTGTTAGGACCATCTGTGAATTGAGGAATCTCAGCCATGCATGAGGTGCAATCTATGACTTATGAGCATAGAGTCTCATTTTTGAGTGACTAGTTTGGGGCCATCCTTGCAGCTTTATAAGGAACTTCAGGCCAAGTCGCCCAAACTGTCACATAAGCTCTTCCCTTCCCCCTGCGCCAAACATCAAGATCTGGTCCCCTTCAATCTACTCAATAAACAAGCCTGGGGCAGGACCCAGACAGAGGATAATGGTTCACCTGGAGGTGACAGGAAGAGAAAACAGATGACTTCGTTTAATGAATGGAGGCGCAGATAAGCACTGGGGAGCACTCAAGAATCCTGATAAAGAAATAAGAAAACACCTCTGAAACTGTATACAATCCGTTTTGGCATGCTGGACAACTTTGTCATATAGTGAGCGACTCAGATAACTGCTTCATTGAACGAAATGTTTGATCATTTTTGTTGTTGTTGTTTTGCCATTTTTTTATTTAATCGTTTAAAAAAAAAAAAAAAAAAAGAGTTGTTAATTGTTTATCACGGGAGTTGTGTTCTAAAAATAACCTGCAGTAGAAGAAAATCCACAAAAAAGTCTATCTATCTCTGTATATATATATATATATATACATATATATATTGCCATATTCTAGATATTTTAAGGCTAAGAAACTATCACTACACACTCGATACACTTTTCCGACAGACACATTAACTCTTTAAAGGCCTTGTGCAGTGGCATTTTTTTTTTTAATTTAGAAAGTCAATGGAACTTGGAAAACGAATCTGATAAAAATATTCACTTAAAATGATCCAGCGCGGTTTTATTGATCATTTTATGGTCGTGCACAGCTTCAAATTTGGGCGATAGGTGGTGATGGGCGGTTTTCACCGCACGAGGCCTTTAACACTGTAGCTTTAGATCCAGTGTTTACATTCTTTCGACTACCATAACTCTTCAACTATAATAACGTCCTGTGATTCCAGCAAATTCTGAAGTGCAAAAAAGGCAGCCTTGTGCTGATACGCAACACTACACAGAAAAAAACGTCTTTGTGCTGTTATGCAACATTTTACTTTCATATCAGTGCGAAGCTGATATAAAAACCTTCTTTTCTCTGTGTCAGAATCAGCTGATTAACAGTGATCACAGAAATGGCCAAATGTTTACAGGGTTTACAGGGTGTCATTTAGGTGTCACTGGCGACAACTCTGGTGTTAACATTTTCACGTTCTTCTCTCCTGTTTAAACTCTCAAAGTTCATTTTATACAAGATTAAATACAGTATTATCTATAAAGTAAAACCAAAGATGTGCTCACGATTAAAGATGTATGTATTTTTTGTAAACCAAACACATTCTGTACAGCAAACACAGCAAAGGGGAGATTGATTGACAATAATCTAAAGCAAATCAGGATCCAGACCACAATAAACTGTGAAAAAAAAAAAACGCAAAAGTAACCTGCGTTATAGTGAGGGTCCACTGTAACTGCAGTAATTTAACTACAACTCTATTGTTTATATTGAGTCTCATTCATATTTACAATTTACTTAAAACCTGCAGAAATCGATAAATTGCCAAGTTATGGAAATATTGAACATGGACTGGAAATAGCACTGTGGTAATGCCAAACAAAGTAACTTCTGCTTACCTAATGTTGTGTTTGGGTTCTAAAAAGGTTGTTTTACAATAAAGAAATATTAAAAAACCAAAAGCTGCAATAGTAAAGATTGCAGACTTTACTGAAAGTTCTACTGGAGTGGCTAAAATTGCTGGTCAGGATGTAGAAAACAGGCCTCCTGTTTGACTAGTGCAGAAAAAGATCCCTGAACCTGAGAGGAACGATTTGTTTGGGTGGTCTAGTTAAAGCACGGAGCTAAACGGCCAGTGGTTTTGGTTAGAATGCTAATGAGGCAATTTCCTCCCTGGATGGAGACATCAAAGGCAAAGCTACACAGGGCTTCATGGTATCATTATAAGGTTTACTGTGTGCTTGAATGCTCGTGTTTGTGCAAGAAAAAGTCAAGTGGAAGGAAAGGCAGGGCAGTTATGAAATTTACATTCGGTCTATATATTGGTCCTTTGCCAGCATCCAGCCATGGTGTGACACACATCACATGGACAACTTGGTAGCATTTATAATTACCTTCTATTCACAGAGGCCTCATTTAGCCTGCTATTATCAGAGATCATTGTTATTTCCCTCTATGTACATTGGGAATTCCAGCGAGACCAACATGTCTTACAAAGATAACGGTGCTATTTTGGGTGACCCCATTGTGTATGTAATACTAAGGCTGTAAAGCACTCTGAGAATTCTGATCGGTGAGTTTTTTCCCAAGAATTTAATCATCCACAAAACCAAAACAACCATGGGAATTGTTTTAGTTGCTAATAAAATAGTCCATTACTAACCAAAGCTTTATTTATTCTTATCTCAGTTGTTTTTTTGGTACTGCAATCTTCTTGATTTAATCTGAAAAGAATCTCACCTGCTTTGATCAAACCAAATGAAACAAGAAGCAAAAAGAGGCGAAAACATTTTCCTAAAACCAATTTAAATTAAAAAAAAAAATCAAAAATTACACATGAGTCAGAAACTTTTTGCCAGCTCAGTAGGTGCAGCACTAATTTCCAACAGACTTTATTCATATTTCTTTGAGTGGCTTAAGCCCACCTCTGGAGGAAAAATGGAAAAAATATTAGGCACAGCTGAGGTGTGTGAGGCGAGTGTGATGGATCATCCCGTTTTGAAGCTGGCCCTCTGCAGAACCCTGAGAGGACCGTTGGAAGATGGGGACAGAGCACATCTCCTTTTCACATCGATTCTCACTCCCACAGAAGCAGGAGGTCATTACATGCCAAGTCACAGACACAGGTAGGAAAGGTGAGCAGAATGACACAGTGGCTCATTTTGCAGGTCTTGAAGTCATCTTTAAGTAACAGCGGCTCTTTATAACAATATTTAAAAAAATGTGCTGGCAAAAGCTAATTAATGTCCAACAAAATATTTATTAATGATGTCTAAAATGGAAACTGAAAGCCGATGCACATGTAAAATCTCCCATTTGAAATACCAACACAATTTTACTGCTGCTTCTTTCATGCAGAGCAATTGGTATCACCCGCTATAATAACTGTTATTATTTCAAGAAGAAATTGGATCAGTCAACAAGGCTGATATGTGAAGAATTCAAAAAGGTGAACCATCTTAATTTAACAATAATGGTCATATCATAGAAGAGAAAATAGCTTCTTGTGTTTCTCTGCACATCACAAATCAATATTGAGACCTGCCTGCAGCTCAGACAGACACCAATCAGAGGGACAGTATACGCTGTGGGGAGAGACGGGCTTGGAAATGGAGATGTATATTTGTGACCTCTGCTCTCAATCAAAGAAATTCTAGAAATGGTTCCAAGCTGAGGGTCCCACTACATCCCACCACATCACTGACAGATTGGGACTCCACACGAGATGATTGCAGTTTTAACCGTGCATCACATGAGAATAGCTCTAAGGTACATGGATGCGAGCAGCGTCAAGCACATGGACAGAACGGCTACATAACTAACAGATGTAGACATACACAAACCATTTTTGGCTATAATGACTAAAGTTTGCTTTGATAAAAACCATAATAATTACACCGATCTGTGAATGCTCAATGACTGCTGCAGAGCCAGAAAAACTTCTATACTTCTTGGTGTTAAAGTAGGACAATCATTGTACGATTGGAACTGAAATAAGGGCGCCAATAGACGAAATGACGCACAAGGAATGAGATGTTATTGTAGGATCCTGAACATCTCATTCCAGGACCACATCAACAATGAGGAAGTGCACAACAGAATATCCACAGCCATCAGTACACAAGACAGCCTGATAAGGATCACAAAGAGTAGAAAAATGACCTGGTATGGACACAGCAAGATCAAATGACCAAGCAAAAACCATCGATCAAGGCCCAGTGCCAGGAGGCAGGAAGAGAGGAAGAAGAGGTGGTAAGACCACAAATGAAAGTGGACAGGATTGACTTGTAGAGAGAAGCCCATGACCGTTGCAGATGGCAGGAGAGAGTTGTAAGGAAATCATAAATGATGCCTCTACAACCCACTTGGAGTTAAGAGACCGATATAATATGAGGACGTTCAGGTTTTTTTTTTTTCTTAACCTAAGCCAAAGGAACTTTAACCATTTACCACCAGACTGTTGACTTTTTTTTCCAATTACTAAAACTCTTAAACTGTTAACACAATTAACGTTATTCCATCAGATTCTGAAGCTGAAAAAAGCAGCTTCCCACCGGTATGCGAGACTGATTGATCGACAGATTTAGTGCAGTCCACTATCAGTGGTAGAGGTGTGGACTTCCAACAACCTCACTCTTGATTGGTTAGTTGACATAGAAACCTTGGTTCAGACCGACTGAGACCAATCACTGCTTTTTACTGACAACGTTTGGCTCCAACATGGCGGCGTACATGTTCATACTGCAAATAAATGGCGACTGAATTAACTTCATTTGGTTAGCTGGAAGTAAACCATTTTCTATGGGTGTCAGTGGTCCTAGTGCAAACACAGAAATGCTGCTGTTCTTTTCAGTGGTGAGTTCAAACAAGGCACAACAAACTTTTGTAGAAAAAACTTGAAGCCAAGGAAATCACTTAACTCTTAGTTGAACAGGGCAGATATAAGTCACTTTCCCATTTTATGGTCTCGCTCCAAACTCTGGGACGCGCTGCGGTTTGAGTCCAACTTCGATTAGCTAACAATCCAGCCTCAAAGTGGGCGGGTTTGCTGCAGTAAGGCGGCCCAAAACCCTGCAGCTGTTCCCCTGCCAAATCCATCATTTTTGATGTGTTTCATCACAACAGTGGAGAACATGAAGGTAGAGTTGTTCGGTCCCAGTTTTTCAGCTTTAATGAAGCAGTGAAATAAAAGTTGAAATGTATTCGGACCCCGCTGCTCAGTCTGAGTGTATTTTAAAGGACACACACAAAAAAAAGACTATGTGCGGCACTTTTCTCTTTCGCCTTTGGAGGGAAAATATCTACCAATTTCCATACCATAAACAACAGAAGCATTTGTGATGCCACTCTGTGGCCAATCAGCTCCAAGTCCTGTAACACTGCAATTTAGCCTGAGTCAGCACAATAAGAACCACGGCCTCAAGCATTCTAAAAAAGTAAGACACAGCATGCAAAGGATGGATATACCATAAATCAGAATAGAGCAGGACCGTGCAGGACACAGTGGGGCTTATGGGTAAATGGCTATACATCAAGTGACAGCAAACACAGAGGGGTGAGCAGAGAGGAGGACTGAAGCTCTGGCCTTATTTCTTCAGGAAACGATTCCAAGACATTCTCAATTCAGCTGAACATTTTACAAGCAAATGCGAGCTTTGTACTTCAAGCTGCTTCTCGTGTGATAAAGAATAATTTTTTTCAATCATGTCATTGCCAAAGGTTAATTCTTCAGAAGATGGACAGAAGGACTCGGCTGGAGCGCTCCTGGAGAGCCGCCTGCACATTACTCCCACATCGCCATCGGCTGAATTGCATTTCCTCTATTGTTTGACGATTATGTTCTTTGACAAGTGGCCAAAGTAATGACCACCTCTCATGTGGAACGCCACAATGTCCCTCAGGAAAACACTGTAATGTATCTCCTCTTACATTAAGTTACAGTTAGTCAAAAGATCAAGAAAAAAAAAACAAAAAGCTCCATTAATAATTGAATAAAAAATAAGAAAACTGTGTTGAATGTGTTGCAAGCTAGTTTACATTCTTTAAATATTTTAGGAATAAAGAGTTCAAAGACATTTACTCACCTCCCCCTCCTCCCAGAAGACTGGAATTTGCTGTGAAGAGAAAAACAAAAGTCAGTATTGAGCTACAAACTTATAGATAATATAGTTATGGCTCTTAAATACATGTAGCTCTTACAGATCATGGCAATTACAGTTTTTGTGTACAAAAACTGTATTACAAAAAAAAAATTATAAGAACCTGAAATGAGGATCATAAAGAATTATTTGAATACTTTATTGTCATGTAGTTTCCAACACTCCAACATAAAACCTGTTTTGGTCTGAAAAGACATAATTGAAAACAATAAACCATAAAGAGTTTAATTAAACTACAAACCACACAAGTTTTTTTTCTTTAAAAGTTAATCAGGTTGTAGTGTTTATGTTTTCTCCTTTAATTATGCTTTTAGCTAAAGCAAATAAATTTGCTTAACTCAATATGTCTAAATATGCATGTAAAGAAAGCCAGAGAATACATATTTAAATAAAAATTCATTAAAATCTGTAGAAATAACCATATCAAAGAAAACAAATCAGGAATAAAAGTACTATGAAAAGTGTTCTTTGAAAAAGTGAATTTTAAAAGGTGAGCTGTTCTTGGTAGAGATGAGAGTTAAAGAAAGAAAATGAAGGCAAATGCATTATTCAATCTTGTTGACTTTTAGATTTTTTCTTTTTTTTGACCTCCTTGAAGAATAGGGTTGCTGGTTACAACCTCCTACCTCAAACTCAGGCAATCATTTTTTTCATACAATAAACCATATTTTACTTGTGTAGTTAATTTAATATGAAAGCTACTGCTCTGGCTAAAATGGTTTTATGTTGTTCTTCCACCACAACCATCTGACCACAGATAGTATTTCCTCCAAAAATTAAAAAATCAAAATAACCCCATTAAAGTGTGTCATCAGTTCAAAAAAAGTTTGTTGCAGAAGCATAATATATGTGATTAAGTCTTTTAGTTTAATTTAATTACCTGTTGTGGTTCAGAAACAGCAAATGCTAAGTGGTGGCTTAAAAAATTGGCAGTTTTGATTGCCAATCTTCAGTTTACTCACACCCAAATATGTACTGAACTAGACCAAAACATTAAAGTGAATTTAAAGCAAATGTACTAATTTGTGTGTTGAAATCCCATGTAGGAGGAGTTGCAACTGCAGTTCGTATAAGGGACGTTAAGAACTATCAAGATGTTGTGATGATCCTTGGTTTGATCTGTAACATCAGCTGTCATTGGAAGTGAACACGACCCCATTAAAAGCAGATTATTTCTCAAACATGTTTTTGAGCCCAAGTAACAGATAATGAGCCAGAGTTAGCAGCCACCATGGTATGCATTATTCAATTTTTCCTGATTACATGCTGGAAATGACTTCTGGAGTTCACTCTGCTTCCACATGTTTCCACGGAACTGTTAAGGCTTGGCATTGTTCTCCTGAGTGGGCCTGACAAAGAAAACTCTACATCTGCAGATTTGGTTCATCAAAGGGCCTTTTGTTACGTGCCTGTGTGTCTTTGTGCACAATACAGAATGAGCGCAACATACACAAACAAGTAAAACAGCAACCCAAACACTGATGCACTGACAATCCACTGTCATGTTTACAATAGCACTTCTCTAGGTTTTTCTGTGATGAAAGACACACTCGAGCAGCCAGAGCCTTCTGTTTAACAATGGAATCTGTCAGCTATCAACAGAGAACACAAAGCTGCCGAGCTTACTATTTCATAACCAGCTTTTAAATACCAAACACTTAAAACTTCCTGTGCTCCTGCCTGTGAAACCCAGTAAATGGAATGTGAAAACAAGGTAAAAATTGATACTGATTGTTAACTAGAGGGAAAAAAGAGCCAGACTCTAAGATGGATCAACATGTGAGCTGTGTATTAGTTTTTAGTGGCTGCGTTCAAATGTTGCGGTAAATCAAACTACTATTAAATATATATATATATATATAAACAATCACACAACAAGGCAAAGAAAAGCTTTATGGCTTTAAAAGTTTAAAAAACTCTGCTTTACATTAATAATGTTTTCAGCTGCTGGGACAAATATGGCCGAAAATATCTCTATATAAAAAAAAAAAAAAAAAACAACGCTATGTACACAATCCTAAAGTTAGGCACATGTTAAAAAAATGTCTGAACTAAAACTTTTAGTGTGATGTCAAATATCTATTATAAATTCAACAGAATCGTTTCCGTAGCAGTTCATCTTAAGTGGATTGTATTTTTCAGAATAGACTATCAGTATTCTAGAGCCTCCTGGGAAATCTTCCTATTCCTGAGCTATTAAAAACACTAGGGTTTAATTACCTGACATTATGGAAATGCTGCCAGAGGGGGGCAATTCATTTACTCTGCACCTAATCAGAAACTGGAGATGTGGTTGCTAATCAGTCACACACATGAACATGCATTTGTATAAAAATACATATATGTATTTACGTACATACATACACGTGCATATATACATACACTTACACTGAACAAAAATATAAATTCAACATTTTTGCTTTTGCTCCCATTTGTCATGAGATGAACTCAACTATCTCAAACATTTTCTACAAACACAAAATAATAATTTCTCTCAAATATTGTTCAAAAATCTGTGATAGTGAGCGCTTCTCTTTTGCTAAGATAATCCATCCTACCTCACAGGTGTGCCATATCAAGAGAATGATTGGACAGCATAATTATCGCACAGGTGTGCTTTAGACTCACTATCACAGATTTAGACAGATTTCTGAACAATGTTTGAGAAAGTATGTATGTAAATGATTCATCTTTAAGTTAGCAATGAGTGAAAGAGACAGAAGATGTAAAGTGAGAAGGCTGAATCGGAGAACTACCCAATGAAAATAAATACAATTATTTGACTGAAAACAGAATAGAATGTCCCTTTTAAACAATCAATGATTTATGGAGTGCTTATTAACTATAAGGCAGGTCTCCTTGGTGTTTTTCTTGTTTAGTGTGTGCATCCTGTGGAAGATCATCACTTTTATGCCTTTAGGAAAGGAGATCTAAAACTTCAGAGCAATTATCAGAAGAGCATGCTTGTAGTGTGGCTAAGAGTCTCCATGTAAAGCTGTCTTTTGAATACATGCTAAAAAAAAGTCTGACTTTACAGTCATCGTTTTAGCAGCTGCCAGCGTCTGCCCTAAGAAAATGTTAATATGCAGCCCGCTCACTTTCCTTTTCTAAAGTATGGCAGTAAAAACTGAATTTTGAACTTAAATATTTTTGTGGCAATAATGGTTACCCTTGAAGGCTTGCAATGACCCAGTTAATGGGAAGTAAGCGTGAAGCCAAAACTGGGCAGTTAGTCTAGAGTGGAAACCCTGCAGTAACCACAACATGCATCGTAAACCTCAGTGGAAATGCTCCCTGGTTTTCTTGGAGGCCGTAGATCATTAGGAAATGTTGGTCCACGCCATTAGGGTGGGCCGTAAAACACATGCCAGCACTGTCAGAGCAGAAACACTTGCTTCCTGTCTGCCTTTTAAACCCTCGACTGCATCTGCAAAGTCACTCAGTCAAAAAGAAAAAAAAAAAAGCTGTGATGCTACTATCGCAAAGTTTCTCAACAAGCTACCAGAAGCCCTACTGAAGACACTCAGTGGTGAAAACTCAGTCTTATCTCACTGTGTCAGGAATTTCTTCAGAGGTTTTGTAAAAGTGGTTCATTTCAACGTTGCGAGTGAGATCTTTGAGCACAGTGGGCACTGAGGCATGGATCTAGGTTGCATGTTAAGTGTCATCAGCACAGTCAGATTATACAGTTAAATGGAAAGTGCTAGTGCATACCCAGAAAACCTCAAGGCAGTAAAGTGATCCAATATCTACCGTCTGGTGTCTGCCACTTAACTGAACCTTTTCAGTATGCTTCAGCAAAGGCACACTCACCTTATCCTCTGTGGTCATTCATGCTTCTCAGTTAGCTCAGAGGTTAATACTGTTCTCTGCTTTGGCTCTGAAATAAACTGTGGTGTACGGAAAATAAAGACAGATTTTTCTACAGTAAAGGTTTTCTGTTATGTGCAATTTTTCAAACCTACTATACCACTTTAGTGGGTCCCATCTCATTTGCACTGGTCAAGGAAAAGTCTGCTCACTGTTCAGTCCAACATCAATTCATTGTGCAGTGTTTATGGTTGTTAATCTGCTTATAGTCAGCTTTCCGATGGTGGAAATGCAACATCCTGTAGGTCAAACTAGAGTGAAGCTACTAGCTAACATTTTTTTTTTCTTTTAAACAACACAAAAACAAGGTAAACACATACAGGTTCAGACTAAAAACAAGTTGAACAAATACTTTGAAAAAAAGAAACCAAACTAATTGAATAAATAAAATAAAACAATATGGCAATCCGGATCAGAAAAACCCCCTTAACAGACTAACAATTTAACACAGGAGATGTTGCCATCGACAGCAAATTCACACACGCTCTCTGAACTATAGCTTTTTGAATATTGATATAATTTACACAATTCTAGCTTATTCTGATGCAAATAATATACACATTGAGTCAATAAGCTACACCTGAAGTAGATGAAGTTTATGTGGTTCATTATGTGATTATGCATGCATTAAATGTTGTATGTACAACACTTTATGCAATTACATACACCGTTGAAAAGCTACGGCAGTGGAAAGAGTGTCAACACTGGAGCACATCTTTGGTGATAAAAGGTTAAACAAGAGAGAAAATAGTAAAAATAATCATTTCTGTCTGTGAAAAGTGTCTATTAAGGGGTTTTACATCTTTAAAACATCTAAATGTATTTTAAAAAATAAAGATGACTACAATGCAGATTTCATCTATTGTAGGTTATTCTGACAACATAGCTCTTTCAATAAATGAGTGGATACTGTATTGAAGCTCGAAATGGTATTTGTGTACAACAAAGAAAAAGCAGGTCAGCTCCTCACTTAGGTAAAAACTGATTTGTCTATTTTAAGGTGTAATTTTCCTTTAAAATATGTATGACTATGTTAAAGGCCATTGTTGTTTCTTGCTACATCTATCAAACTCACAACAGTGCATGTCAGACACTCATTGTTCTAGAAAAGATGTTATTTTGGAGCCTAATTTAAAAATTACAACAGTAGTGCAATGATGTCTGAATGCATCAACATGACAACAAGCTGGTGTCACAGTGATTAATCCCTTTCCTCTGCAGGCTTGTCACTATCATAACAAAGCAACAAAACCAGATGCCAAGACAACCCACACATCTACTGTTATAATTACCTGACCTTCAAATCCACAATAATGAGCCCAGGATGATCCCATTCTCTTTCATCATTTGGCTTCCAAGCCTTCCTTTTATCTAACAAGGTCACCTTTCACAACTCGACTTTGCCCTGAAATACGCGTCGCCCTCATAAATATACATCTACCTGTATCTGCTCAGCCCTCAAATCCACCAATGGGTGGGGGGTGTTGGAGAAAATTACAAAAACAGCAAAACTGGAGGTGGAATGTCGACAACAAGAGTTTGTGTTTTCTCTGAAGTTAACACCAAGAAAAAGTGAATGTCATCCAAATCAGGCAAAGGACAAAAGACTGAAGATGGAAGTGTTAATAAATGAATTTTTGGGTTTGAGCATACATAAAATACACATGCATCATGGGCAATGGGGGGGGTACTGTGAAGGTGTTCTTTGTTAAATTTTTGTTCTTCAAGACAACATTTCTTCTCATCTTTATTGCTCAAAAGCATCCATCTTTAAATATTTCCATTATAGGATATGGTGGAGAGCTGAATCAGATGCTTTTAAACAGGATTCCGTTGAAATTAAGCAAAACTTAGGACCTGAGAACCATGAGTTTAAAAATCTGATCTAAACTTTACAGTTTTAATCTTAAATAAAGAACTTTTATTTATTTTTATTCAGAACTTTTCTACTCTATATGCGAGCTACGAAAGACTAGCGGAGTTTCAAAAAATAAAAAAAGGACAAGGACAGTAAATACATCTATATTATGTTAATAAGAACTTTACTGAGAAAATACTGCCTTAAAGGTTGTGGTCCATACACTCTCATATTAAAACCTTCATTATTTGTAGCTTTTATGTTAAAGAATATACTAAAGAAAATTATATATATAAAAAAGATAAAATAAAAGGGAAAAAAGACTCACTCCAGTCATCTTTTGATCTACCTTAAAAGTGTTCCCAGTATTTTTTGTAGTTATAATTATGTCATTTTTAGCCAAAATCCCAAAACTTGTGTTGCGACCATGGTTTCTGCTGAGTAGTTCATTAGAAATTGGTCTTTGAGTTCAGGGGGCGACTGTTTGTGTGGTGTAACCCCGCCTCCCCATCCCATCACCCATCACCAAGAGCTATCCATTAACATGCTCTCCTGCTAGCTGACATACATGGATCTAGTCATCTACAAGTGGATGCATCAGAATGGAGCGGAGCAGGGAGCATGTGGTCCACCCATCATATTTTCTACGTCACAAATATGATCTTTTTCAAACTGCTTTTTTTGTCTGCTCATGATTAAAATGCATTTGTAATCCTAATTTCTTAATAAATTCTAAATAATAAACTTCTTAATATTTAGTTAAGGATTGGTTCAATCATAAATCAATGAATCTGTGAAACTAAATCAAATGGATTCAGAACATGTTAGATACAGTAATCTCCTCCCATCTCTGACCTTTCTGATCTTCTACTACAGAGCAAAGCAACTGACTTTACAAGACAAACTCTTTCATTTGGCTGAGCCTAAAAGCCTATCAGGAAACCAATCAAGGAGAAATGTCACAGAGAAAGAAGGTTTGGCAGGGTGAGTGTAAGTAAGTGCACATTATAGATTTAGAACGTCACAATTCTGGATTTGTCACTAAGCGCACCCTCTTCATTAAAGGTGTGTTGGCCTGTTGACATCGTGAAGACTCGCCGGCTCCTTGTGGGCTTTCTCAGCCCAGTGAGACACCTGCCAGGCACCCAGACAGCTCCCTTAATTTAGCCAATATAACATGGCTGGAATTTCTCCATGAGGAGCCAGGGCAGCATTAAATTGAAGATCCTTCGCTACTCAAGTGTGATTTCTGAATTTACTCCTCCTATGCATTTCACACATTTCTTTTTTGTAGAAATATTACTCTGGAAATGAGTCTAGCCCTTTATAGATATGTTGAGGAATATACACTAAGAGTTCATCCAGCTGGAGTGCAGCACATTGCATTAAAGAAAAGTGCATCGTCCTTTCAACTCTAACTGTATTTTAACTTCTCTTACTTCCTTAGCACAATGCACTTAACAGGCACTTAAGATAATCCATTCCCACTGTCTATTTGATCACAGCAAATTTAAGTGTTGAGGTCATGCGTGAAGTGCTCCCTGCAACTGGAGGTTTATGTCACAGAAACTTCCCTCCCTGGTGTACAAACTCCAGTCTGACTAGATCTCTTTCTCTGCTTATCGAGCGCCGCCTCTGAAGCAGGTGGCGTGTTATTTTAAGACGCTTAATAAACGCAAAGTTAAATGTTAATAAAACCCAGTTTCAGAAAATTCCTTTAACCACATAACTCTGTTAGAGCAAAACAATTTAATCAGACCAGTCGATGTAATGATTTATGACGGCATCATTAGTAATCCATCAATACTGCTGAATTTGAACTTGCTAAAGGACGAAAAAACAAAAGTAGTTGTAAAGTCCCTTAGCTGGATCTAAAAAAAATCTGAAGACTTGCAGAAAAATGTCTATCCTATAATACATTTTTTGAATAACTGTGAACTTGCAACTGTGTATTCACAGGTACAAAAATCGCTAAATATAAAAAAAAATACAAACATAATTTACACATACAGAACATTAAATTCCAACAGATTAAAAGTAACTACACATTACATATATATATATATATATTAATTACAAGCTTAACATGATAGAGTTTAGTCTTATTTAAACTACCAAATGCAGGGCTAGTGTTTATTATTTTACCAACAATTTTTAATTAACTACATACAAATATTCTCTTTAATTATTTAACAGCAGAGCTTTTCCCGGTGAGAGAAAATAATATACGCTATTTGAATTACCGTAACTTTTTGACCGCTTCCACAATTAACACAATTCCAATGGATTCTATAAGCTGAGAAAAGCAACTTTGGGCCGATATCAAAGCTTTTAAAATGTTGTATATCAATTTAAAGCAGCTTTTCTCAGCTTTCAGAATCATCTGGAATCTTGTTAATTGTGGAAATGGTCAAAGAGTTATGCTAATTCAAAAGTGTGAACACCAAAGCAACAGCTTCAATGTTTAAAGGTTAACTGCTTCATGACAGATGCTAAATTGCTAGTTCTTAAGCACTTCTCTTCACTAATCAACATCAATGTAGACCCACTATAGTCGTTTAAGTGTCAGGTTAAATGCCAAAATTAAGAGCTAAGCATGATGTTTAGGAAAAAGTAGTAAATTCAAATCAATAGCATTCATTAAACCAGTTAACTGTACAATTGAAAGAGTTTCTTATAAATAAAATAAAGGTTGAGACCTAAAGGGTGCAGTTGTTCAAAGTTAGGAGTCTTTTACACTAAACTGCCAGCTTTAGTGTTCCTGTGTTAGAAGTTTTAAAAACTAAGGTGGGGAAGACACAACAAAACTGCTTCACTTTGAAACCTAAGTCACAATTACACACGAGTTACTCTGGAAGAGATCAGTCTCCTCTGAAGAGCCAATTTATGATTATTCACACGTGTTGAAGAAAATAAAGGTTTTACTGGCACAAACACTAAGATCAGCTGTGAGGCTAATTAGAGAACAAGGATCTGCGCTTTCATGAAAGGGAAAAAAACACAGGGAGATATGGAAAAACCCTTCAAGCTTTACACAACTGCTTCTTCATTTTCCACAAATCCAATAGTAAAGTTATTGAAATTAATACGTTCTCCTCATGGTAGGTTAACTCTCTGATAGGAGTCCAAAAATGAAAAACAGGCTGGTTGTGGATGGAAGCAGTGACAAAATCCAGAAAAAATATAAAATTGTGAATCAAGTTAGAAAGGTAATGTTGAGAAAAAGGCTAAGACAAATAGAACATGTCTTATATGTATGTAAATAAATAAGGCTTAAAAAAACATTTGTTTTTGCAATCAGGATTTCTTCTCAAAAAATGAAAACTTCCAAAAACTAAGAAAAAAGTTGCACCTTTAAACCTTACACCTTTGAAGTGCTTCTAAAGTCTTGTTTCAGTCACTTCTTTCTCTAGAGTTACTGCAATCAGCAACTGTTGCCATTTATTGTGCAGCCAGACCTCAATGAAACAGCGCACAATAGGACCAGAGTTTGTTCCATACCCACAGGAGACCTCCAAAACTGCCTGGCATTTCAGAACTTTTAGAGCAATGAAATAGACAACATTTGAAATATATATATATATATTTTTTACATTACATTACATTTAAATTTCACAACACCAAGCAAAACCCAACAAACCAAATTAACCAGGTACCCCCTACAACTGGGTCACGCAGAATTCTGTCCAACTTTCTGGACAAGTCAAAAAGACCTTTTCCGTGTTCACTAATACCTATATTTACTCTGGCTTTTTATAGTGTGAGGACTCAGCAGTAACCTTGCATTCCAAGGACACATCATTTGAAATGCATTGGGTGCCACAACACTTGATATATCCCTTTTTCCCGAATTAACCTTAGCTAGTTTTTGCTGTCACCAAGCACTCAGGCTCCGGGAGCAGAGACAGGTGCTAAATTCTGAGAGACAAAGCGAAAAAGCCTTTTCTGTGTCTGAGCCAACCCCTATGGCAATAGGTAAAGATTTGACAAATTGCTTGAGTGGTCTGTCAGTCTCATGTTTGTCAAATACAGCGTGACTGTAAAACATTGATGTGAACTTTTTTTTTTTTTTTTTTTTTTTTATGTCACGAATTGAAAATGTTCCTTTGACCTCTGTGAGAAGCAGAGATCAATCCATGTTCCAAGGGTAACTTGACCATGAGGCAATCCGGTTTGTGAGAAGAAGGTTGCGTCTCAAAATGGTAAACGAGTACAGAGAAGAGAGCATTGGCACAAGCAGCTAAACGGAATAAAAGGAGAATTTTAATTTGTCCTTCATTGCAAACGGAATTGTAGAAAAGATCAAATAAATAAACTACATCGAAAAGACTATACACTAAGCATAAAATTCCATCCAACATACGAAACCTGCAGAGTATCATTAAACTTGGATAAACGACTGAAAGCTTTTTCATCAGTTCCTTTACTCAAACAACAGAGGAATCCCTTTACAGCAGAGGCATTCATCTTTGACATCACATTAGCGTCTGTGAGGTTTCTACTCGAATAAACTGAGAGAATGTGACACTGTCTGGATTAAGGGACCACTTGAAAGAGAAGGTAATTTGTGATCATTAATGAAAGCTCTAATTAATGGGGAGCCACCAGTTAAAGACCAATGCTAGCTCTCGCAACATTCATCATTTATGAGGATACTTTGCTTTTTCAGACATTCAAAGCTCTTAATTGGCTTAACTCTCCTTGTGCGACACAAAAGCACAAAAAGAACATAACTCTGCTCCCATTCGGAGGAAGAGTTTTTAAAAAACTCCCAATAAGTCTGTGTCACACAGTGAAGCCACACAGTTAAATAATTAACAAGAGCAGATAGTCCACATCATATGCATTTGTAATGGAAAAAATGTCCCAACTATAATGTGTCGTAAAAAAAGAAACAATAAAGATGAGACAAGTGTAGTGGTGGTGCAGTAAGTACAGCACTTCCTATAAAGCTTTCAAATGCATTCTTTATCCAGCTCCCACCACAGCCTTATATCCCATTATGCCCCATGTGTCTTTCTAGAAAATGCCTGTTCCTGGACTGCTAGAGTACTGATAGTGTCCACAGCATTGAGAGTGTCTCTGTCAAAAACAGCCCTTCTCTGGTGTGGCAACAAGCATTATTTTTGCCACTGCAGGAAGTGCCTGTTTAATCTTATTTAGGAGTTATGCAAGGAAGTGGATGTCTCTGCCCACTGCTGCAGTGTGCTGAAGGAGATGGGGGTTTAATCTTTACTTCCATCTTTAATGAGATCTGATGCAGGATGGAGCAGAATCCTGTGATAGCTGATAAAACACGAGGCAGTTCAGCTAAACTCCAAATGGGAGAGACATACAAGCTATGAGATCAAGTGATATACTGAGACCATAAGGCAGTAACAATCTGTATGTGTTTAGCTGACAAACCTCATGTTGCAACACAAGAGAGCATTCGTTCAACGAGAGAAGAAAGATGGAAACTTGAACTCCACAGTTTTAGTGTTTTCACTTAAAGTGCAGGTTTACCTCCTTTTTGCAAAAAGGTCTCCCTTAAGCCTGAGTCGCAAGTGCCCTTAGGGGTAAATTGGGGCTGTACACGGGTGAAAATGGGAAAACCTGTACTTAGCACAAATGTGGCTCACTCAAAATAATAAAGTCGTAGACCGCTTGTTAAACTCATAGAACACATTTTTTCTATGGGCATGCAGCGGGCGACAGGTCATAGTAAACACTTGTACAACAGTTACACACACTTGTGTATCATGCATGCAGCAATCATGCAGGCTCAGTATGGGACCAATGACTAGCATTTGGTGTAAGGACATAGTATGACAGCATCACATGTACATCATAAGTGCATGCAACTTATATTAGCCTTGCAATACTTCACAATACACTTACTCCATGCAGGGGAATGGTACGTTCCATTTTCATGGTTTGGTTGAAGTAGCCATATGAAGCTCAAAGGAATTGCAAGACATGTAATCCCTTTAAGAGGTAGCCACTCCTCTCTACGACCCGACACAGACTCGAACAACCCAAACCTGCAGTACCCGTAAGTGTTAACCCCCATAGAGGTGCATGTGACTAAAGCTTTGAGGTATGTGAACTGTTCTGGGAGCACTCATAGCCTGTCACTTACCCCCATTTTGGCTTTCCTCCCCCACCTTTCTCAAAGAGAGGGATCATTCCTTCTTCAATTTAGCCTAATCAAATTGGAATGGAGTCTACAGCTAAATGTCAATCTCTTCAAGCACTCCAGATGCAGATTTGTCATCTCTAGCCGTCTCCTGTGGGTATATCCAACTCCTGCATAAACACAGATTGTCTCGTGTGTAGCTTCTGGACAGACATGACAGACGTCACATTCTGTGGCATTTCAACCCAAATAAACACAAATTTCTTTGAAGATGTACTCAGATGAAAATGGTGCTTTAATGTTTTTAACTTGCATCTTTCTCATGATGTTGGACAAATATAAAGAAAATAACTGCCTTTCTGGGTATTTCTTTAATAGTTGTGACACAGGAGCAGACAAAAAAAAGTATTTATTTTACTTTGTACCGCTAATGTTAAGTTGAAGATGTGAGGGGCTGTAAGCTAGCAGCTAAGTGTGTAAACAGATGGATGATGGGAAATGGACACCACACCAACAGTCCCTCTGACAATTCAGAGGAGAATTTCTAATAAACTCATGCCGCTCTACAGAAACTATAGACTCAAAAATAATACAGATTTCTTTGATTTTGCCTGAAAATGACATAATCAATTGAAAGAGATTAAAAGATGATTGGAATGGTACTTTAACTGCGGCATACGTTTTCTGTTTTTTAAAAACATTGTATAAAAATGAATAAAAAAGAATATATACTTGATAAATTCTTGCTGAAGTGTTCCTAATATAAATATACAGAGATAAAAGGAGCAATTAAACTGAAAACCCAGGAAATTAAGCTCCTACACTTGCCTCTGACTAAATAAAGGTTGGCCTGTGCGGTACTAGCTCACTCTAGCAGTCAGATTAAGCAGGAGGGAACATCAAAGCTAGCAGCACAAAGGAAATAAAAAAGAAGGGGTCCCACTGAGGGAGCCCACTGGCCCACAGAGTCTCCTGTTCAACTAATGTAATCTATGATCTCTCTCGTACCAATTAAAAGGCAAAATGGCCTCAGAACAGCTGTAAAGGGAGGCCTCACAGGAGTGCACTAACCACTGTTAATGTCAGAAGTTTCATTTAAAGAGCAGCAGCTGTTTAGGTTCCATGCAGGCTTCATGGCTCTGAGCTCACTAAAAGCACATAATTCTGCCCATCTGGACTGCTGGAGCAACACCCAGCGCACCGCTCACACAGCTGACTGTCACTTCCACAGCTTCCAACACCAACCGTGCAGCCACTCGGGTCATGGTTTCCAAATTATTCACTGAGGCATTAACGCTATTTGATAATAAAAACCAACAGTTTGAAGCATTTTATTTTCCAAATCCCTGTAAAGATGAATTAAAAAATAAACTAACAACACTACTGAGAGTTTTGCTTGGAAATAACACACAAAATTGACTTTCATATCCTGTTAATGTCTACTGTGCTGTAATGCTTGATGGACTTTTGGTTTTGAATCAATTATACAAACAAAAATGACTGCAACAGAAAATGTATGAATGTGATTTCAGGAGTTAGTTGATATCTTAGTTAAAACTCTCAGATCGATACAGTCAGTCCTGAATAAACACTATACTCCGTATTACTGTTCAGATCCAAGAAGAGGAAACAGCAGAAAGGAAATAGGCAGCCTAGAAAAGGAACCGGAGATCCAGCAGAAGATGACGTAGCTTTGATTTGTTTAAGGAGACAGCGGAAGGACGTTCGTTTAAGAAAATCGGATTAGATAATCCCAGAATTTATCTCCTTTTGGAGGGAAGTATGTCCATCCACATTTATTACTTTGACAATCCATAAAAAATATTCACATAAAGTGCAGATAATTCTATCTCCTATTTGAAAGCTGTTTTTTTTAATCAACCCCCAAAAACTCAATTTTCATGACAGGTACCAGCATGTGTAAAATATAAATGTGGCAAGGCACATTGAACCAGAAATAAATGATTTCACAGCAGTTTCTACCCTTTGTTTGGAAAAATAGTAGAAAGTAAAATGTCAATCTCAAAAAACCCTAAATCATCCTAAAGGCTTCTTTACAATAAACTAGTCTAACGTCAGAAAACGCATCTATAGGCAGCTAACTGTTCTGTTAAAAAAGAAACAAAACCTTTAAAGTATTTTAAAGTCAGAAACATTCAGCAGAATCCATGTAGTGAACACGAATAATCATAAATATAAGACTAAAACCTTCCAAGTAACTTTTTCCTGTCAACAATCCTCTGCATTTAGTTTATTTTTCTCTGATCCGATTCATAAAATGCTTCTTAGTGTAAATCCATTATACATAATGTAATTAATAATACATCAGTATCAAAATCCATCTGGAGAAACTGAACAAAAACTTTGAAAAAAGGGGAAAATACAAAGACACCAGGGAAAGAATTCCCCTCATCAACAATGAAGACAGGAGCTTCAGAGAGCGTGAACGCCGGTTGTTGTGCCTGAAGCTTTTCTCAAACATATCAAAAGTTTAAAGTTAGTAGCAGTTTTTGATGGTCTGTTGTAGCCGTTCAGGCACAAAAAGCAAAAGACAGCTGAACATGACTTCAGACTTTCTCCAGCGCCAAAAAATAATGGTTTTCCTAATTAATGTCTCTGCAAACCATCAGTGTCAATGTGTCACAATCAGCTTGTTTTTGTGTGTGTGGGTGTGTGTGCGTGTGTGTATTGGCCACAGCAGTGAATTACTTCCACCGAGAATAATGACCCCCTATATTCATGAGAGAATTTCACACTCCACTGTCTGAAAATGAATATGATACGAGGTATTTTCACAGGAATTGAAAGCTGTTGCCATGTGATGCACGTCATGCTATCCATTCTGCCTTTGCAGGATAAAAGAAAATACAGTCTAATAATATATATATATATATGTGCACTAACTCATATTCCAAACACATGTTCTATATTGTTGATAATATGGTTGTTTATTTAAGAACTTTAGGAGAAAACTAAAGGGAATACAATACTTTAAAAATTCTAGAAATTCTACTGCTACAACCCAGTTTGTGAAACACAAATATAAAAGGATACACATTAATAAAGATAGCTGAAAAGTTGGAGTACTTTGATCTTCTTTTTATGTACAAATATTAAGCATTTTTTTGGTCTTTATTTCAGAAACCTTTTATATTGTTTATACAACAACGGGATTGACATTCAAAAGAAGACTTTGAATGTTTATCTTGTATAACAAAAATTCTAATTTGGTGCCAAATTTTTAACTTTAATTAAACCAACGTGGCCTAACAACGAACGTTATCATCCGTAACTAAGAAAACGTACAAGCATCAGTTGAATTTCTTCCATTGAGAAAGTATTTAAAAAGTCATGATTGTGTCCTTAAGAAACTGTTTCTAAAAATGTTTAAAAATGTTGAAGCTAAAAGAAAAATAAAGCTTCACACTTGTTTTTTCTGGTTTACTTTTTAACATCAAAGCTGTATAGCTACGGTGTTAACTGTCTTTGAATTACTCTAACTTCAAATTAACACAATTTCAACAGATACTGACAGCTCAGAAAAGCAGATTTGCGCTGTTGTATAGCACTTTAATTCAAGTGTTTAACTCCAAAAAATGTACAGTATTTAAGTGTTGCATATCAGGGCAAAGCTGTCCCTTTAAATTACGTTAATTGTGCAAAAGGTGGAAGTATGGAGCCAAACTGGGGCAATTAAACTGAAAAAAAATAAATTTTGAAACGAGACTCCACGGACCTTCTTGATGTGACCACGGAAATACGAACGCGGCTCATTTGACTGCAGCTGTAAAGGATTATAAATCAGTAATAGTTCAGTCTAAGAAGCTCTTCACTTCCTCGTCCAAGCTGACATCCAGCTCAAACCAATACTGGTATACATGGGAGTTCAGAGACAGAGCAGCTCCACTCAGCTCCAAAAACCACACCCCCTCAGAGGAGATTTTCCAAACGCAGGCTTCAGATCAATAAGAAAAATGTTTTTTAAAGAAATTTAGGTTGTGGGATTTTGGTATAAAACTTCATAATCATAATTATAACATTACTAAGAATGTTTTTTTTTTTATTTATTTAAAAAAATTGTCAAAGGGAGACTTTCAAAAACAGAAAATTTGAAGTTGAAAATAAGTTTATTTCAGAATTGCAAACATGTTTCAGACACTTTACTTATTTTTTTATTTTTTTAGCCAAACACCAATATTTTTTTTTTCAAGTTGTTTATTTGGGTTTCAGATCTTAATGGCCCCAATTTAGCTCCCTTTGGATCCATCTACGGTGCTGAAAGGTTATCAAGTAAAGTATTTGAAGCATTTCTTCCATGATTTACCAAAAAAATCCTAACTGATTTTGATTTTATATTTTTTTTAAATGCTCACATTTCATTTTTACAATAAAAATAAGAATAAAAATGTCATATTTCTAAAATAATGTCTAATAAACGGTCCAAGTCTAATGAACACCAAAGCCTTTAAATTCAAACTTTTGCAAAAGCATCTTAAATACCAGCAGGTGAGAAAAGAAGCATTATTGTGCAGGTGCTGAGCAGCTCAGTCCTACGTTAAACAGGAATATGCAGAAGGACACCATGCCTGGCTGCAGCTCTAATAGTCCTGAAAGAACATTTATGTGTTGCAGTTAAATCCAATTTCCACTTCAAATTAATGCCCTCTGAGAGCTCTACATTTTTGCAGTAAGGAACGTTACAGTCATATTGAAAAATGCAGAAGAACAAAATGTCGTAATCGTTTTTGTTTTTTTTTCCATTGCAAATCTACGACTGATTTTTGATCATCTCTTTAAACTCGTAGCATTTTTCTCCCTATAAAATGTCAGCAAAAATGAAAATCCACCACATTTGCCTGTTTGTGCCCTTTCAAAGAGTATTAAAAACAGAGAGGGACAGTACTTTTAGCTTCCATACTGCATCAAAGGAAAACTACAATTTATGGACAACAATAAACATTTATAGATATTCCTTCATTTATGGCTAGTTTTCCTTTTCACATCATAACAATATATCTCTGGAGAATGTAATATTACATAATGTAATGAAACGGGATGATAACATTTATGAGATCTTGTGTTCCTTTTCAATATTGGCTGCACTACTTTAAAAGATGGGAGCCATTGTGCTCAGAGCATTCCAGCTTTTATTACCTAGATTTGAGGGTCTTAGTTCTAGAAGATTAAAAGCTTCCAATGCTCTTATTAGGGAGTTACAACAACAGCCAAATAATGAATGCTACTGGAAACGGTGACTACAATTTAAAAAGAGCAACAGGGACTTCACAGTGGGGAGGAAGAAAGGTCAGAACTGACCCTCAACTAATGATGCTGGGACAGAACAACACAACACATAATGGATGACTGACCAAGAGGCAGATTGGGAAAAGAAGGATTAGACCTTTGCATCAGGAAAACTCCAGCTTTGTGGATTGAGGCAAAAGGAGCTGAAATAGTCACCCCTGCCTCCTGTCATCCTGCTTTGTCCTTGGAGACAACGGGATTAGCTGTTCTGATCCCGCTGCTCTCTGGACATTATCTAACTCATTACACTCCTCCTGCACTTAAGACAGCAAACCACATAAAATGTTTGACGTTAAAATTGTGATTTACAAAGATCTCAGTGATGTGATTTATTCTCCTCCTCATTCGTGCGGATGAAAAATGCTTTACAGTCAGATGAGGAGGAAAAGAAATGAAGCCCGTTTTGCGTGAAGAATGATGAGATATTGCAGAGTTTTCCAAGTGATCCGGCTTTTAAATAAATTGTTCCACTTAAATGCTCCGTCATAAAACTTAATCCAAAAGCCTGAACTACTCTCTGACCCATGCAGGGCTTAAGGAGTGCTCCAAGGGACTCCTCCCTAGACTCCAATTAGGGGGGCTTCATAATAACATACACTGTGGGTTAAAAACTGGCCAGAGCTACTCTATCCAGCTCTGGGTAATACAGTCAGGAAAACCCTTTTAACATGTTCTATTATTAATACTGCCATGGAAACCACAGTTTGATAAGAATGGTAATTGTCAATGCAGATTGTAAGAGGCACAGTTTATTTAAGCTCAATTAGATCTTTAATAAAGAAAGAGAAGAGTTTTTTTTTTTTTTTGGCGTCTTTTGATGCTTTTCAAACGACCATTAACAAAAAAAATAGTTTTTTTCACATTTGAACAAAAAGGCAGAACTAAAAAAAAGTGTTCACAACCATGAGTTTGCTGGAGAGTACAAGCCAGACAGAAAAATAATTTACTTTTTCCAGGAGGTTAAAAACACCCAAAGTACAGTGAAAATAAAGTTTCAGTTTCTATGGATAAATAAAACAAACTATAGGAGAACGCTTCCAAGCTGCACATTGACCAAGCTCACAGTTCTTTAATTATTCAATTATTATTTGATTTTCTTTAATGTAAGTTTGACACCAACCAGGTATTTAAAGTTCCACCTAACTTATTGCATTTAATCTGAAAATACTTGCACGCAACAGGTTTTGAGCCTGAATTAATTACCTTTGCATGTATAAATTAAAATCAGTTTCAAAAAGAAATTACCATAGGAGGCTAAAAGGCTCCATATTAATGAAGTGCCAGAAGTATTTGAGGTTCTCATTTAATTTTTTTACACTGCACTTTATCAACCAAGCAGTGCAATAGTCCCTTAAATAAACAGAACACTTCATCCAAAAGGTCACAGGTGCTCATCAGAATGTGAGAGGCGCTTGCTCTGTAGCTAAGAAAATGCTCTGAGAGGTACTACAAATAAGACAATATAAAAGATGGGCACAGACAGCACTACTACATACAGAAATACATGCATAAAGATTTCACTTACAGCTTTCCAAAGCACTTATCACCTGTCACTTTGACCGAGCATCTGCTTGCCAGTCCATTTGAGTGCTAAGGGAGGCTGCTTTTTTTTTCCTCCTCTCCATCTCATCAGAGATGCATTGAAATTCAATCGCTTGTATGGACTCAGTGGGTTTAAGGAGAATTACCTGAGTAGATTAGGCAGCTGGAAAGAGCTATCGTCTGATGATTCTGCCTTTTTCATCTGTTTGTTTTCCCCACACTTTAGCTAAATTAGCAATTACGCTCACATCCAGCCTCACCACAGCCACAATGAAACCAGAGACACACCTGCAAAAGCACCACAAATATTGATGAACTGATGGAAAAAAACGTCTCCACTGGCATTATTCGGTGAAACCTGGTGGAATTAAAGTGGATGGCCAACAAAGCCCAGAGTAAAAATCTAAATGCTAAACTCTGAATTGCAGACAAAGACATAGCTAATTGTATTTATACACTTTTGTACTGCAGTTAAGGCATATGATACTTCATGACTGGAAACCCTTTGGGTAAAACCAACATGGAATACAGCATCTCTTTCAAATGCAATGTGTAAGAAGAACAAACCCTGTGGAAAATTACTTCACTGGTTTGTATTTGGCTCATATTCTTGGATGGTATCACCATTTTGATTTTGACCAATAAATAGATGGAACTAAGACCCCTTTGGGATTGATGGAGCATACAGCATATATATAGTTTATGGGTGATACCATAATCCTGTTTACAAAAATGACCATTATTTCAATTGGATTTTTTTCATTCATATTTATTTGCAATATTTTCCAAGGCACAGAAAAGAAAAATGAAAAAAGAAAATGTTGGACGAATGTTGTACCTATATAGAAATTGTCCATTCCAGATTTGGTTGTTTAGACGACTGCATGGCAGCGTCAACATTTTCAAGAAGCCTAGAACTATGTTCACACTGAACTCCTTATTCATCAGGGGCATACAGTTACAATGTTATGTCAATGTACAGACGCCATCAATATATGTCTACGGTTTAGAGCCTTAGGTCACAGGTGTCGAACTCCAGGCCTCAAGGGCCGGTGTCCTACATGTTTTCCAACCAACCTGCCTTTGAAGCTCCTTATTGGCCAAACACACCTGATCCAGGTAATCAGCAGCAGATGAGGCAGGATTTCTGGAAAACCAGTAGGATGTCGGCCCTCGAGGACTTGAGTTTGACACCCCTGCCTTAGGTGGTAGCAATGCATTATGGCTATTGCACTACAATGTTTTCAAACTTTAAATATCTGAAGTTTGGGGAGGAAGGCGTGTTGCGTCAACCAGCCACGGACTTAGCTTTGGCCTGTGATGTGTTGATGATCAGTAGGTGGAGTCCAAAACCAATATGGAGGGAAATCTGATTACTTATTATATGTTTCTAAATATAGAGACAATAATGTAAAGTTTCTTTAATTGTATTATTATTTTTATGTCTTTTCTTCTTCTGGCTAATGTGGGACAGCAAGTGGTCAAACTGGGTCACAGAGAAATGGAAGTACCGCTGAAAGCGTCCATAATGCAGACGCAGCTCCTTCAGTGGACGGTGAACCTCACCGTACTGGAAGAATCTCTGAATTTCTTATAAACCCAGACATAGTGACTTGATTACTGACATTTCTGTAGATCCCTTCAAAATAAAAGAACCTGATCTTTCAGCATGACTTGTGCCCCCCCCCCTGTATGTGAGATATCCAGATATACAGTAAATGTAGCGAAGAGGCTCATCTTTTAACAGTGGCTCCTCACATTTGCATCAGAAGCATCAAGTTTTTGAACACATCTTTGGACAAGCGTCAATCAGTGAATTTTAAGGAGGCAGTGGACACAACTTTGACACACAAATTGCATTTGGTGTGAACGTACCACAAGGGAGAAGAGCTAAACCTTAGCCTTATTGTAGATTTTAAAACTGTATAACCTTCAGTAATTCAATCCTTAAAAGTCCAGCACCATTTAACTTCTAAAAACAGAAAAGGAAAATGTACCTAGAGGAGTTAAAACTTAAGTAAACTGATGGTTACATATCTTAGAAAAAATGAGGACACAAAAGGAGAACTGTGTGAAAAGAAAGATTTCATTGTATTCAAAGGAACCAAACGGGGCTTGAGGAGTCCTACTACTAATTATAACTCAGCAGGGCACTGCACATCAAAAATAACTTTCTAACTGCACTGTCACAAGCAAACTACAAGCTATAAGAAATGAAACAGTATGAATACTTCTGACTCATTCATCTTCAGATCTGATGAATGCTGTGACTGATCCCACCAACCCACTCAAAGATCTAGCTACAAGAGAACGGTTTAATTATCTCCTTCTGGCACACCAGGCAATCATGAAGGCAGTATGAAACTGAAACTCGCTTTCTGGCTAACAAAAACACGCAGTGATACTTTTACGGAACTAAAATCATCAATAGACTTGATCAGCTGTTCATTGTTAAGCTTTTACAGACAACACAGAAATGGTTTTCATAAATACACAGAGAGAGAGAGAGCAGCTTTCTCCAGGGAATGTTAGATAATTCCCAATTGAGCCCACTGGCTCCCACACATACAAACACACGGAGAGACGACACAAGAATGAATATATTAATTAGAAGGATGGTGAACTCTAATTAAACAAGGTGGAAGGAACACATGCAGGTGTGACTTGCACCTGGTTTCTAAATCTCTCACTTCATCATGTTGCATCCACAGCAGGATGTTGAATCTCCTTCTTCCTACAGTTGTGATGTCATCCTTTACCAACACCCCATCTTCCTGTGCTCCTCCTCCAGCACTGCTGCGGCGCCAGCGCAAGCGTGAAATTTGGGAGGCTGGGAAGTCATCCAGACAGCAATCCACACCGACTGAAGACACTCCTCCTGCCTAACTGCCAGATAAACTCCCGTTTACTGCCTCTTACTTCCACATTGGCAAAACGAAAGCAAAAGCCAGGAAATGTACGGCAAAAGTGCAGCTGATGTTTTATTCTTAATAGGAATTG
Source organism: Oryzias melastigma (assembly GCF_002922805.2). Classification (NCBI taxonomy): domain Eukaryota; kingdom Metazoa; phylum Chordata; class Actinopteri; order Beloniformes; family Adrianichthyidae; genus Oryzias; species Oryzias melastigma. Next base: position 26,735,437 of record NC_050526.1, read on the forward strand.
TTCACATTTTACTGCACTGTGGATTTAAGAAAATGAACAAAATATGTTATGAATATGTGTTTTGTTTTGGCAGAAGGGCACATAAGAAATGCATTTATTTTTGTAAAGAAATAAGCTAAAATTCTATGATTGGTTTTTTGCTCAAGAGACCATTTCAAACATAATGAGCAACCTTATAATGACAAGTGAGAACGTTAGGAAATTTAAATAGTTTTCATTTTAAAAATCTAAGTTTTTAGGGACCTGAATAGATTTAGAGGCTAAAATATGAGCCTAAATTATGCTAAGGTTATTGTTAGGGCTTGGCGGTACAAAATCAGCCCAATGTATTAAAGTGGATTGCAGTACAGCTGTGTGTGTGTGTGTGTTTCTATGTATGCATATGCATGTGTGCCTTCCTGTGAGTTAGTGAAAGAATGTGTTTTCAGTTGTTGGCGTTTGCTTGAACAGCACTGTGATGAAAGCCTACACAAACACAAGGAAATGTCAGCAGAGGGCTAAAGTCAATAGACAGAGCCTGAGCTGGCCAGGGACCCTCGTGAGAGGGGCCACTCCTCCCCACATAGCATTGGACTGTCAGTAACCCATTCTTCTTTACCGTTTCCCAAAAGCAAAGCAGTGTCTGAGCAATTCTGAAATGAAACAGCCCACGGCGTAACGCAGGATTGACATGAAACGAGCAAAAACTGGGGCAATATTTCTTTCATTTTACTTGTAGGAGCTAAATTTCTCAAAATATTTGAAAAAAATGCAATAAATATTTAAATATTCAGTTGAGTAATGTGGTTTTAGGGCTGTGGACTACAGTCTTACAGACTGTTGGCTTTTATTTTTGTTTCATTGTCCGTGTTTGCATGAAAAATCAGTCGAGCAAGTCCAAATCACTGTTGGCTCACTGTGCTTGGACGTTTTCCCTTTTACACGTGCTAAAGTAGGCATGAGCACTAATCCTAAGGGGTTAAATGGAGCCTTCTGTGGGATTTTTCTATCCCAGAGAGAGCTGAGGGCAGCTGCTGCCGTGTTGCACAGCATTTCAGTGGATTTTGTTAAATTTTGGATTCACTTCGACAAAATATGCAAAAATAAAAGCGTCAGCTCAAACTGGGTTGAACAGCATTTGATCCTAAAATAACTCACATGGGATTTTGATCTTAGATTTAGTGTTCCTTTGAATCACATTCAGGTGATGGCATAAATAAGTAAAATCATGCTTCATAATTCATTCAAAAATGTTGATTACTTTGGGGAAATTGGGTTACTGGTACATTTGAAAAAAAAGGTTCAAGACAAAAACACCAAGTAGAAGAAAATTATTCTGAGAACAACATAAGAAAATAACCGATTGTCTATATACACATTCAATGTACAGGGAGAATACTGAAGATAGCAATGTTTGCCATTATAGAGAAACACAAAATACCATCCGTGAACGACTGGTTGAAATAAATATGAATGTTCTTTATAAAAAGATATGGTTAGAGTAACAAATGGACCTGTAGGAATTCTACAATAAATCACATTACCAGTGACCTTTGCAAAAACAAAAACGTGTACTCAAGAGTTTATTGCAATTATAGACAGGATTCATGATGGTACCAAGGTTTTCTACCAACAGAAATACAATTTACAATAAATTCATTTTACATCTTAAATGACAAGTATTCTTACAAAAAAACAGAAAACCTTACAAAGCTGGTTCCTCTTTTTTCAGTTTCTCTACATATCTGTGTATGAAGTTACAGTTGTAGTTTATCAATGGGTGATGTTGGACACTGTGATCTCGCCATTATTGTCTCAACAGACAGATTTACATGGTAACCTGGGTGACTCGTAACTTTTATTGGTCGTCTTTGATGACTGTCTGCGTTCAGTGCCTTGTGAAAAGTCACAGTATTGTGTTTATTTCTGAAAGACGGGTGGATACATTACCCAGTTAAATCTTTAAAGACCCACTCTGCTGGATATGGTGTTTTTAACATGATCTTGGGTCATTTTTATCATGATGGAGAACATATAATTAGGAAAATGTGACTCCGGACCAGACATAAAAATTCAGTTTAAAAAATATTGTCTATGGGATGTCGAAAATTCCCTAGATGGGCCACCAGCTCCCTGCTCTCCTCCACTTGTAGATGACTAGTTCCATGAATGTCTTGGTTTTCCTCGTCTGAGCTGAAATCTGGATCAAAACTGTTCGGCTGGTTAGCTCAGTTGTAGGTGACGGGATGGGGGGTGGCGCAGCACTGCGCCAACGGTCACCCCCACAACTCTGGGGCAACTTCAAAGCTTCTGATTATTTAAACATAAAAATAATCATCAGCAAGTACAGTGGGAATCGCTAAACAACAAGCAAGATGGTAGATCTCATGAAATGAAATTTGGCAACCAACCTACAGGTTTCACAATAAAAGATTAACCAAAACCCACACGTTTGAAAAAGTTTAGAGCGATACTTTAAGTAATTTTGATTACTAAAGCATGACTAAATGCTGTGGACAATTTAGCACTCAGTCTAAACTCCCCCAAAGTTCCTCTTTATCAAATGTGTAATAAAGCCTCATTAAACTTGGCATTCCTGAATATTACTTTTATGTTCCCCTGAAAATATGTAGGAGTGAAAAGAGCTAGTTTAAGATATTCCTAGTTGTTCCAAAAAATGTGTCATTCACAACTCCAACACAGCACATTCCTCCCTGGTGTTGATTGATGCTTTGAATACATAAAAATATAAATGTTCTCCACTTCTTAACCTTTGGCGGACCTTTCTGAAAGTACATTCTGACTGGAGAAGAAAGCATTTGATATCCAAGTCATGTCAATGTTTCTTTTGTGAGGCATAAATTAGACTTTCTCAATTGGGGGGGGGCAGGTGGTGTCACTTGTAGGTGACATTTAACACCACTGAAGAAGTTCCAGCTTTCTCAACTTGTAGAAGAATTCAAAGGAAAAAACATACCCAAAATCCAAAGCACAAAAAAAAAATCAACCAATCAGTCAGACTGTAATTTAAAGTAGGTTGTCAACCCCTTTTAGTGGAAAATGACACAAACAGGTAGCGAAACTCTTTTCCAAGAAATTGCATTTTTAACAAATGTATAAATGTATCAACATTCCATTTTTAGGATTTCATCTAGAAGGTTTACATAATAGATAAAAACAATAAAAGATATATAGGAAGTAAGTTAGTTAAAAATCTAAAACAAAATATTTTTACCAACTACATTTAATCTGCCCATCAAGATCCCACCCCACTCTCTCTCTCTCCCCTATTAGAGCCAAAATACCCCCACCCATCCAGACATGGGGGCTGTTAAAAGATTGCAGGTACATTTAAAGGAAGAGTGTGCTAAGCTCAGATGTTTTGCCTCTTAACTCAATGGTAATTACAAAAATGATACTTCCTTTAGTGAAAACAGAACCTTTTTCTTACCATTTAGCATTTTGAATAGTCTGCAGATCAGATGATCCATGCAAGTAAATGGCTTATAATACATGTAAACTTGCTTTTGTCTGTGATATGGTGTCACCTTAAATGTCGTCAACCATCACTCAAGACCATAGCTGAACCCCTTTCAAGAAAACGTTTAGACAGGAAAAGTGCATTTCAATGTTAAGAGCTTTGAACTTTTTACTGATATTTTTTTCAAAGTTTCAGTTTTTTTTTGTTTTTTGTTTTTTTTTACCAGAAGAAATAAATTACAAATTAATTGAATTATTAATTATTTACTGCAAAGTTGCTTAAAATGATTGAGAAGACATACCAGCAACAGTTGAACGTACTGGAGAATGGCCAAAATAGCAAAAGCCTCATCAAATGCTTTTAAACTCTTTTAGTGGCTCAGCTACTTTAAATAATATGAATTGGTTTCCAATCAATTATTGTCACTAAAGTCTTGATGTATAAAAGATAAACCGTGGTTATCTACTACATCAAAGTTTTAAAGAAAACAGAATATAATAAGTTTTGGATTTCTGTACAGACCTGATCAGTGGCCAAATGAATCCCCTTGTTTCCAGTGGTTCTGTCTGCTATGTTTTTAGCTCTTTCAACTCGTGCCATGCTGGAAGTGACAGATTTATGTTGATAGAGCTAAACTTGTTAGAGTGGGGTCCCTAAATATAAAAAAGGCACTGGGGGGGGTCAATTCAGCAAACAATCACATGCAGTCTTGTCAGTAGGCAAACAGAAAACAAAGAGTTGTCAATTCAGTAAATCTGTGTCAGTTCTTTTTTTATGTATACATTTTTAGAAGGTTATTTTCTGTTCATTATATTTTTTTTAATAAATAGACTGTACGTGGCAGAATATGATCCAATGTGCATAAATTTGTTGTTTGAAACTATAAATGAATAAAAAGACCACCAAAAAAACATTTTATATGTAAAATGGTTTATTAGATAAATATCACCAAATGTCCTGAGTTACCATAATCTTCCTTTATATTTTATCTTTTAAGTTTTCACACTTTCAGCTTTAAAATTCAGAGCAAAGAAAGAAAAAAGAAAGAACCTATACCCCACCCTTCAAAACAAAAGTACTTTGTTCCTGCAGAGGCTTCGGGGTACATCCACCAAAATACAAAGACCACAGATCATGAGGTACTTTGTAATCTATTTTATCTAATCTTGAGGAGGTTTGTTTCAACTGATAACATTAGTGCCGGCTTCCTGTCTTTAAGTTCTAAACTCTGACTGACCCTTATAAAACACACCAAACTCTTTAATGTCAAGAGTTCAGTTCACCTACGAAGGAGGAATCTGCTTTTAGGTTGGAGATTGTGAAAAGTGCGTGTTTGTCAGCACTTAGACAGTCGTCATAAAGATATCTACAGTTTAACAAAGGACAGGAAATGATTTAGTCACTAAACCAGAGCTGTAGTGCTAAAAGACGAAGTGAACCAGCTTTAAAATCCAAGACAAAGTGGCATGGCATTTTGCACAGGGGAAATGCTTTATGGTAATTGTATCTTTAATGTTCTTTATTGTGCTGATTAGTGCAGTGGGGGAGGGGCGGTTAATCTAATCTGATTAGCAAGCATTTTGTTTGGGGTCATTAACCTTTGGGAGGTCCAGAGGTTGACAATCCCTTCACCTTTTTCATGCAATCCACTCACCCTTGATTTCCTCTGTCTCAGGGGACAACACAACGACGACAACAGAAACACAAGACGCCACAAAAGACCTTTAAAAAAACAGCCGATGCAGCTATTTGTATGGTTTGTCATTCTTCTATGGAAATACACAGCACACACAACTCAACAAAGCTAGTGAGCTTTCCAAAGCAGCAGCAAGGCCTCCCTCTTTTTTTCTTGTATTTTTATCTGGTCTGCGTTCAAGTCTCCAGAGATACATCAGAAAAGACCATTACCTTCCCGCATGGCGTGGCAGCAATACCGCCTAAAGGCAAGGCATTGTTTTATGTAACCAACTTCTGCGCTCATATACATAAAGACGGTCCGAGCTTCATTAGTCACAGCTTTCTCTTACAAGCTATTTTGAAAACGCAACAAGACACCCAAGTTAAAATGTTCACAAACCCACGACGATGAAACCCAATATCCTTTTGGCACATTAAGAGTTTTCACAGCTTTTCTCCAAATAAAAAATACAAATGTTTTTTAATAAATATAACAGCACATCAAAGTCAAACTGCCGTGATCCTGAAGCTCTGCTTGTCAGGAAGGCAAAGCGGAGATGAAGAGCTTCAAGCGAAGATTGTTGCTGATTGCCTGTAGAGGCTATGCAAATAAAGCAGAAGGTAATGAAAAACAAAGCAGGGTTTTGGCAGCAGCCACTTACATGTTCCCCTTAATTTTCCACTGGTTAAAACCGAGCCAAGTCCGACTACAAAGAACAAAGTCTGAATAGGAAAGTGCAGGAAGGGAGATATGTCTGGTTTGCAGTGAAAAGCACTAAAGAAATTTAATCCACAAAGCATTTTTTACATTTTTGTGAATTTAGAAGGCAATTTTACCAAAGGTAACTACATATTTCTGACCACTGAAGGCAATGTGGGGGGTAAGTGTCTTGACAGACAGCTGTGCAAGCTAAAGAACTGTAGAATAAAGGTTTAAAACAAAATAATAATGTAGAAAAATATCCAATATGTTGCTTAAGCCCAATTATGAAGGTTCCACATCTACTGCATGACGCAAACAGATAACCCACAAGTGGTTCGATGAATAACAAGACCAACTGTAACCTTAAAAACTGTTTCTGCCACCAGACCTACAAGACTCTTCAGGTATCAAGTGGTAAAAATAGAGGCACAACAAAATCAGTAACAGTCTTGGTGTTGTCTAAACACAGAAACTAGCCAGACAGACTGGAGCGTGGCATTCTGAAAGGAGAACACCTATCCCCTTGAAGAAAAGACTAACAAGGCGAGAGATTTCCCCTGGTCTTGAGATAACAGAAACCCAACACCCTCGTCCTCCAGTGGGGCTCTTTGTAGGTCTAAGAGAGGGTCAATCAGCAACCGCTGACAGATGTGTCTGCAGTCGATTTAGGAGAGGAAGCCATGTTGAGGTCAGACAAAGGTATCTCTGCTCTGTCCCAATGGAAGACAAGACAATGATCAGGTCAAGATGTCCCAGCTAAAGCTTTTATCTCCTCGCAATCTTTGACAGGCAACACCTGGACTTAAAGTTAGCTTTAGCAATAGATTTTCTTCCATTTGAGCAGACATATGTAATACAGGTGGGCAGTTTATCCCTGTCTAACAACCTCTTTGTGTTTCAGTCAAAGTGAGAGTCTGCAAAGCAAACAAATAAAAAAAAACCTCCAGCGAAGGTCTAAGTAGTTTTAGGAGACGCTTTAGACTTAAGTGTCTGCTCAATTAAGCCCTCTAGTTAAGATGACAATCACGGTTTAAACCATGTACTTAAGAGGTGATGCTGACGTAGGCTAAATGTGAGAATAAGATGTCAGCGACAGTCATCTTCAAGACGGACACTGTAAACAAAAGCAAAAGAAGTAATTATGAGTTTGGAAGACAAAAAAATGTGTCTATATAACAACTATTGTCTTAAAAGTATGTACAAAATCAACCAGGAGGCTTATATTTAGACCTGATGCCAAGTATAATAGAAGTAAAGCATTACTAACATTAAATTGGTGAAGGTTCTCATTCATCCAGGTTGTGTTGTCTTGGAGTGGAGTTATTAAATCTTCTTCCTTGAAAAATTACTAAAGTTATCTACTCCCTAAATACTTTGAGACTATATAGTGCAGGATGTAAACATTGGAGCTTATGTGTTTACATTCTTTCAACTACCAAAACTAGTCAACCGTTGACGCAATTAATGTAATTCCAGTGGATTCTGAAGTGATGAAAACAGCTCTCATTGATTTTTAACACTTTACAGTAGTGATTTTTTTGTTGGCTTAAAACAGCTTATAGATGTAATGCATATTGGTGCAAAGTTAATATAAAAAGCTAAATTTCTCTGTGCCAGAATCAGCTGATTTATGATTGAGGAGTTACGGTAGGTCAAAAAGCGTGTTATTTAGGTGTCACTGGTGACATATCCAGTGTTAAGTGGGTAATATAATTCAGACAAATATTCACTACTGTTTTTCAAACATCAAATGTGACGTCATCTGAAGTAAAACCTAATAAAAAAAATATTAGGAATACTATTTATGAATCTACTGTGTTCTGATTAAGAAAACTTGGATGGTTAATAAAAAAATTGATAAACATAATTTTAAATGACAAATTATTCAAACACATTGCATTGTGGTCTATGAAGTCCATAATTCTGTGTTCTTGACATTTTTAACTGTTTTTCCACTATAGTTAACAACTACAAACTATTTTTAAAGTCAAAAGCTTTAGACATAAATATGCATTTTTACTGAATCAAAATTTGCAAAAACAATCACTTTGTTTACAAAAACTAATTACAGACCCATAGGACAATAATATCAGAGAAGCACATCGGGCAATTAACAAAAGGCAGCGGGGAATGATATGTTCTAAAAGGAGTCCCCACATTCCAACAGCAGCTCAGCACGTCATACACATTCAATCCCCACCGGCATCAACAAGAACATGATATTCAACCACAGATGAGCAGAGCTGCTTCACTGCGGCTTGACGCACAGATCTGGGGTGTCTGGCTTGTCAGGTAGCCAGAGGGGGAAAGCACTGTAGATGAAGCAGGACAGGAGAGTGTTGGCTGGATCACGTCTGCCTTTCAGCTCTTGACTAACAGGCTGATTCACCAACGCTTTGGGCACCGACGAAAACCTGATGTTTGGCTTTATTTAAACTAAAAACCAAAACAACAAACGCATAAAGGTTTCTCTTTGCCTTAACACATTTTGGCATTATATTTTAAGTTTGACAATAATTATATTTAATTGATTCATACCGTACATGTAAATATGTCTTTATTATTATAATTATGCCAATAAGATCTTTTTCTTTTATTTTCAATCAATTTATGAATTAATATCTCAAATAGATGCGATAGATATATTTTTTGCCAGTTTTCTTTGCTTTTATTGCTGAAATTGTATGAAATAAACAAATCAAATATTTTGCAGCTACAAGGACAAATCCAGATATCAAAAAATTTAGAAACTATCTATTTTGGTGTGACACAACCATAAAATATTTATTAACTGTGTTTTTCACATAAAAATAAATGTGTTTTATTGGTATTTTAGATGTTTTCTGCACCAAAAATACAATCCAAACAAATATAAAAGAACTCCAAAGAAATAGTACTGAAAAATGATTGAAACTTGTCCATCTTATTGCAAAGAATAAAAGGTAAAACAGAAATGTGATCCATTAAAAAAACTACAATATTGGTCTCAGTTTTACCAAAATACATAAAAACTGAATGTTTTTACTACCTCTTGTCCCTCTGCCTTTTTGATATATTGACATGGATGTGCCTTTTCTCTTTCCTTCACTCCCCCTAGCGACCTCTGCCAGTACTGCGGTCATCCTTTCCAAAACACACAGAGGAGGAGAGAGGTGGGAGATAGAGAGACCCCTCCCCCAGATGACATCAGTGCTCTATTGAAGCAAAGCTAGAGACACACACAACTCCACATTTGTACTGTGATCCACCCATGCACCCATGTCTTCACACAGCCTGCTGATTGTGTGTGTGCGCGTGTGAGGGGGATACCAGTCAGCACAGCAGTCCTGCTGCACATCAACTCCAAAAAGCTCCATCCTTGTGACTGAGAGGAGCTTGATTTTTTTCTTTTTTTTTTATTTTCGTTTTATTTTATCAGAACTTTCTTGGATTTGAATTTATTCCTTCAAAGCCTGGATTGGATTACTGTTTTCCTATTAAGAGGATACCTGTTACTTTCCATTTTGGGGTTAATTAAAAAGGTAAGTGCGTTTGTGCCGACCCGGTCCAGTTGGGAGTGCTTCCCTTTAGTCATTTGGATTTCTCTCCCAGCGAGAAGACCCTGAAAGTAAAACGGAACGCTCCGGAGTCTGTTCAAAAATAAGAAGCAAACGTGACACGTGCAGGTTTCCCCTTTTATTTTCCCTTCATTTGACCCAAAGATTAAAACCAATAAAATCACATCCCTGCTCTTGTAGAGTTAATACAAAACCGACTTGTCATCCCGAGCGCGCAACTTGCTGCTCCATCGCCGCCTCAGAGGCATTCCGCATCCAAGCGCGCACAAACAGTCTCGTTTGGAAACGTCTTCCCCATTTTACGCATGCGGGAAACGATCAGCGGTGAATCCACAAACTTGAGGGGATTAGCGCGCCGTCTGCGCGCAGCCTCGCCGCCGTAGCTCCAGAAGACACCCCGGTGCGCAGCCACAATTGAGGCGCAGACCCCGCGGAGTTAGACATGAAGGGGCAGCTGGAGGGAGCGCTGAATGCGCGCTCAGCGCCGCTCTTTGCACCACAGATCTGCTGCTATTCACACCACCCAAATAAACCAAATTTTCACTCAAGACGCTCAGCCAAATACACGACGTTTATCTGAAGTTTCATAACCATTATGTGTCTGCAGGCAATTAAAATAAGATGGAAATAATTCCACACTGGTGGATATCAGAAAAAAATGCAGAGACTGATTTAAAGTCCTGATCCACTTAGACCAATAAAATATTTTCAGTAACACCTGAGTGGGGACAGTTGTTAATCCAATTTAACTCAGCCTTTTATCTCCATTAGGAGATAAGGTCACCAAAGCTTTAAATAATGTCTCATTGATAAGCTGCTGGCTGTTTTTCAGCACCACGCTGAAGGAAAACTGAACGAAACTGTCAGAAATGTAACGGCTGCTCATTATTATTCAACACAGAAAAAAATGAAAAGGCTGCTAAACATGGCAGACATGAAGACAGGCCCAATTCTTCTCTAATAACGGCCCCAGGCAAAAGTCCCCAGTCAGTGCTTTTCTGAGGGAATTCACATGGAAGATTAACAGCTAACCAGGTCACTGCAGATGGAATCTTGTAAGTAAAAAAAAATTAAGAATAAAATATATATGAATGGGGAAGGGGGGGGGGCACAAAGTACTTCCAAAACTACCAAGGCATATTTTAGATTTAACACTCTACTCTAAGGGGGCCTAATTTGGTTCTTTCCATAATTTATTTAGCCCCCACAAAGCCTAAGAATCATTCTGAAAGTATGATACTGTTTGCAGAGCTCCATCATTTTGATGGGAGAGATGGTGAGATGAACAAATCCCCTCATTTTGGCTGTGTGTCAGCCTGTCTCCTGCAGATAGACTTCTGCAGTTCACCACCAGCATTCATGTCTGAGCGTTTGTGTGCAGACACACATTTTATCTTGCAGTGCCTGCTACCCCCATGTGGGGAAAAACAATTGCAGCTGCTGCAGAGCTCTCCTTTCAGGCCGCTACAAAAGAGAGACCCCCGTCTGTCCGAGGCCTTATATGCTCTTAATGGGTCAGCAAAAGCATCATCTGTTCAGTGCATGTAAAGGCAGCGCCAGGAGGCCACATACCACGTCTTGGTGGTTTTGAAGGTTTTCCCCTTCAGTTGGAACGTGCTCGGTGCTCCTGGGAATTCAGATGTGACCATGAATGTCCCATTGTGTCTCTGCAGCACGGTGGGCCTGTGTCAGGTGTTCTGACATGAAACTTACTGGAAAGTGTGAACCGCAAGCACAACATTTTCCATTTCAGAGAAATTCTTAAGTCTTTATTTCATTTGAATAATGGAAAAAAATAAAACTAAAAAACAGTTTCATTCTCACCTAAGATTGTGTTTTTTTGCTTGATAGTACAGTCTAAACTTAACAAGTGATTAGACAGAATAAACACAATCTGTAAAAACAAAAGAGCTTAGCAATAAACACGTTTGTGTGTAATCAATCATAGTTCAAAAACTGAACTGTATATCAGAGTGAATATCAAAACCACATACAAACAAAGCTGATTTCCCTATGAAGAGTGTACTATGGTGCAACATTAATTTCAACATTTATGAATAATTAAACACTACTTTTAGAGCCGTGTTTCACCTCAATGACAGCTATTTTACTCTGTATTTCACAACTCATTACAATGGGAAATGTTTTCGTCCAAAACCTTTGTCGGTGTCGTTGACACAAAATGAGGCTGTGCACTTGCAGACTAATGTCCACTTAGGAGTACTTTATTTACTACGGCTCTCAATGTCCAACTTTGTGAGGTTCAACTCTCCACTGAAAAGAACCTGTACACATTCAGACAGTTTTTTTCATCAAGGTTCTCAATTTAACTTCACCAGTTTAGATAAAATAAAGCAAAAGCCGCTTTGATTGGTAGATCTCCTGTCCTGCAGTCAGAGTTGATTATAACCGTTTACAGGAAAAATCTACATGAGTGGATCCAAATGACTGAGTTCCCATGAATGTTTTGGTGGTACACAAAATTAGTTTCATTTGTTAGTTTATGAAATAAATACAGAAGTTTGCTGAAAACTATATTAAACAAAAGCAGTTCTATAGCTGTCTTAGTATTAAAGTATTAAAACCTCACCCCCCACAAACCCCCCAATGAGGCTTCAACTCCATGGCCCACGCTTGCCTTGTAGCAAACAATGGAGAGGGGCACTTTCCTGAAATCTGATGCACATTGGGGGGGCTTAAGGTATTTCTGCCTACATATGCTTCTTTTAAAAAGATAATTTATACACCCGACACAATATGAGAAAAAAAGATTAAAAGCTGACATAATTGTAATATATGAGACCGTGTTTCTTATATTTGTGTGTATTATGACTGTCGTTCCAAATGCAGACCAACATTTTTTTTAGCATCACATAGTTTTTTAGTCTAATAACAAATTTTAGTAAAATATGGTAATACACTTTCCCAATATTATGGGGTAGAACCTTCAAGGACAAAATATGATTATAAATAAGTGTCTCCAGCTGACACATATTTCCTACTAATTTCCTTTTAGGCTAAATTATAATGTTTAATCTTTCTCTCCTTGCCTAACTACCTTATTCAGCAAGTTCACAGAGGCGGCATATGGTGCTTTTTTATAATCTACTACTAAGGCAAAACTGGACTAAAAGATCTGTGTTCAGATGGAACAGAAGGAGGAGGGGGGGGTTATGAAACAGCATCTCAAGAGCTGTAATCGAGTTACAAGCTCCTCAATTCCCTAATCTTCCCCCTGTCATGGGTTACAACTGTTAAACGGTGACGCCTTTTGTTCCTAATTTACCTTTGACTGTTTTACAATGCACAGCAGCAGCCAGTACGTCACATGAGCAGAAAGGACAGCAAGCATTGTGTTGTTAAGTGAAACATTTTCTTTGTCAAAGGACATTCTGTTTGCAGTTACAGAAACAGCATTTATACAGAGAATGGCTCAGAGGTACAGGTCATACAGATGAGTGGATGCACCTTCCAATCATGCAACAGACTGTTTTTTAAATGATTTAAGTCATCCCTTAGCAAATTATAGTCTATGTAAGTGTACTATACGTATACTTGTATACTTCTTATTTTATCTATTTCTTGAGGACCAAAAATTTTCCAATTTAGTCAGAAGAAGTATTCAGTTAGTATACGTTTAACACTACATGTACATGGTCCATAGCATACTTGCTATACTTGTATTATGCTTTATATAAATACAAGGGTTATAAGATTTTGTTTAAAAAATCTATTCAGAGTAATGTGAATATAAAAAGGATTCATTTTAAATATGTATTTATGTGATTACTTTTCAGAACACCATTCCGGATGTACGGAGGCTACAGTGAGACTCAGCCTGCTGATGTATGGGAAAAACTGGGCCCTAAAGGATAAGCAACTTGCCCTGTTTTGCTCCCCGGAGGAGAGGAGAACAGTTGTTATCTTCTTCAGGAAAAGGACCAGATCTAAGGATTAATGTGCATTCTGGCTCAACAAGGGAGCAGAGGATTCTGGGTTACCTGAAGACGCAGTCGACACAAGTGAATAGGCCTGGATTGATCCGGTGGCATAGGGGATTGACATGGCTCAGGCCAGCTTTGTGTCAACGCATCATCCCTGCTGAGCACGATGGCAGAAAGGAGCCTTTCCTAAAGCTTCCACCATTTAAAGTGTGGATCAATATATGGCGCAAAAGAAAGAAAAACTAATTTGATGTTATGGCTGTTGAGCCTGAAAATTGCAACAGCCTTTAGGATTTTTAATATTACCAGAGATTGCATGCTTTTTTCCGTGAGTGTGGATGCTTTTTGTGCAGGCTTATCTGCCACGGTAAAGGTTTTGAAAAGCATGAGCCTTTGACAACACAGAGGAGGTCGTCGTTCAAACAAGGATCAGCTCTGCAAACACTGACCAGGTCGGGACATCACAAGATACCCCCTTTGGACAAACTTTTCCTTTAAGAGAGGATAAAAGCAAATTCAAGAGGAAATCTTGATTGGATTTGGCTGGATGAAAAGGATTTACTGCCTCATTTGAATCAGGTATGACAAATGCAGACTCTTTCCTGTCTTTCAGATATGCTGATTATTTTTTTAAATTACATTAGGGAAGAGAACTCAAGGCACAAATCTATGTTTTCCAACATTAAATTGTTTACATAACTGGAAAAATGTGACACTTGGCATTTTTGGAATTCTCAAAGAGATTTAATTTAAGTTTTAGGACATATAAATGTTAATTTTGTTATGTGTACACAAAAATCTAAAAGACATCATAATAAGTGCATAAGTTTGCAAGTCCATCTTGATTGAAAAACTTTTGTAAATGTAGCTTTGATCTGGTAACTTTCTTGCAGACTTGTGAAGCACAAACTCCACCCTTGATGCTGGGTAGGAAGAAAAAAATAACGTATTGCATCCTAGCAATTTTAAAATGTTTAGGCCAAAACATTTTTCTTTCAATAGTTTATGATAGAACCCTATAAATTGGTTTTAATTTGTGGTATTGCTTTTAATCTGGTGTTTTAATGTCTTATTTTAGAAAGTGGTGACAGACTGTTTCAGTCAGCAACCTTAGCAATATTTTTTTTGTTTCCATTTCTTAAAAACCCTTTGCATTAATTTAAATATTTGCTTTTTTAGGGCATCTTGTGTGACTAGACTGCCAGACACCACAGCTTCAAGATGGTATATCAATGCAAGTCCTTCCTCCTCTTCCTCATCAGGATCGGGTTGTTGCTGGGTCTTGCCAACCCCTTGGTCACGTCAGCGTCATGTCCCTCAGTCTGCCGCTGTGATGGGACGTTCATATACTGTAATGACAGAGGCCTGACTTCCATCCCTCTTGGTATACCCCGGGATGCCACAGTGCTATTTCTGCAAAACAACCGCATTAAGAGTTCAGGCATTCCTACTGAGCTACGCAGACTTTCTAAAGTGGAGAAGATCTACCTTTACTGCAACAATTTAGACGAGTTTCCCACCAATCTTCCTCTTGGACTAAAAGAGCTTCATCTTCAGGAGAACAACATCAGGATGATTACCCACTCCTCTTTGGCCCAAATTCCCTACATTGAAGAACTCCACCTGGATGATAATTCTGTATCAGCAGTCAGCATAGAAGACGGGGCCTTTAGGGACAGTAATCACCTCAGATTGCTTTTCCTCTCCAGGAACCACCTTAGCACCATTCCATCAGGCCTGCCCATGAGCATTGAGGAGTTGCGCTTTGAAGACAACCGCATCTCCTCCATCTCAGAGCAATCACTGCAAGATCTCATCAATCTGAAACGACTTATACTTGATGGTAACCTGCTCAACAACCGTGGAATTGGGGAGTTGGCTTTAATCAACCTTATCAACCTGACTGAGCTCTCACTAGTGAGAAATTCCTTGACATCGCCACCAGCCAACTTACCTGGCACCAGTTTGGAGAAGTTACAGCTACAAGATAATCACATTAGCCGGATCCCGCCTGGGGCTTTTGCCTTTCTTAGACAGCTGTATCGCCTGGACTTGTCGGGTAACAAGCTCACCAGCCTCCCACAAGGTGTGTTTGAAGATCTGGACAATCTCACCCAGCTCCTGCTCCGTAATAACCCATGGCAATGCACTTGCAGGATGAAATGGGTGCGTGACTGGTTGAGGTCATTACCATCAAAAGTGAATGTACGTGGCTTGATGTGCCAAGGTCCTGATAAGGTCAAAGGCATGGCAATTAAAGATTTAACTACAGATATGTTTAACTGCACAGACTCAGAACTCTTTTCCATATACGAGACAAGCACAGTCTCCAACACTTTCAGCACATCCAAGCCCCAGAGGCCCTCATTTGTCACCCGACGGCCTGGAGTAAAAGGGCCTGACATCAGTAAGAATTACCGCAGCACCACCACATCTTCAGGCAAAAAGATCATCACCATCAGTGTAATGTCAAGTAGTGAAGATGCAATACATATATCATGGAGGGTGTCACAACCAATGACTGCCCTACGGCTTAGCTGGCTAAAACAAGGACACAGCCCTGCCTTTGGATCCATCACCGAGACCATAGTGCAAGGAGAACGGACCGAGTATCTACTCACTGCGCTGGAGCCTGATTCTTCCTACAGAATATGCATGGTTCCCATGGAGACCAGCAACATTTACCTGTCAGATGAAACTCCTGTTTGCATCGAGACACAGACTGGTCCTCACAGATCATACAACCCAACAACAATTTTAAACAGAGAACAGGAGAAAGAGCCTTACAAAAATTCCAGTCTGCCTTTGGCTGCTATCATTGGAGGGGCTGTAGCTCTTCTGGCAATAATCATGTTGGCCCTAGTGTGCTGGTACATCCACAGAAATGGTTCACTTTTTTCCAGAAACTGCACCTACAATAAGGGCCGTCGGAGAAAGGACGACTATGCTGAGGCTGGCACTAAAAAGGACAATTCCATCCTTGAAATAAGAGAAACTACTTTTCAAATGATTCCTATAAATCACCTACCAGTATCCAAGGAGGAGTTTGTGATACACACAATTTTCCCACCTAATGGATTGAGTTTATACAAAAGTCCTCACAATGAGAACAGCATTAACAACAGGAGCTACAGAGACAGTGGAATACCAGATTCAGACCATTCCCATTCATGATATTGCACATGGACATTTGTGACAAGTGCGTGACTGAAAAATGGAGTGGCAAGACTTTTACAAAACACTGGATCTATAGGACTGAGGAAGTAATGTTCTGTTCATTTGCCATATAATTTATATTTAAGGACGTTTTATGAAGATGGAGAACGTTCCAGCTGCAGTCCATCACTGAACCATCAGTGAGTTACTAACTGCAATTCTATATTTTAGGGTTTTGTAGTATTTGTACTGTACTTCCTTTGCTTAAGGTTATTGACCAACAAAGAAACTCTGTGTTCTATTAAGATATAATGACTTGTCAACTGTGAAAGTGGGTTTTCATTGCTGTGTTGAACAATCAGACTTTAGAAAACCTTGTAGTATAAGCACAGGTCATTCTTTTTACTTTGTGGCTGTTAGAAAAACAAAAGGCAAAAAAATTACAAGACACTAAAACAAAAGGCACAGCTCATTAAATAGTTCACTAAGCAGGCATGTTGCCTCCTAAAAGATTGAGCAGTCAGTAGCAAACTCCAAATACTATGGACCAAGAAGTTTACGGTAGTGTTACCCTAATGTGGGCTTTTGAGAAACTAAAGATGAGGTGCCATGATATTCTTTTTCTTTTTTTAAATTTCTGCTTTGTTTAATGTGTTACTTCTACTTGCAAAAAGGCAGATCACAGCGAAGCAGGGTTTTGATGTTCCTGAAAAGATTGTAGGCCACAGCACGGGGCAGATAAAGCACACCAATCTTGAGGGGCTTTCTGCTCCTGCAAACACATAGGCAGGTCATGCTGACACAGAAGACCCCCCTGACCAACTTTGTTTGTACAACCCAACAATGGCCAAATGACAATGACGGCATTCTTTAGTAGGATGTACCATACAATGTACCGTTTATTTTATAGCCTCCCACCAAGATAAAACAGATTAAACATGTTCATTAAAATGAAGACAGTGTCAGTAAAACCCTCTTGTATTATTTTGTACCATTTTCCAAATGAACACAGTTTTATGTTGCCACTGTTTAAAGTAAAATTTCTTTACAATTAAAAAAACCAAAGTGCATTGTATGCCCTTTGGCCAGTCTTGTACGTGCCTTGATCTAATGCTTATTGTATTTAGCTTTTTAAGAAAGCAGTGACTTTTTTTCATACACACTTGAATATGAAAAATATTGGTCATATTACAGAATAAAAGTGGATAAAAAAATATGAATTTTCTCTGTCTTATCTCAAAAATTGCTTGTATTACATTTTTAAAAGGATTTCTCCAATTCTTATTTGCGCTTTACTGTTATTGAAGTGTTTAGTAACTTTTTTATTGTATTGACAAACTCCTCTAAAGTGCCAAAGGGGGCTACACCTACATTGATATATCAAACCCACTGCTATGCACAGTGTTAAATGTGCTTATGAATATCTGGAAATAAATCCCGCAGCCTGCTCTATTTTCATCCTTCATAAAGATGTGAATTATCATGCATCATAACCAGACTCCCTTTCTACAACAAAGATTTCCTTAAAACTGCTCAAAAATTGCTTGAGACCCAGTTTTCCACTCAATGGGCAGTGCACAGAGCAACATCTGCTTGAGGCTGCTTTTGTTCTTTTGTGCTGTGAAGTCATGTGTAACTTATCCGATTGGTTAGAGAAGGGGAAAAAAAAATCACGGCGGAGAAAAAAGTGGGCTGTGGAAACTCTAGGGATGATGAACCTCCCAGCCACCCGGACAGCACCATGTACGAGGCTTGTTGGGTGGATGGGCAGATCCTGCAGGGATGGCCATGTCTGCAGGGGATGGAGGATACATATTTTGCTGCAGGCAGCATACTTAATGACATGGTTGCAGATTTCTCTGGCAGGGGAAAACATTTGCTTGCATTAGAGCAGCATATGCAACGATTTTATATTTGACAGCAAAACACAACATTATGTGCAAACTGAGAGGAAGTTTATGCATTTCCGATCATACTGTACTTTCCAACAATTTATGTAAGCAACATATTCTGTAAATATTTTGTAAGAAGCATTTTATTTTACATGTAATATTTTTAATCTGAAAGTCCTCACTTCAGTGAGGAAAAATAGGGAATGCATTCCAAACCTCAAGTATACAGTCATTCCGACAAACACACAATTATATCAGAATTTATGGGAGTGAAGCTAATCAGTTTCCTTTTAGAAAGAAAAAACGCAAAATCATTTAGATAAATGTTTTTGAGCAAGTGTTCTAAAAAAGAATCTGGTGAATTGCAATAACTGAAATTCCTTCTGCACAGCAATCATTTGTGCTTTTGGAATAAATAAAAAGCTCCGTCATTAGATCTGAAGACCACTTTAAAGCTTTGACACGTATCCAGTCACCTGTGTAATAAATTGCTGCCTCACAATACAATGAATAGCTCATTCTGTTGTTTAGACTTTCACTGAAAAATAATACATCAAGCAAAAGGGCTTTGTGCCTCTTGAAAGACTCAAGAATGAGATAAAAATGGATGAAGCAGACCTAAAACAACAACCTTTAGGCAATCTGTCCTTCAAACTATTTATTAATCACCTTCAAGTTCTCGCTGGGGTCAGACGACGGTCTGAACAACACAGGCTGCCCGTGCATTTGTCTTAAGTGACACATGCAGAGCTTAATGATGTTTTTCCTTTATCTAACCCTGTGACTAAAGTTAATGGAGGGGCAGGTGCACTGTCTGCCCCAAGCTCTTGTTATTGCTATTCTAATGCACTAGTCAGGCAATCGGTCACATTTGCATTCCTATAGATGTTAGCATCAAAGCACCCCTGCACTGCCTCATCGCCAGAAGCCATGCATGGTTTTTCTCCATTAGCGCTATTAGGAGGATCCAAAAGAACAGGCTATGTGACCCCACGCTTTTGCAAAGGTCAGTAAGGTCAGGTCAGGATCAGTTCAAAGATCTTAGGGGATGAAAAATTATTGCATGAGACTACCCCCAAAACAGAATCCTTCATAAAAGCATTCAATAATGAATCAGTCCATTTGGTGGATGATTCCCTTTAAAAAGGTACTTATATTAAAGCAATTCAAGTCAAGACATTTCAAACATAAGAAAAAGTACCTAAAAGAAAAATGTTTTTTAGTTTAATTTGATAGATGTACTTTTTAATAATGTAATTCTAAACTAGAAATAACGAGTTAGAGCAAGATGGTAAAAATTACTTGGAAACCACCCCCCCCCCCATCGGACAGCTTTTGTTTCATTGTAAAATAGATTATTGAACAACAGATGGCGTGAACCCCAGTTTTGCTGCCTACAGGTAGTAGGTAAAAAAGTGAAAGCTTATTTATCAATTTTTGCAAACAGAACAGAAATGCTGTGAACTGCAGATAACCATGTGTACATCATTCCTGATTTCAAACTAGCAGCTTAAAAACAGAATTTAAAAAAATGTAAGGTCCACCAAGTGAATTGAATGGGACTAAGGTTCTTCAGCTAGTGCTGAACATTCATTATAGACTAGAAAGAAAAATGATTCATGATGCCACGAAACCAATATGGTTGCTTTCACAGAATAATGTCAATAGTGTTACTTTACAGTCATAGAGAATGACCCATTGAACCTTGAACCGTTTAATGTGAAAGACTTTAACTCAAAGCAGCACACAGTTTCATGGTTATGAAAAACAACTGCAATGAGACTTCCTTTGGGCTGCATTTTCAAGCAAACATTATTTACTTGGGTTTTTTGTATTCATCATTCATGAGGGCTTTATGAAAGAGGCTTGTAGGTGTGGTAATTCAAACACATACAGATCAGTGTCTGTATTTTTTTTTCTTTAAAGTAGAATGACTTTTTTTCTACTGTAGTGTAAAACATCAGGACTTATTTGCGATGGTTTTTGACAGTAAAAAGTTCATCCCAGCCCATGTGAGCGCCAGCATCTGTGACTGCACTTTGTTTACATGTATAATTATAAATGTGACAGTTGTTCTTATTTTGTTCTTTCATGTGGACCATTGCACATTTGCACCACATCTAATTAGCATACAAAGTCAAACATACAGATTAATATTCACAGAAGCAAAATAAGCCAAAGTCAACACCTCCCTTCCTCCCAGTTGTCCCTCGACTGTCATATGTGACATTGTTTTTCTCGGTCACAAGCACAATCTGTTCTGGCAGTAAAAGAGCGCCGGGGTGAAAACATTGTGTACGGTGTGAGATGTGTCAGTGTGAGTGATGTGGTCCGATGTGGGGGTGTTGTCCCCTCTCTTCCATCTCTGACTGGCTCCCCAAAGCCTGCAGGCCAAGACCCTCTCTATCTCTTCACATTACTCAGTGACCTGAAACCACAAGGCCAAAAAACTTAACCAGCTCCTCTGTCTTCCTAATGAATCCAATTCTTTGCCTGAGAGAACAAGGCATGCACATATATCCATTGCAACTTGAAATTGGCTGACATTAATATAAATTAACAAGAGGCACCCCCATAAAAGCTGTGCCACCCTAAATACCATATAACGAAAAAAAAAAAACCTTCTGTTTTACTTGATAAAGACGGCAGCTCACTGAGCACCCGAAAAATCCAGAGTCAATAATCTCATTTAAAACAGACAATAAGCAAAACAAAAGCAGAGAGGCTGATTAGTGTTGATGACATTACACTGTGAATTATACACAATATGTTATAAAAATATCCATATAATTGACTCTGCTCTGTGGCAGTCATTAATTCCTGTCTTCCATTAAGTGGTTTAAATGATCCTGTAAGAGACCATACATCTCCTGATGCCCTTTATGAGATCAACACCACGTCCCCCTTAGAACTTAATCGACCCTGGGTCTCATTTGTCTATAAAGTCTGATGCAAGGGAATAATCATTTCATTTGTAAAGGTTCTGAGGGGTCCAACTTGTCCATTACCCGGAGCAGGTTTGCAGCTCTGCAGCGGGAAGCAAAGCTTCACTTCGATCCGTTCTCTTTCTCATTTATGCTAAGCCAGCTTTGAATGTCAGTGCAGCATTTGCATGCCAATTTGGCTCTGTCTGCAGCACATTATTTTCCGACGTTGACAGCCTAATCACATGCAAGCTTAGCTCACTTTGTGAACCTAATACCTGGGACTGCACAGTAATACTAAAGCAGAACCCAGGTTTGGGTGATGTTCACGTCGGGATCTTTGTTATTTGAACTCAAATGCAGAAAATGCTGCAAACACATCAGCTCACTGACAAGAAGTGAAAATGTTCCGACAGACATAACCTTGTTAACCACACCCATTTGAAAGCGCACAAATGACTTGATAAAGCTTTGGTTCTCGCACTCAGAGGACTGATTGTGTTCTCTTTTGATGTCTGAGTGGAAAAGTCAACCTCTGAAGATTTGATTTTATACTGTTGACAATCTGACCTTTCAGCAGCAACTCAGTAACTCACCAGGGAAGCTTATTAAGGTCTTCAGTAACTAACATTTCATAATTAACGCATACATTTGTTTAAGCATGAGGCTGTTTACATAGTGATGGGAAATTCAACAGAATTAAACCTAAGATTTAGCCAAGGCAGACCAAGAGGGGCATCCCATTTCAATGTTATGTCGAAGTACAGACATGTGGCTAAGTCCTGCAGCGAGTTTTGACCACAATTTACTAGTGGCATGGCAATGTGGTCTGGTAAAAATTCAAATGAAATGTTCAAATATTTGAACTTAGGTGAAGAATTCGCATTCCGTCCAATCAGGAACTCCCTTTTTTCCTGTAATGGGATCCAAAACCAACATGGAGGCGGAATCCAGTTGTCCTATATAAAAGATATATATATATGATTTTATTCTCATTTTTCAGACTAATGTGGGACAGTAAGTCTTAAAACTGGGTAACAGGAGACGGAAGTAACATTGAAAGCGTCCGTTATTCAGACACAGCTCCTGCAGCAGATGATGAACCTCAACATACTGGGAGAGTCTCTGAATGATCTCATGAATCCAGACATAAAGAGATGTGATTACTAATGCCTTTGCTTAAAATAAATGTTGCTTAAAATAAATCTCTCAACATTATCTATTTATCATCCATGTAGCAATGAAGCTAAAAATGTTTGATTGTAATTTCTCATGCGGTGGGAGCAGCAGGTTTATGAACCAACTTTTGGACAAGTTCAGCAGCAAATTTAATGTGTGTTAAAACAGAGACAGCAGATGCAAATTTCCAGTGAAAATTGCCTTCTGTGTGAATGTGGCATCAGAATTTTGCTTTGCAGCACACTGGATATATTTTGGATCCAGACTGAGCCACCAACCTGTAACATTATTAAAATTTTACATGGACTCTTCACTATACAGTTTTTATTGCAGCATCTAAGTTTTTAGAGAAAACCTAAAGTTGCAATAAAATAACAGCAGTTTCCAACTGAAGCTGAAAGTTTTCACACAGGACTGCCGATAGACTGAGAAAACCTGAAAAGTCTACAACTAAACAAACTTAAGAAGAAAAAGTTGTAGGGAGAAGCCACCAGTGGTCAGAACACAGGGATGGGGGTGTGGTGGGAGATGTGGGATTAATTAAAGGCTGCTGTCACTGTGGAGCGCTGATGACACAGTCACACGATTACTGAGATCTCTGTGTGAGAAGAATCTGCTCCCACACCTCATTTCCTCCCCACTGAGGGGTAGGGGGGTGGGGGCAAAACAGGGCCGTCTGTTGCTCAAAATACCAAGGAATCATTTTTCATTTAGAGGAATTTAAAAATACAAATAGAAAAGAGGGCAGAGGACAGAAGAATGAAGTGAAGTTCTTTAGCATCTGAATAGGCCAGAGGAATCTATTACACAGAGAAACAGTCTGATTGTGGGAGGGGAAAGGTCAAAGGATGTAAGCCACTGTAATCTTAAGATCACCCCCGCTTAAAATCTGTTCAAGTTAGCAGGGCGATATGTGTGACCATGAACGCTCTGATGCAGCTTAAACTAACATCTGGCAACAGACCCGTATTCCATTATTTTCTAGCTGATTACAAATCCCTTCGTATCAAACAAATACGTTGACACAAGCCACCACCAGATGACATTCTTAGCTGCATCTGCAGACATCCTTTTATTTCCTTTTATTTTATTCTTTTTTTTTTTTTTGCAGTTTTTACATTTCCATATATAAAAAAATTGTCCAGTGTTTGAGTATGCAGCTGGGGTAAATTTTGCCAAATTAACACTACGAAGCTGAACTGATGTGTTGCTCTCCTTTGTGGACTGGAAAAGCTGGAACACTAAATGCAGACATGAATCAAACGTTTAAAGTCTGCACAGTCTGCCTGCTTTTCTCATCACACATCTGCAATTCTGTCTGAGAATCTCTAAATGCCTTTTTGTTTCATTTCCAGGTAAGTGTATTTAATACACCATAAATAATGTGCAGTAAGTGATTCTCCACAATGAAAAATATGACATTTTTCTGTAAACATTTGTCACTGTGCAAACAAGATACCATCTGCTGAGGTAACATTTCCTTAAAATCCCTACAAACCAAGTATGTCTCCATTAAAAATGTATGGAATACTTTCAGGTCTGGCTGCCATTATAAATTTAGTTTGTCCCAACAACCGGCCTGAATCAAGACTCTCGTCTCTGGAGGGATAAGGCTGATTCATGCTCCACAAAAAGCAAGACACTTGTCTCGCACTCAAGCCTGCAAGAAGAGCAGTCTTTCTGGCCAGGACATTTCATGCTCTACAAGAGGCTAAAGCACAGAGCGCCTGTGAATTCTTCTGCTCCCACTGCAGCATACATCACTACAGCTGAGAATTGTAACTACAAAAGCCTTCAGCGGCAACACGGCGGCAGCGGCAACAGTTGCTGTTTTTCAGTTGATTTGAGAGGAACAGAAGCACATGGCTGAAGCAGAGAAAAGGGATGTGTTGTTACTACGAGCGATTGCCGAGGAAATGAAGAAAGAGTGTGAACGCAGATGTCTGTCAGATCCAGGCAGAATCACATCGTTCAGCACATTTTTGTGTGCTCAACATACACGTCCTCACAGCGTTCCACTGCAAAACACACCTCAAATGTGTTTGTGTTGGTGAACAAGCTGAGAAATCTCCATATTTGGAGGCGCGAGACAAACTTGACGTTCCCTGTGTCTTGAACCTTGTCACAACTGCCCTTACGGGTGAATACAGGCTGTCGGTGGGTGAAAATTGGGCAAACCTGTATGCAGCAATGAGATGGCCCGCACAAAATATAAGGTCGTAGACTGCTTGGTAAGTCCGTAGACCCAAATGTTAACGCAATTTTTTTTCCTAAGAGCAATAGGTCGTAGTGAATATTTAAACAACATGTAAGGGTAAGCATACAGTAAGGTAGGTGCGAAGGCTTTACTGCTGCACATGTGAAACAGTCTTCCGTGTTCCAAAACATAAACCTGTCCTTACACCAGAAGTGCCCAACCGTAGTCTCAAAGATCTATCCCCCTGCTGAGTTTCCAGCTGTCCTTGCCCTTCACTCAGTGCTGATTAAGTGAATCAGATGATTCCAGGTTCTGACTGAACACACTAGCAAGGAGGGCACAGAAAGCTGGAGAACAAACAGGGTGGCAGATGTGAAGAATCAGAAATAAGCAGTTTTGAATCTATAAGTTACTGTTATTCAACTTTTTCTTCTTTTTGTTAAATTCATACAGAAACCTAGAAAAAAGTAAAAGCAGTCAAGAGCAATCCAGTCTAAAATAAAACTGAACCAGGGGAAAAACATACAGGTTACCACAAACATTCAAGCTGGGTTTAATTCAATGACATCTTTAACTTTATTTTGTGATTTTTTTTGTAGTTGTTTTAGCAAAACACATACATATTAAGATGAGAAGCATAGCCTATCCTGATCAAATCTGAGACATCTCTTTAAAAGAAAACTGCTTTCAAATTGTAATGTGTTTGCAAGAAATAATGTAGCACTGGGGCTCATTAATTCACACCTTACTGTACCTGTCGAGAGAAAAAAAATCTCAAAACAGAACAGAAACTGTGAAATAAAAAGGAATATATGTAGAATTTGAAGTCTGGAAATGTCAAACTATTTCCAAAATTACATTATCTTCCTTACGTGTTCTCCTTTGAATGTTAAACATATTTGAGATCCTTACTAATTAGTGTACTTGAAATCTTTTGTATAACCAGAGGCTTTCTGGCAACTAATGACATACCTCTATAATTTGGAGAGTTCATTTAAGACAAAACTTAAACAGAAGAAGTTTTCACTGTCAGAAAAGACTGCTGGGAGTGTTGACAGGGCCATTCCTCATTTTATAATTATGCTGGATTATTATTAGCTAGAGACGCAACTGACAGGGAAGACATACAATGATGGGAACACTACGCTAATGAAATCAGAGGATGCCAGGAAGTGCACACTGAGAAAATTAGGTTGTTGTGCAGAGATTCTACAGTGTGTGAAGACAACCCAACTAAAAACTTCCGTTATATTTTGCAAACGCAGAGTTTTTTCTTTGGTTATATTTATTTTGTGGCACACTTTCTCTTCGTTTGCTCCATACTTCCTGTGTCCTCCTGTGACAGCATTCATCTGAACGTTCTCAGCCTGGTGCTACCGTGACGAGGTCGCTGGCTTTTGTGTAGTCACCAGAATTATTCAATACCACTATGAGTTTGGTCATTAATCACAGAGTCACCCAGTTGTGTTCATACATGACACGAGGGGAGGCCCTCTTTGGAAGGGGGTCGAGCCCCGTAGCTTGGACTTTTGCCCCTGGAGTCCCAATTGACTTAAATGAAGAGGACCCATACATTCATGGTAATTAGGTCACTAATCAAATTATGGTGATGGCCTGCAAAAGCACGCAGGACAACAGAATTCATTTAGTATCTCTCACCCTTTTATCCGTCTGCCAACGCATCAAAAGACTAAGTAACAGCCTTTTTTTTTAGTCAATATATTTGGACTATTTTAATGAATGGTGCTGCCTGTGAGAGGCATGAATTGCAACAACAGAAGATAATTTGGAACTTCTGACAACACAGTTGTCACCGCAAGAAAAAAACATGCAAATGCAAACAATCAGCTGGAGCCAGATGGCTAGAGTTTCAGGGAAATTCAGTTTGATGGGCATAAATAATGTCTGACATTATAAATATAGCAAAGCACCATAGGAAAAGCCATCTACAAAGGGGATGTGGGGGAGACATCTGTCCATCTGTCACTTTTGGTTGTCCCCTGAAGTGACTTAAACAGCAACATGGCACTGCGTTACACAGGATGAAGTCCATGTTAGATCACTCGCATACATACATCACTCTTGCATTTTGATGCATTGACAAATCATTTTGGCCTGATCTCTTCTGGTGGTGGGTTATAGTGTTAATTAAAGAAGGAGAATATGACTTTGGGTTAAAGCTTGTTTCAAGGAAAGTCTCCAGAAAGCTGACAGCAGGTCTGCTGCTGGACAGGTGGCTCCTCTGGGGTGACCCATCATTTACTTAATCACATAACATGACCGTCTGGCAACATAAGTTTGACCTCGTGGCCAATAAAAAAAAGAAATGCACAACATTTATAGACTGAGGTAAATGTTAACTTTTAGAGCTTCAGTGAAATATATTTTTAACTAAGTTCCTACAGGTTTCTACAAACAAAATATAAGAATTTTTAGAACATATTTCAGAACACATTTCCCCACCAACATTTGGCCTTCTTTAACACTTTCAATACTAACCTAAAGATGTAAAAATTATAGCATAAAAATACATTGAACTGAGTAATTCACCTTTTTGGATCATGAGGCACAGTCGATTTCCTTTATTAATTTATTTATTTTTATCACCAGTGCACCTTATAATCTAACAATGATGATTCTGGCTGTGTTTACTGACCTTTAACAGATTTTCTGTGGTACATAGGGCACAAAAATCTGTCAAAATGTTTTAGTACGACTTTGGTAAACTACAACGGCACATCGCCGGATGGGTTGTTGGAGCATTATGGGTACCAAAGTAAGGACCCTTTACTGTACTGTAATATAACCAACTGAAAAAGTATTGTTTTGTATTTTATATGTTAAAACTGAATAATGCTAAGAGTTATAGTGGATAAAGTAGTTCACTAGAAAATATGCTAAACTTCCCATCAAACCCTAAGATCAATTCCCTGCTTCTTTGCTCATTTCAAGCATTCTGGGTAGTATAGTTAAACCTTGTTATAGGATTTGTTTTCCTTACTGCGCTCTATAACCGAATGTGCTTTGAGATATTGTGCTTTATAAATTCGGTACGCCTTATGGTCCAAAAACGTGGAAATGGAACTTGATTGGATTAGTGTGTTTATGTATGATTTAGCACTCTCTCTGCACACTTAATATGGGGAAAAAGCCCCAACAGTTGATGTCGACCAAATGTTCACTATAAATAAACAATGCAAAGGCACCTTTCCTAAATAATGTTTAATATTTTAACTGTAATAAACAACACGCCATATTTCCATTGCAGTTGAACTGAGCTAAAGACTACAAGGACTACAAACAAAGACGGTTTATTGGTAATAGAAGTGTTCACTCTTCCACTATAAACAAAAAACTAAATCAAAACCTTGTAAACACAGGAGGTTGTGGAGCATCTTTATTTAGATACAATCTTTGTTTAGTGAATAGCTTTGATGTTGTAAATAACAAAAAACTAAGTCAAACATCTGTAAACAAAGTTGATTTAAATATAATATAGAAGACTTTCTCAGTTAGTAAAAGACTAAACTTTTCTGCAGACAGACCATAACAAATGTTTACTTCCCAAGATGCCTGTGATCCACCATCAGTCTTCAGTGATCAAATCTTCATTTCCTTATAAATGTTTCCTCCTTTTAACGGCTTTTATCGTAAATGTTGTGGGTGGATCGGGTGAAACTGATGAGGCTGGCATCACTGTCTGCATCTTGGAAGCTTGTCAAACATAATAACTAACACACTACAGCCAATAGGTTAATAGCAACCACATTTAAGACCTGAATCATCAATTATCTTACTAAGATTTGTGAATTCAAGATTTATAGTTTTTTTAAGACTCTGCAGGAGTCCTATGCTTATGTGAGGAGGTTTATGAATTTGTGAAATGGAAACATTTGCTAAAATTCCCACCTCATTTACCTTCTTGGAGGTCACAAACAGAGGCCCATGTGAACATTTTCAATATGAATTTGACAAAGGAAATGTATTACCTTCATCTGCTTTCTTCTCTTGGTAGAATTTGTCATCTCAATGACCACTGAAATTTACATTTACCACTGAATTTGACTTGAATACAAAGTTGATACAACGCATTAAGCACAAACAATCCTTGAAAGAAATCGTCAAGGATGAGCAATTTAAATGTTTAATGCAACCACAAATCTTTTTCACCTTCAAGGAGACCAGTGTGTCTGAAAATACAGTTAAGGAAGGGAAAAAAAGAATGAGGTTCTTTTTTTAAAAAGTAAGTCTTGCTAAAGAGTCAAACTGAAAAATGTTTTTCTAGCTGCTTATCAAGTATACAGTGCCAGCTCATATGACTGTGATCTGTGTTAAGGGCGTGTGCTATATGCATTAGTGAGAACAACAGAAAGATTCATCATTGTTAGACGGCTCGTTTCAACAATGCAACAGTATGCCAATCAAAGACACAAATAGAGGAAATATTGACTGGATTCTAAACCGTGACAAAGAACCTCATTGGTCGACTGTCACTTCGGAAAGCACAATTAGGTCTAACTACCGATCACCAAGGCTGACAAAAATGACAATCAGAGCAATTATGAAATGAGACACAGTGGGATGGTTGGAGACGTAGCATCTCTTCATGGTAAGCTCATGGAATTAACTACAATAAAATCAAATTGTTTACCCCACCCCTGGTGTTTTAAACGGGACGTGCCTATGGTTCCCAAGAACCTAAAGTCCCATAGGCCTCTGTTAAGAAATAAACAGCTATAACTGAGTCATTTTAAATGTCAAAATAACTGTTCTTTATCTGCTACCTTCTTTTTTTTACCATGTTCTTGCAAATACAAATGTGTTTTACTTGATAATTTTTCTGCCCTGAGACAGGCTGGTGAACTGACCAGGGTTTAAAAGTAGTCCAAATTCATATACCACATATACCCCTCTTTCGAGTGCAAGGGGTGTGGCACTCCAACAAGCTCACTCCTGATTCGTGAGAGTGGCTGCCATCAAAACATCGACTCAGACCAATCACTGCTTACTGATGATGTCAAGCTCCAACATGTCTGTGTCCATGTTGCAAAAAAAAAATTACGACTTAATTAACTTCATTAATTGAAGTTATTTTCTACAGATGATGTCACACTCATTGTGTCCAGTTCTCATCTGAAGTCATTGGTTGAAACAATAACGATGCAACAAAACACAAAAGAAAGAAGAGAAGCCAAACAGAAGATGGAACATCCTTCCATCCATCTGTGACTGAGCTTCAATAACACACTACATCCTTCCCTGTAAACAACACTCTGATGCTCAAACTCTTCAACCTGAGGAAGTGACTCATTCTTAACCCAGAAGAGCCATTCCACTTTCTTCAGCAGAGAAATGTGGCCTCAGGCCTGGAGGTGCTGATTCTCATCCCTGCAGCTACACACTCAGCAGCGAACCACTCCACACAGAGTTAGAAGGCATGCTGTGGAAAGAGCCGTATCTCCTCTGTGAGAGCAAAAGATAAAAATGAGTAACTACAAACGTAATCAGAAAAACAGAGCTGAGGATTTTTAACCACATACAAAGAGTCTAATACAACCAAACACAGAGCATGAACCACCTGAGCATGAGAATATTTGTAAGAAAGTTAGAATTCGCCTCACCAAGCTGACCTATAAAAAGAGAACATATTTTACGAGACACCCATGGAGTTTTTTTTTTTTTAAATAAGGCCGTTCTTTAAAATACCCATTCCAATGAAATGATTGTTTTTAAGTTATTACATGTTCTTGAGGCATTTTTCTCGTGATGGAAGACATGTGTTATCTTGGCAGGATATGAGCTTGAGCAGAAGCGTGCAGAGTTTTCAGTGATGGAAAGGGAAAGGGGGCGGGGTTGCTTCGCACCAACATCCACCCACAACTCAGAGGTGAATTTCTAAAGAGCTAGAAAAAAATGTCTTGGGAAAAAACAACAATAGGCTTTTTGATGTTGGCTTAAAAACTCCCTTATCATAATTAAAAGACCGCTGGGAACAATTTTACAATAGATAAAAATATAGTTGGAGCGCAAATTTTAACACCGAAAGAAAAGCAAATTCTTTAAAAAGATTAATCATCTCAACACTCTTCAAAAAACCTCATGGAAAAAAAAAAGAAAATACACCTTTTATGTCAAAAGGAAATGGAAAAGGGAACTAGGTATAAACATATCAGAAGATTATTGGCTTCAAATTTGGCAAACACAGTAGACCCCCACTTTATCACGGTCATGGAGACTGCATTGTTGGGAAAATATGTTTCTATAACACCTAAAACAACAAACAGAAAACTTCAGTGCCTCAGCCATGTTAGAGGAAATCTGGAGACATAAATGTAGATCACTCCCATATCTCTTGGTTTCGTTTCAAAGTTAGTGCTTTTTGGAAGGATATAGATCAGATCATAAGCAGGATCCTGGGCTATAATATACAAAAGAAAAGCATATTTTTGTATTTGGGCAATTTATCAAAAAAAATAATACATTTTAAAATGACAGATATTTAGTGAATATTTTACTAGCTGCTTGCTGGAAAAAAAATCACAAGACAATAGTATAATGCTACGTTAAGAACAGCCTCTGCAAAACCGTATAAGCAAGCTCTCCTCTTGAAAAGCCTTTGTAAATGCACGTTACCTGCTCCAACATCCCAAACTCTAGTGTTCACGTGTTGCTACGCAAGTTTTTAAGTCTGTTTTGGGGCACTATGTACAAACGTAAAACAAATGAACGTGCGTTGAAATTTAGACCAGTTGAACTTTGACCAATGAGGGACTAAGATTTGATAGTGACCTGGGTAGCATCCTTTAATTCATGGACGCGCCAACCATTTTAGCAGATTTATTTTATTGTCCTCCTGCATTTTACTCAGATGGTTTGTTGTCTTCAATATAAGTGTATCTTACACTTGAGTAAGCTCAATATATATTATTGTAATATATATTCTGTGTAAAAGAGTAAAAAATTGTGTAAATATCTGGCCGGTAACAAGCAAATGATGGCCTTTAAATTTTTGCAAGTTCAGTTTTAAACCAGACAAAATATTGTCTACAATAAAAGGCCGTTTCAACGCCAATAAAACATCTTCAGGGAGGGTTGTTTGATTTTGTATTTTCCAAACACTCTATTGTTCTATGTTCTATTAAACTTTTTTTTATTTTTCATTGAAACAATGCAAAGAAAGTCAAGATATGAGGAAAAAAATGTATTTATTTTAACTTTGTTAAATTAAGCAAAAAAGTTTTCTTAATAAGCCAGCTGAGTTGACTTTCCTTTTAAAAATATATTTGAAATAAAAATTAGTTTGAGTTAATTTGGCATCAAATTTCTTATCTGATTTCAAACGAGTTTCAATGACAGTCTGTGTGAAATTTGAAGGATTAGTGAAAGTAATTGGCAGGATGTGCAAATGTTCTGCAGATCAGTTGACTTTGAGAACAGATGGGACATTTAGTGAAAAAAATACATCAGTGACCAGTGATTAGGTGATAATTTATCCTAAGACTATAAAAATGTTTTTATTTGGTTTTGTGGTGATGTTTCGAGTAGATTTTATTAGACTTTTAGAAAACTCCCATAATGAGCTCTGAGACTTGTTGTTTTACTGGTGTGGAGGGGAAAGGGAACTCAAATAAGATTGTGTCAGAATGAAATTACCTTTTTTTTTTTTTTTGTTTTTAATAATATACCTTATGAGGCCATTTCACAGAGTGGCTTATATAAACCGACAAGCTTCATTAGAATCTGAACTGAAACTGGCACTTAAACTGCATGGCCAAATGGGTATCTAGTCATAAGAGCCATGCAGGGACCTGTACCACACTCATTAAAATTCTGATTTAATTACATCACTCGCTCACAGATTTAATAGAGCAATGCCTTTTTAATTGACACCTGCTATGACCGCTAACACAAAATGCATACTTTTATATTGGAGGACGCAAAAGACAAATTAAAGTCAATTAGTTTGAGGCAAGCTGATAGGAGATGGCCGGGCAGATGAGAGCGTCAGCCTATAGGCTGCTGGAGCTCCGACACAAGTCCAGACTGCAGGGAGACCCGAAGTCTGTCAACGTGAGATAAGGAGAGCGAACAGACTGTGGCACACTGCCTTGTACTATTGCTTCAGAGAAAGGAATGGAGAGGAATGGTCTGGGTCAGCCTGCAGCAGGATCAGTTTTAAGAGAGCTCTATTCCCAAAGAGGCCCTATGATATGGGTAGAACAGAAAACGTTTGTTCTTTATTTACGTTTTTGTTGGCTTGGCTGGGATGAATTATCCAGTCAGTTTTGGTTTGCAAAAGGACTGATGTGGAGGTTGGCCAAGATGTAAGTGAAACCCCAGAAGCCTGCACCCCAAACACGGCACTGTATTTTTTTAGTGTTTTTGTGCAAGAAGCAGTAAGTTCCAGCCAAAAGTGTAAAGAGGTGTGATTCAGTGCCAGCTGAGGAGACAGCAGGAACGAAGGATGACAGTAAATATATTGTTCTGTCATTGGGGTTTCATACAAGCCTAGCATTTAGGAGCATAAGAGTGGCATGAAATTCTTTTTTCACTTCAAAACAAAGTTGATCCAGTAAAGAAGAGGCTAAAACATCCAAAATCTCTTGTCTTCAGAGAACCTACTCAAAAACACCTCGAAATGTCCTTCAGATAAAAATTCTGCTACTTTTGCTTTAATGCTGCAGTCAATGCAGTAAAGCCGCATCCAGAGTTTAAATTCTGATTTGCAGCAAAATAAACATAAAAAAAATACATTAAGATTCCAAGCTGCCAAAATGACAGTTTGGAAAGTTGTTGCGATAGTACAAATCGAAGAGATTTTGGCAAAAAAAAACAACAAATACAGTGCTTAAAAAAAAAAAAAAAAAAAAAGATGAGCCAGCGAGAAAAACAAGTGAAACATTTTCAGTTTTTAAACAGGAAAATAGTTGGTAAATGCACATTAAAAAGCTGGAATTTCAAATGTGATCACATTCCAGAAGTTTGGAACTATATTAAATTACTTTCAGTGAGAAGGGATCGGCACTAATTGCTTACAATGCATTGGTCAAAGATGTTTTTAATAGGTCTGTCAATCAGCGGCGTGATTTATCACAAAAAGCGTTAATATTTATTAATGCAAAATAATTCCACAATCCACAAAATCCAGGGAAAACATTTAAATGTGTGCAGACCATCCAAAAGGATACCACAAGAACCTTGTTTTGAGCAGGCAAGTTCCAGAACCATTATTGTGTTATGAAGCTCTAGATAATAAAATAATAATAGGTTTTATATTCAGTCTACACTGCCTAAATGTTGGGACAATAAATTTTGTATGTTGGATTGCCACCTTTTGACTAGTGATGGAAGCCTCAGAGAAGATACCTTTCTAGAGGCAGTTTAACTCGTGCAACTGAAATGCAGTGAAAAGCTAAAAACATTGTCCAAATAAAGCGGATCAGAAACAAGTGAAGCCCCAAGGATCAGCATCCAAAACAAAGAAACACTTGGTCAGCAACACAAAGTCATTAACCTTTTTTCAGTAAGAACGCCATGTGTTTTCCTTCCTTTCATTTTAGATACAAACTTCATTAACAAGCTCCTGTCTCAGACTATTTCTCATTTTGTATTTAATATTTGTTAATTAGAAGTAGGTCCAACCTTGCTATGAACTTCTATTGTGTTTACTTTTTAATACTGCCCCATGCAAATGTAGAGTAATTGAGTTTAGTCCAAAACACAGTTGTGCTTTTTTCAGTCTAAAAGCTGGAGTCTTGCCTTGGATTTTACTTCTCTCAGAGCTCCTAATTTACTCATGTTTTCAGGGGAGGATTTACATTTCTTTCTAGGAAGAGAATTACTAAAAGGAGAGTTATAGCAGGCTCCTCATCTTGTAAATTTAACATTGAATGGTACTTTTAACCAAACGATGCCATGCAGTTTTAGGAGGTCAAATGTAGTAGTTCCTTGTTTATTGTGGGAGTTCTAAAAATAACCCTTGATAGGTGAATTCAGCAAAGATGCCATCTTTATTTTTTACTATTAGTGTAGAAATTGTAAGGCAATAAAACCCCTCAATACATGTTTTTCTCAAATACACATTTACTTTTTCATGTTTTTCACTCGTTTAATCTCGTAATTCAAACCTTTGCAGAAAAATATAGTATTATAAAATAAAATTAAAGTTGTGCTAAAAATAGAAAATGTATGTATGTTTAACTAACCCAATGCATTTGGTAAAGAAGACACAGCATCAAAGAGGTTGATTGACAATTATCTACAACCAATCAGAAAGAAGAATACAAAGCACTGTTAAAAAAATATATATCTACAAGATTGTACGCTGTAGAGCTGCCATGATTAGTCGACAACTAATGGACTATTAAAATAGTTGACGACTAATTTAATAGACGGTTAGTAGTTACTTTATATTATATGGAGTCGGAGTGTAGTCAAGTTGAAAGTTATATTGGCATTATGCTAGCTTTTTAGACTATTTTGGCATTTTTTGGCAATTTTCATTAAGGTTTTTGTAGGCTATTTTGGAGTTTAGCTGATGTTTCAGCTCCATGCTCGATGTTTTGGCTGATTTAGGGTATTTTTTAGGCTATTTTGGAATATAACTAATATTTTAGCTCCATGCTAGCTGTTTTGGCTAATTTGGGATTGTTTAAACGTTTTTCTTTTTTAGGTGTAATTGGAGTTTAGCTTATATTTCAGCTGCATGCTAGCTGTTTTGGCTAAGTTAGGATTTTTTTAGGCTAATTTGGCATTTAAGTAATATTTTAGCTGGCTATCAGCTTCAGCCAATGCAGCTATAAATGTCAGCATCTTCTGTTATCATCACTAGCATCTTCAGCTGCAGCTAATGCTAGAGTGAATATTTCTTTTTAGTTAGTTTAAAGCTAATGATGGCTAAGATGTGTGTTTTACTTCCACTTTAAGCATGACTCGATTAGTCAACTATTAAAATAATCGTTTGTGGCAGCCCTAGTACGCTGAAAAGAAATATTGTAGTTTCACTACCATTCATTTTGATCCTTTGTTGCGTCAAAGCTTATCAACAATTTATAGATGTATAATTATTTCCAGCAGCTGCACTCCTCGTTCACAGCTTCATGTCTGCCAGCCGTCGCTCTTTTAGCTTCATCAAAACACCAACATTCACACACAATCATGCAAAACAGCATCAATAGTAGTCTAAGGAGAATACATTGACCTTTAAGTAAAAAGTCATAAGAATTTTTTAATAAGGATTTTGTTTCGTCCACCCTCTTATCTTAATTTTGTTCCCAAAAGTCAAATAAATATCTGCATTTAGCCATAAATTCTGATATAAATCAACCACTAAAGCCCAACACATGACTAAATGCGTTATCTTGTTACACCATTATAAGTAGTGGCTTCCAAAAGTTCCGTCTATTCAGTAGCATGAGTCAATCTTCTGAGGGAGAGGGGAAAGGAATGTGTGCTTTTGTTATTTTTAATTGGCAATGGTTGACTAGCACTGTCAAGGAAGAGCAGTGAGCCTTACAACACTGACAGGACAAAGAGGAAGGAGAATATAAACATGCGCACAATCACATGACACACAGATGTACAACATTTCTGTGCACATTTACTTTCCGTAAACTGGGTAATGTAATTAAAGAAGACGGGGATGACTTTGTTTATGCTTCTGTTTAAAAGCAAGTAAGGCAGAAATAAAGACTACATTGTAAAGTGAGATGTGGCAGCAGCTGGAAAAAGCATTCCCCAATTACCTTATTTACAAGGTTTTTATTAAGTACTCCCACATAAGGCTGTGATTGGCTGTTCTTTGTCTCCAAAGCCGTCTAGAGCTAATCAAATTCGCAAGTCGTCTCCGAAGCCATCTCAGCCACCCATTATCATTAATCTGGCTGGCCATCTCATTGGCACCATGGTTAGTGAACGAGGTTAGGACTAGAAATTCAATTTTCTGCAGTTAGCAACTGAATTGGTGATCAATTGCAGCATCTCAGAGATGAAAGATTGTCAAAGAAAGCCTCTGCATTGTTCTGTTATTGGTATGCCCATATGAGCTTCTGAATCCCATTAATAAAGCGCAGGGGAAGCATGAGCCCAGCAGCACATCAAGGCGGGTCACCTGTTTTTTTCCGCTAGGAAAAAAAAAGGACAGAATTTCAAACAAAAACAAATTGTATAAGACGAACAACATGTTCAGCTGCCTGTAGAACAAACTCAACCAAGAAGGGACCTTAACACTGCAAATATTAATTTAAAGTCCTATTATGTGGGGAATAAGATGATATATGAAATCTAATTTTGTGGGACTGAAGGAGATAGAAGATTTCCCTTTTTTTAATAGAAGACAGTGTAACAAGACAAAAAGTCATGTATATATTCACCCAACTGTACAGGACATTTACGGACAGGAACCTAATTGTTACCCATAAAGTTGTCCCATTCATTTCACACAGAAACAAACACCTGTGTGTATCAAGTTCAAACTCACCATCAATCTGGAGGAAGTACCAGTGAAACTAATATGTCTTTTGTGAGTTTTAACCAGAATAGAAAGAGGAGAAAAACTTGAGGAAATCATGTACAATACAGACAGAACATAGAATCTAAAGAAAATGAAAAAGCTGGTCAACATTTAAGCTGCCAAATCACCAAAGTCAAAGGCAAATTTCTCTTTCAAGCTATTAGCATTTTACTGCACATTTGTGCTCTCCCCTTTAACT
Source organism: Oryzias melastigma (assembly GCF_002922805.2). Classification (NCBI taxonomy): domain Eukaryota; kingdom Metazoa; phylum Chordata; class Actinopteri; order Beloniformes; family Adrianichthyidae; genus Oryzias; species Oryzias melastigma. Next base: position 26,772,836 of record NC_050526.1, read on the forward strand.
GAAAAAAAGACATTCACATTTGATCTTTTTCTTGTTTACACATGCACAAAGAACAAAAGAGAGAACAAAGAATGCATATGAGACATGGGAGAAAAAGAGATGAAAGGAAAGACAAGAAATGGTAGATACTGCAGCCACAACAACTAAGGACTTGTGCAGTTGGGTTTTCTTTTGACTTTTAAAACAGGAACCACAGCTCGGTTCTCTTAACTAAAATTTAAAAAAGCTAATTTTACTGTAGAGTAATCAATGATGCAATTAAATGTATTAAATGTTAAAATCAATCCATTATACTTGCAGTGTTTAACATTACTGATTTTGACTAAACAGTCAACAAAAACGATCCAGAAAAAACTTGCAATGAATCTTAACTGAATATAGAAAGAAAATTGTAAATTACATCACATCAGCAATTAAAAAGAAACAATTTCTTTGTCTTGATTTAGTAAAAGAATCAAGTCAGACAGCAGGTGGTTCTAAAGGATAATTGTCATAAATTAATGAAACTTCATTTCTATGGCACTTTACACAATGCCATCAGGGTGCCTAAGTGCTTTACAATAAAAAAGAGAGAGGAAAAGAAATTTAGAAATAGAGAATGTTAAGAACAAAAAACAGCATAAAATTGTGACAGATAATAAAAATAAAAAATATGGATAAGAATTCAATAAAATGTGTAAAAGACTATATTAAAATAAATAAATATATGTTAAATAAAATAATAAAAAACAAATGGCAACTTTTGTTAATAAACCAAATGTATTGTCAATAATCAAGTTATTAAAGACAACTCCTATAAATCCTCAGGATCTGTTTATTATGTAATGCTTCCAGTGTATTAAAGAAATGGAGAATTGATAAAAGCTAAGATGTAAAATATAATAAAAAAAGAATATCCTAACAGCCCACTTCACTTATTTTTGGTACCATAAAAAAAGAACATGAACCAAAAGCAGCAAGACTCAACGACCAAAAGTCCCAACAATGGATTCCCTATATCACTGTGACCCCCCCTCATGCCCCTATCCTGCTTTCCATACAAGCACACAACTGTCCAAAAGAGAAATGGAGGACAGATATGAAAGCGCTTATTTGTTTGGTTTAATGCTGCAGATTGAGCCATTTGTGGGCATTCTGGAGCTTTCCACCAGCTCACCCAAATTCTTGCCGTTGTCAACGCTTGTATCTTAGTAACAGAAGACGGAAAACACTAACTAAAAGAAGTTCTTACTGTATTTATAGTCAGAAACACCCGCATTTAGAAAATTTCAATTCAGAAACACACACATTTTTGAGAAAATTGTAAAAATTATGTTTTTAATGATCTGTGTTTAGAAAGGAAACAATTGTTCTAAATAAAAAATAGGTTGGCTTCCTGTTTCTTTCTGGGTACGCACAAACAACGGTAGCACCACCTGGGTATGGCTTTGCACCACCCATCATTGTGGCGCTTTAGCCCCCCATCTTAAACAAAAAGTCAGGAAATGAGCGGAACTGATTAAGTCGAGTTTGCCACCGTAGATATAAAAAGTTCAGGATAAATACAAAAAGCAGATGTGGGTGTGAGCAAAAGGCCTCCTTCTGCAACAACACAATGATCGCTGGTAAAATCAGGATGTCCATGTTTGGTTTCAATAATAGATTGTGTTAAAACAAACCAAATACAAAGAAATTTTTTTTTTTTTCTTGTCCTAAAATTCTAATTTAAATCATCACAAACAAGAACAATACGAAATGCAGTGAAAAGTGTTGTGCAACTGTCTGACATGCAATCATTGCAGGGTTGGGTTTTGAGATCATCTGATGGGCAGATGAGGAGTGAATTAACAATAAAATTACCAACAAAATCATTGAAGTGTTTGGCTCATTTTGGTCCCTTAACTTCCAGTGATATAAACACTAAAGCTAAGCCCCTATATATGACTGAATGCATAATCTGAATGGGGGAGTTAAACACAGCGAAGCAGAGAGACTAATATCATTAGGATATTGGTGGGGACCTCTAGCTACATAGGAGAGTGGCGTCACCTCAGCTACTCCGTTGGACATAGTCTAAGACCCCCTCCTAGGACACTGTGAAGTGATCCCGATTATCCCAGTTGGTCTAATCCTCAGGGGCCAACACCGCCTGGCTGTCCTCCCCCAAAAAAGACTCACTTCAGTGGACAGAGAATGCCAGACACTGTGCCCCTAAACTGAAAACTCTTCCCACAATGGGGACCGAGAAAAGAAAAAGACCACAAATCCACCCTGGTCCCTCATCCCCCCCAACACTCCCCATCGTCACACTTGGGAAAGCAAAGGAGCAAAGCCTCATCCTAGGAATCCTGTTCAATATCCTGGGATTAGCTGTAGACCCTCTCAGTGCCTCTTCTCTGCCTCCAACTAAGGCTAATTCAGACTGAACTCCTCTAGCAAGAGCCATTGTAGAAGTCCCACCAAGATGAGAAAACAGTCAAATATAGTCAACGGTAATCTCTTATGAGCACATATCTGGATCTATCCTGCCTCTGCTTATATCTGATTAGGAAAAATAGAATTGGAAATCATTTTACTTCAACCACCAAAGCAACACGATTTTCAGGAAACACCAAGTCTGGTGTAGTTTCAGTTTACAGGAAGAACAATTTTAAAAACTATATTTTCAATCAAGTGTGTTAATTTGAGCCTTTTTTTAATGTTTTTTTTTTCGGTTTGTTTTTGTTATAATCCTCAGCAGCTAACTGAGAAAATGATCCTGAATCAAGAATAGAGTGTAGAATAGATTGACCAAAAGAATTCATTGAAGAAAACATGTAATAAGGAGCTGAACATCTGTGAAAGCCTTCAGATGTGGACCCAGCTGTAAAAATATGAGAGCGCCTGCGGGGCAGTGGAGTGTTTCCATGTCTGAAAGACTCCTGGAGCTTCAATTCTCATCACATCTCTGTTCTCACAAATGGAAAAGGGATAAACACACTGTGTAGGTGAAACCTTACAACACTATAGACGACTCTCACTCTCATTGGAAAATTCAGAGGTGGTAACTGACACAACTTATATCATTCGATATGTTATTACGAAGGGAAGATCTGAAAATGGGCTGCAATTGTTATTTTTTTGAATAAACAAAAGATTGCTGCTACAATGCATGTAGTAGTTGCTTAAAAGTCAATCATGGCCATACTATACACAGACTTCAATTTAATCAGCCCATTATTGTTCTGTTGCAGAAGAAATTCTAATAGAGAGAAAAACAGTTCTCATTGCAAGTTGACTTTTTAATATTGTTAATGGGTTACTAGGAAAAAACAAAAACATCCCATATCAAGAATGACTAACTTGAACTTTTCGAAGCACTACCTGCTTTAAAAAAATTATTTGGAATGTCAACAATTGTTTTATTAAATTAAATTTTAGGATTAGTTTAAAAGAAAATGGAAAACTTGATGAATCGTGTGAGTCAAAATATGAACATCAAAACTTGTAAATGAGAGATGTATCAATGACTTTAAACTGTCCATATTTGTTGCAGATTTTAATTGAAATCTTTTTCTCCAAGACTTCCTTTTGTCTCAAAGTGAAAACCACTTATTACATAAACTGAGAAAGTCTGGTATCATGAACAAACTTGCTGAGAACTTCAGCAAAGACCAAGTCCTTAAACGATAATTTACAGAGTAAAAATGTTTGCATATAAATTATCTTCTTTGTGAAATCTATTATATAATTATGTCATTGCACAGTACACCATACATCACAAAACACACAGTTTTCTGATTTTCCCACATTGTATTAAGATTTTGAACTCTAGTTTAAATGAAAAAAATAAATAAATAAAAGAATGACTTTACATTCTGGACTATCAGTATTAAAAAACATTTTAAAACGAACAGAGAATGTATTAACTATTCTTCAAAAGAACATTGAAAATGAAAACATTTCAGATGCAATCCCATCATTCCGTGCATAAATAACAGTTAATAGAAAATTGTGGTCACGCATTTTAAAAGAGGGCACAATGACAGTCTTAAATAAAATGAAAGTTCTCGATTACTAGGAAAACACAGTGTGATATATAACCAAAAGCAAAAAACAATGGATGCACTTTGCATCCTAGTAGTCAAAGTCATCTAAAATAAAAGTTACTTGGGCTAAAACATTCTTTTAACAAATGTATATTTATTCTAAAAAATATCTGTATTTTACATCAACTCAGTATTTTTGTGGCTTCCTTTTTAGTAACTAACTTTGAAAGGCATCCTTTCTTACCTCTAGTACTACATATCTGTTTATAGTTTATTAAGGTGGGGTATCATACCAAATATACTGAATTAGTCCCATTTAAATCAATACATTTAGAGTGTAATGGATGATTTTTCATGGTTTGATTTAATACAATTCATTTTTTGATAAATCTCCATTCCAAAGTCATTTTTTGGTTACTAAAAAGTGTTTCCTTAACCAATGAAATCAAAATGTATTTTAAGTTGGTTAACTTGGTTTTCCATCAGGGTAAACGGTTCAGCAGATTGGACTCATTTTAGATCATCTTCAGTGTGACTCAGGCTCTGTTTTTGGCTGATAATCTGCCATCCACTTTTTCTATAAAAGGTCTGCTAACGTTGACTAAATGGGGGCTTTTCCGGCAAACGACAGCCAAGAATTCTCAGCCTAATGCAGCACCTGCAAAACATGCAACATTAAATAGCTCATATCCTGTTTGCGTCTAAGTCTCCATCCTGTTACAGTCCTCTGAAAGCAACACAATTTGGACAACAGAAGTGAGACACTCAAGTTCAAAAAAATTTAAACTAAAATAGATAAAAAAAATCTACTGATTTATTAGGAATGGAACATGCTGAATAAAAAAAATAAATAAACAGGTGAAAACCTCTAAAAAAAAATAAATAAATAAAAAGACTCTTCCGTATGATGGATGCTTATGCAAATTTGGCCACTGGGAATACTTTCTGGCTTGTATCGTGCCCTATTCTGATGATGCAGTTTGAAGCAGCGGAGGAAGAAATTGAGTTTAATCAGATAGAGAATCTGAGTTAGCATGTGGAATGAAGGAATAAAAGTCACCACGGTCCCCTACACGGAGAGGAAAACTCAAGAAACACACTTAAAGAGAGGCTGCAGAAATAATGAAACAAAGATGTGGAACTAGACAGATTGGGCATTACCAACATAAATATATGGAACAAAGAAATATGGAATGCACACCTTTAGCAAGAAAATGTATCCAGTCTGAAATGTGCTCTTGAAATAGTGGAGATGACACCTACATTCTTGGTTTTTACATTTCCTATAGGTAAATTATTTGATGAAACATTTGTTTATTAAGACCCAATTTAAAGTGGATAATGTTGACAGCCTGACTGTGATCTAAATGTGAAGACCACTTCACTTAACCCTTTAGCACTAAAGCTGTCACTGGCAGTCAGGAAATAACATGTTCTACAAAGGGCCATAAGTCTTTGGCTGCTTCCGCAAACAACGTAATTTTATTGAATTCTGATGCAGAGAAATGCAGCTTTACGCTGATGTGCAACACTTTACTAATCTAAATTTAATTAAATTCAGATTCTTATAGAACTATGTTAATTACGAAAATGGTCAAATGGTTCAAATTGATTTGAATTGATTCTGGAGTACTATTCCTGCCTGTTTTTGTTAATATTGATGGAAAAAAGTTACGTTTTTTAAGTTTTAAAAATGTAGTTTTAGTTTGTTCACTAAATGTATATACTGTTTGGCCAACGACCTAAGGTGTGTTTAGGATTGTGGTTCCCTGTGCGATTGAGTTTGACACTTCTGCTCTAGGGTTAAAGGGTTAAAACAGAGAGAAGAAGGTCATTTGATGAATGCAGAATTAAACAAAGCAAGAAAAAATAAAAAAAGCTAAGATTTTTATTTTACAGATAACTTATTTTGAGCCCAAATACACTAAGTAGTAACTCAAGCTCACAAAAATTCATAGGGAAATCAACATAATATAAAAGCCATCAAGAACTAAAACAAAAATCACTCTGAATAGGCAGATTTATCAATAAAAGCATTTTTTTCCATATAAAGTAACCAATCTTTGCAGTAAACAACAACATAAAAACTGGACAAATATATTGGCCTTTATGTTTATATCAAACTAACTGCAACAGACTTAAGTTAAGTAAATGTTTAAGAATCAAATAAATACATTGTGTTTTTATTATGACGTTCTTCTGAATTTATTCCATCTTCGGTCTGGAAGACTGTGACTGTTTTGTGATTTTTTATGGACTTGGTCTGTATTTAGATGACAGCCCACATTCTTCATCAGTAATACAAAAGCCTGTCATTCTCCTACAGTGCTTAGTAAGTCCATTTCGTTTGATTTTATTCAATTGTGCCCTTCATTCTTTGATGAGTAAGACGATACCAAATGCCACTGTCTGTATGTAAATTATTTGCAGTGAAATTAGTCACAGTCGTTGCTCAGTTCAGTACACTGTATTAGATGAAGTCCTCCTACCCTTCTGGCATGTTCTTGCTAGTTTTCAAATGTTTTGATTATAAAAGAACACGATGGAAGAAGAAAATAAAAAAAATAAATAAACAACTGTGAATTGTTATCAGATGACAGTTGTGATGGCTGATTTTTATAAAGCAGCATGAAATTTTAACAAAACTGTTTACGACATTTACTGATGAAAAGGAAAATTTGTTGATCAATGATGACAAGCCAGTAAAGCTCAAATATCAGGTAATACAATCATTGTCAAGTCCACTGGAGCATCCAAACATGAATAAAGTCTCTATTTAAAATTAGTTTTTGTTCTAGAGTCTTGAAGAATTCAAAACCTTTAACGTAAACCCAGATATCTACAGGTCAGATTCACAGCAGCGTAAATATAAACAGACATGACCGTATGATCTTTAGACAGAGACATGAGATCTTCAAGGACAGACATTTAAGGGACTCCAGTACTGTGAAAGAGCTTTTTACCCAAAATCCCCAAATCAGACTCAGATGTTTCTCAAATGTTTGGCCAACGTTCTCCTCCACTTGAATTACATCTTTCAATAGTGTGGTTGATGACTTCTAAAACTAGAGCTTCAGTTGCCACAATAAATAGGAATCTGCTTGTATTACTTAAAGGCTCCATCAGTGCTGACATCAGCATATTCTCAACACACAAGCAGGGAAGACTTCATGGTCTCGGTAAAAAAAATAAATAAAAAGATTACTAGAACATTTTCAATTGGGATCCCAATTTAAATGTTCAGTCTGTAGGAGCCTCAACACATAATTAACAGATTACATCTCTTGGTAGACATGTTGCTAAGACTAAACTGAAATCATTTTTCAACAAATACAAGGAGGTTAATGGACATGTCAAGTGATTCATAACATCCCACTTTTTTAAGTGCAATACACGTAATTTTGCGGTTTAGCACCAAAAATAGATAAAATGAAACATACAGTGGCAACTAAATAAAATATGATTAACAACTGAATGTTTCAGCGCCTCGCCTGGGCGGAAGTCTTACAGGACTTCCATTTGTCTGCACTCTCTTAAAACTCTACCACATGGGTAAGCTGATATATCAAGCTTGTATGAGGTCCATTTATGCATGTTTACTTATAAAGAACACAGGGGAGTTTGTGTTTTTGTGAGCAGAGTGTGGGAGTGGAAGCATCAAAAAGGCCAAATGAAGCACTTCCAGTACCACTGAGAGATTAGATGGCAGACTCTAGCTTCAAGATATCGCTATTGATTTCCCTTTCTTTCTCTCATTTCTCACTAGAAGGAAAAATAACTTCATTACTGTTCTAACTGACTCATCGCTGCTCAGAGAGAAAGAAGCAATATATTTTCAAGACAACCCATCTGAGAAATGCATTTTCTCATGTCATGCAGCGCATTGTCTGCCTAATAAGTGAAAAAAGTCATTTGTTTTGAGGCTGGCGAGGTCTCCACATGCACATTATGTCAACAAAAAGTAGCATTGTGGGTACACTCTTTGAGTGTAATTACAAACTGGAGGTTTGAAAGAAACTTTATGATCATTCTTGGGTTCTCTTTGCAATCCTTACTTCTGACACTCTACATTTATTTCATGCTGAAATGTTAAGCTCCAAAAGTCATGGCTGGTTTGTGTTTTTTTACACTTGGTCCATTTGTTCTGAATCATATATGTCTGCACTTAATCGCCACAGCATAAAGAAGACAGACTGAAGTGTAGCTTCGCCACGAGACTAAGAACCACATTCAAATGAAATGTTTAAGAGCTTCATTCATGCTTAATTCAAAGATCTAAAAGAACCAAAAAAAAGATCAGCGTAAACAATACTCCTCAGTGGTATCTTGGACTTCCTCCTTCCTGATTATGACTGATTGTGATTCAATAGCTTAAGGAAACACCTTCAGCAGCACTAGATTGAAGTAATCATTATGTGAGTAATGGCATCAGCCTCTCATGTTAAGTGGAAGAGTTTTACCATTTTTTCTCCAGAAAGTAGTTCTGTTTTCTAAGTCTTTGCCCTTATCCTATCTCAGTTCTTCAGCTAGATGAAAGTTTATACATAATCTGGTAAAGAATCAATCTATTTCTCATTCACAAAATCACCTTTTGTCATTTTGGTTTTTGTAAAATTAGGACACAGCCTGCTTGATGTGACGCATTGCTTGGCTTTTGATGGATGAAATGTTCATGAATGAGTTCACTGGATTCTAATTGGCCTTCACACACCAGATCTCAACCAAACAGAGCATCTTTGAGATGTGGTGAAGCCGACACATGTCCAGCAACTTTGTGATGCTATCATGTTAATGTGGACAAAACTCAGGAATGTTTTCAGTACTTTGTTGAATCAATGCTATCAAGGATTAAGGCAGTTCTGAAGGCAAAAGGGGTCCAGCCTGGTATTAGCAAGGTGTATCTAATAAAGTGCCCAGTGAGTGTACAAGCTTAAAAATTGTACCCTGGTGAAAAATACACTGAAATAATGTTTTTATCCAGTTAAAGTTGCATTAAATTAGACCTAGCTTAATGTTTGTTTGTTTTTTTATTTGAACATATATTTGTGTTTTTTGCTTAACATCCCAAGTCCCACCAGCCCATAATCACCATGAAAGCTGCTGGATGGCCGATCCTTGTAAAGAAACTGCCCACTCAGACGCAGAAGAATGTATGTGGTCAAAACATATCGAAGATTCACTATTTAACGTGTATTTAATAATGCCTGCAGACTAACCATGTACAAAGGACATTACACTCAGTCAACATTTAACAACCAAATTAAGCGGTTATTCAATAAAGTCATTTTCTTTGTCAAAGTTAAAATGAAAGACCTTTAAGTTAATGGGTTGTAATGAAAATGCTGTGAGGCTGCATCAGTCACAGGTCAATAGGAACTGTTTTACTGCATTACCCAATAAGACAGGGTTCAGAGTGACTGACTTATCCATAGTCCATTCTGTAATATGAAATAAAACAGGAATAATAATGAAAACTTTAAATGTATTGGTGTGATTAAAATGCACACCGACTAAAAATATCTGACTAGATATCTTACAGGACACTCGCTTCCCTTGAAAAGCTAAAAATAGAGTTTCAGTTCCTCTCAGAGACATCGGAGAGACATGAAAGCTTTTCTTTTCTTGAGTGCCATGGTTATGTTTTTTAATATTCCATGAAGGTTATCAGTATACAAGGAAAAACCTGTTTAAGAAAAAAATTAAATGAACAGCTTTTTTTATTTTATTTTAGCAAGGATAACACATGCACACAAAAATAATAAAAAAGAATATGACTGTAAAAAGGGAATCCATAATTGTTCTAGAGAAAAGCATTATATTACTTTGCCATTTGTTAAGCCAAAAACATCCTTTTTGAGTCCACACATAAATAAAAATAAACACCCATATTAAAAAACCTTTTCTCAGTTGAAAAAAATGACATTTTTTTCTGAGTGTTGAGGGCAGTGCATTTATGTTAAAGGCTTTATTCTAATACACCACTTGGGATAAAACGAGTCGTCAGTGACAATGACATTATGATAATGATATTTTGGACTGCAGACATAAGCAAAATACTGTTAACTAGCAACTCTCCCAGAGATGAGTAAAATAAAAAAAATCTTTCTTTTCCTGCAGGTTTTTCAACATTAAGTTAAAAAGCTGCCACGCAAGAGGTTCAAGTAAATGCATACACACATCTGCAGATCAGATCAGTATTGTCCATAAATCTTACATTTCAACGTGTTAGTATTTAAAATTTTCATTATCTGAATAAAACAAAAAAGAAAAAAAAAAAACATTTCCGTTTTTGGTTTCTCTATCCAAATGTTTAATAAGCCTTGTTCCTGCTGTGATGAAAGACAGTTACAGAAAATGCATATAGTTTTTTTTATTAGAATTAGCATTAATTAGAAAGCTTGAGATAAGCAAAATAAGTACAAATAAACTAATAAAAGTAGGGTTAGGGACAACTATGTTGAATGGCTCTAATGCCTTCAAAAGAGGGAATTACTGAACCATAGGAATAATTCAAAGATTAGAAAAGAAAATAACCTTTTATAAATCAAACAGCGATGCAGTCAGTGAGTTTTTTTTTAAATGTGAAATAAACAATGTCTCACTTTCAGCTTCTCCCCCATGAAAGGATTATTAATGCTCATACCTTTGTAATGTGATTTAGAAAAGTTCAAACGCTTAAATTTGTAGCAAACAAAAAAAAACAATCTTCCTTCCGTTTAAAATCAAGTCACAGAATTTACATAGATTTACATAAAGGAAGGTAGGCAGAGAAAACGCTGAAAGATCAGGGCTCAGTGCATAAAAAATCATGGCTATTAAAGAACAAAGCAGTTTATGAGGAAAATCAAGTAAGCAGAAAATGAATGTCCTCCTATCTGTCTAATACAGTTTTACAGTAAAGTAACTTGGACCCGTTCATGCAAGCACATAAAAGTCTTGTGGATCAACAGCAAAAAAAAAAAAAATGTTTTTACATATAGTTTCTATTTATCTTAGTTGTTTGTTGACCTTTTATATGTCCTGGAATTACATAGATATTCAGCAACTATCCACGATTCTTCTAAGCAGAAATTACAGTGATCAGAAGTTCTTAAACAGGAGATCTGACTTTTTTCCTGCTTTTCATCTGATTTTCAGTGAACCAACTTTTCAAGCAGTTATTTGTTGAGAAGGCTTTGATGACTGGCAGGGTGAGCCTGGGGCAGACTGGCAGTCCATCATAGAGCCACCCTGAAACACCAAGTCAGCAATCCAAGTGACAACCTTCTAGCTGTGAGGCTAAAGTGCAGAGCAGCACACTATGATGAAGCTGGAGGTGAGGAACTGCAATCAAATTCAACCTTTTTCTCTTAGGAAGTGAACTATAGATTACAAAGCCGGAAAATAAAATAAAAAAAGGCAAAAATGCACGACTGTAACAAAAGAAATGAATTGGTTGTGGAACAGTACATCTATTCCATGACCAAACCAAGATTATATGTCGCCAAGATGAGAAGGAAAAACATGCTAAATCAGCCGAGTCTAAAAAAAGAAAAATCACAGCAAAGAGATTTCATGCTTTTAACACACAAAAGGAAATAAAAGGAGGAAATGTCAAGAAAGGATCATTTAGTTCCAGCATAAAGTCAGAATAGAAAAAGGAATACAAGATGCAGATACCCTGCAAATGCACCTCTAAGGGAAGTCAAATTAACGTGCAGTAAAATAAATGCAAATGTATGCAGATTTCTTCTATCAGCCTGTAGTCTGATAAAAAAAAAAGGAAAAACTTTGGTCTTTCAAATCTACAGGCAGACAAACAGAAAGCTGTTTAAAATTCATGAAGCTTTCTTTTTTTTTTTTTTTTTACTCATCAGGCACAGACCTTTCCAAACAACTTTTTGTTCTTCCACTCCCGCTCTGCCAATCTGACATTTGTCAAGGGTACTCCAGACAATGATGTATGTTCTATGACAAGCTGCTCTCTGGCATTATTCAGATCAGTCGATTGGGTCTGTGTTAATCGGGCGATAAACATCAACATCATTCACACGCACTCTTCCCGTCGAGTCTTCCTGACGTGTGCTGGACAAATCATTATTCGGCAGTGATACGGATACAGAGTGAAAGTAAAATCCGTATCACTGTGCCAATAAAAAACTAAATCTGCAGAGGTTACAAAAGAAGTCAAGAAGTATCAGAAAACATTTCACGTTTCCCCCAAAAAAAAACACTCCATATTTGCCATTTTTGCTAAGCTTTGTTTCTGTGCTTGGTTGCCATCCAGGTGATATTTGCTCCTCAGGCTGGAGGTTCATTTCTTAAAAATGACTATAAAACAAAAGCTGTTCAGAAATTGCTGTTTTTTTAATCTGTGTTAAAATGAGTTTGATTTAAAAAGCAGTTATTGAAACATGGCACAAAACTTCACCATAAAATAGGACAGGATTTTCTACAGAGCTGCTGGCACACTTTGGAGTCTGAAGAGTCCCAAAGGAGCAGTAAAATGTCATTTTTATCATGTTTGGGATTTATAAAAGTGAAAGGTATGTCTTAGAGGAGTGTTTCCAAACCTCAGTAGTACTCAAGTACCCTGCCTGGGCAAGTTTGACCTTTTTCTTTTCATGAAACACACCTGATTCAAATAACTGTGACACATTATCAAATCTCTGCAGGCCCCATGTGCCGAATCATGCCTCACTATGCTTTGTTCACATTTTTGACTTCTTATTTAATATTAGCTAAAGTTTTAGTCACATCCACTCTCGGGGGTTGACCGGAGCGAGTGCTGTGGGTTTTTGGGTTGTCCAGGCCCATGGAGTGTCAAAGAGGAATAGGTCCATCTTAAGGCTCACAAGCGTGTCTTACAGTTCCCATTCAGGTTCATACGGCCACCTCAAGGGATGTCATGAAAATGGAACGTACCATTGTTGTGCGTGTGGTAAGTGTATTGTGAAGTATTTGTAAGGATAATAATGGAAGATGGATGCACTTAGGACGTATGGTACTGGCTCCTTATTGACCCCATCCGAATGCTACACAGGGGTAGGCAAGCTGGGAACCAAACTTGCAATCTTCCGATTAGAGGTTGACCGCTCTACCTCTGAAGCATGGCCGTCCCAAATTGGTCAAAATTTTTTTTTTACCATTGTCAGCATATCACTCCTGTGTTCACCAAAATAGGCCCAGATTTCACACCGAGTATGTAGAAATCTGAAAGATCAGAATATACCTTTACCATCGTGTTTATGCAATCATTCATTTTCTTGACCGCTTCGTTCCTTCCAGGGTCGCGGGGGTGCTACACCCTGGACAGGTAGCCAGTCTGTCGCAGGGCCTCAATCACACACCCATTCTCTCTCACATACACACCTAGGGGCAATTTAGAGTCACCAATTCACCTATGAGGCATGTTTTTGGACGGTGTAAGGAAGCCGGAGTCCCCGGTGAAAACCCACGCATGCACGAGGAGAACATGAAAGGTCCCAAATCCCCCAGCCGGGATTCGAACCGGGGCCTTCTTGCTGTGAGGCAAGAGCGCTAACCACTGCGCCACCGTGCAGCCCATCGTGTTTATCTGATTCTTATTTAAGGCACTTCAATAACTATGGCTGTTTATTGTGTACATTTTCTGTTGGTGTTGTGTCTTGGGAATTTTATCAAAGAAAGAGTGGAACATTAAGTAGAACATTTGTAGAAAAAAAAAAAAAGGGTTGAAAAAAACTGGTCCAAAGGATAGTCATCCTGTAAAGAATAAGAGGGACATCATAAGTCCTCAACCTTTGCATGTTTTTTTTCTTGAAACTCTAACATCTGTAGTTTCTAATCTGAACCAATATAAAAAGAATAGTTTTTATCCTGAGGAAGATGAATTAAAATATGAAATTCAATGTTCCATTTCTTTGAAGGTGTCTTATACATACTAGCAACAATGTCGTAATTACTGTTTATCATTCTAAAAAACTGTTTAAAAAAAAGTTATGGGTCATCTGGACTCTCTCAACACTGCATTCATTGGATAAGAAGTGAAATGTCTTCAACTTATTTACAAACTAAGTCCAGATGACCCTTTTTAAAACTTTTTCTGCTATAGAACCATCCTGAGTGAATCAGAGTCCTAACAGATTAGTTATATTTTCTTAATTACAAGATGACAGAGAATTTAAGACTCACTAGTAATAAACAAAGCAGTCCATTGGTATTTATTTTTTTGAATTAGCATAATTAATTTCTTGCTACAACGATGCACTGGTCCCAAAGCAAAGGCTAAAGCTCCTCTTCTGAGTTCCCCTCCAGCATGACTCGGCCTATCTCATTCCCAGGAACTGCCTGAGCCTAAGCACAGCTGCCCGGTGACTTCTTTGACTATGTGAATGACAAGGATTTGCAGTGGGAGGCACTGGACCACAGAATGTGGAAGGGGGTCCCTTAAAAAAAAACCCTGGTTCTTTTATTGAAGTGGGGTGTGTTTAAAGTCTGTCCAAGCCTTCCATGATTCCCCTCCTCCCCCATGCATTAACGCCATTAGCTAGTTCCAATTCTTGCTCAGTGAAATGTTCACTCTTCCGTGCCCTTCTCCTCTGTAAAGAAAGGATGCCTTCCCACAACTCCCTGTGGTCAGTGCTGTTTAATTCCATGAGTCTACAGGTGGTATATGATGAAGGCTAATGGGCATTCACAAAGGCTTTTTGTAAACGTAAATGCCGTTTTCTGACCATATGGTCCATATGATGATCAGCATAAAAAAATATTTATTATAGAGAGAAATTAACTATAGTGTCACTGACTCTCTGTAAAATACAATAAGACCCTGGATACCTGTAAAAATAAAGAGGACACTGAACCCAGACAGTTGATCAGACTTTACCATCTGTTTGAAGGAGCTTAACCTTAGACAGTCCTCTGTGTGGATGTGTTTGAGGACAAAGAGAAAGGCAAAGACGTGTGCTCACACAGGGAACAATGATGCCTCGTTCTCGCGCTTGTATCTCCCACATTTACAAGATAGGAGCCATATGTTTGCAACCCTTTCAGTTCTAGCTTGTTCGAAGATAGAAGAAAGCTATCGGTGGTGATGGGAATTTCTGTATCCTTACTAAAATCACTCCAATTAAAATTGAATTGGTCGAAAATTTCATTTTTTTGTAAAAATAATATTTCCTGATGTTGTGTTCAAAAATATTTGGTATTTGCTAAAGAGATTGTACTCAGCAAATGATTATCTATCATAGTTAGACAAAATAACTACACTTTATTGGAAAAATATAAATAATAGATATTATTAGTACTCAATTCTATCTAAACTGAAAGTGGTTTATTCCAGAATTCAGACCTCTTCCAGGGTAAGATCCAAATGTAACCCAAATTTCTCTATTTACCTCTGCTAATCAAAACTGTTTAAACTCAATTTTTGTCTATTTAAACATAAATCATCAGAAATATATAAGTCAGATGTAACATGCCCTGACATCCTCTCTCGTTTTATCCCCTTAGATAAAATAAATAATAGAAAAAATATTGTGTTTGAGTCTTTTCTATTTAACCTGTGTGGCTGCTATTGGGATATATCTTCATACGTTCTTTTCAGACCTATATAGGATGAAGCTGTTATTTATATCGTGACATGCTTCGACTGCTGCCCGTCATGACGTGACACCATCAGCTGTATGCTGTGGGCGCGGTCAAGCAATCCTGTTGGGTCCATCTGACCGCCCACGCCTGTCCATCTGGCTGTGGTCCCCAGAGAAAAGCATCCCAAACGGGTGACAGCGTGTATGCCCTCTCATCCCAGTTTGTGGAACTTTTACAACTACTTTAAAACAGCATTTGAACTTTCATGTTTCTTAAAAATCAAAATAACTTACATATAAGACTAAAAACATTATCAATCCAAAAATAATGTAGGAATTGTACTTTCTGCCTGTATTTTCTGTATGAGAATCGACAGTGCATTTGAGCTTTGCTGTTGTTTCTTCAATTTATACACTAACCATTTTCCAAGCACTCCAGAGAACAAATTGGTGTCATAACAACAGATCTCTTTCTGGCAGACATAATAGAGTGAGGGAAAGCGATTATGCAATTAAGCTAGATAGTCTGAAAATGTTTAATTGACCAAAGCGTCACATCAGGCTGACAAATGAAAACCAGAATTGGCAGCTTTGAAAGGTAGAATATTGACTCTGGTCAAATGGCTCATTGATTATTTGATTATAACTCTCTGTTGTGATTAGCTGATAAGGAGAGTGGATATTGGACACCATCTGTCAGCCTGGCTGATTGACTAGAGGAACAAGGATTCATTTGATTAACTGAGTAATTGTGAGCAACAATCAAGAACTCTTTCTGTTCTTATAGGAAAGCAGTCTGAATCCAAAGATGTATAATTATATGGTCCAAAGAAATTAAACTTTGGTTTATCATTTTAAAACGCATTTTTTTTAATGATAATACAGTAATTATATGTTACAAATGAATAAGTGAATCATAAAGTTGCATGGGTCTAAGATGTGTCTAAACTTTGCAATCTGACATGCAAAGAGGCAGTTGTGATGCCAAAACACTCAGGGGGAAAATATTTTTAAGGTCAGTGAGGGGGCGGAGCCCATTAGTCTGAACTTTTACATTGGAAAGAAAAACTTTTTTTTTTTTTTTTTTAAAGGAAATTATTGGGATGTTATAGGAACATTAATAACAAATTATTTTTGGTTGCACTACCCAAAAGGTGATTCATTTTTATTAATAAAGCTACTTTAAACAATGTTATTGATTCATCACAATCTATTATTTTCATTTTTCATTTCCTTTGTCCACTTTATCATGTACAATATGCAAATGTATTTACATTGCATATTTAAAGACTGTTTTTTATTTGAATCTCTAGAAATACATGTATATACACAAACTGTTTCTGCTCAAGAGTCAAAACAAATGAAAGTATATTTTAAAAGACACCCAAATAACATAATCTAAAAACGATAATGAGTAATACTTAATAATCCATCCCAGATGGCTCTGAAAAAATTTTACAAAACCGTTTCAAAGAGAAAAAAAATGAACTGAGCAGCTAAAAAAGGAAAATGGGTAATGGAGCATTAACCTCTTCATTCACGACTGTCCCTCCGCATCACCCTCCCTCTAATTTTCTGTCAGTCTCTCAGTCTTGTATTACACTCCACTTAATGGCACCAAACTGGATCCAACTCCCTGGAGGGGTCTTCTGTCAAGCAAGTGGCTGATGGTATTTTTTCACAACACCTCTTCAAACCCTAAGAGAGGGGTCAAGAAGCACCTTGATGATATCACTCATATTAAGTTTCAGAGAAGTCATCGCTCATGGAGAGAGGGCCAGAGGATGGACATGGGTGAGGAGAAGGCAGCTGGGTTGATAAGAATCTCTTTGTCTCAAAGTGATGACCTGCACCACCAGGTCAACATCCAGGGGAGTTAACTGGTGTGAGGTGTTTTTTAACCTTGGGAAGGTGTTGAGACCTTGAAAGGTAGCGTAGAGAGGAGCTATAAAGTTACTTTGATGGGGAGACTGAGGGAGCATGTTTACTTGATGCCCTGAGGCATTTATAAGTCAATTATAGAGACAGTGGTTCCCAACTTTCTCTCATTGGCATCTGGACCCTATCAGTTGCGCATGACACCTGCCTTACTACACCTGACTCTAAAACAACAGTCAAAGACGAATGCAGATCAAAATCTCAGCCTCAGAACAAGTCAGTGCTGTGTAACCGACAAAAGGATGCTGAGAAACCCACTGAATTATTTTAGTAACAATGAGGTTTAAAAGAAAATCACTTTTTTGCACCATTAACTAGTTCAATTTAATGGAGTACAGTATGGTTTAAAAAAAATGTATTGTGCTTGTATTGCACATTTGATGATAAAGGAATTCTAAAGATACATCTATTCATTCCACGGTACTGTAATGAATCCTCTTTTATCAATGTTGGTTCAGTTGGAACCAACTGAGAACTGATGAGCTCTGTTAACTTCCAAGAGAGCTCTTTTGTTCCACTCGATTTCCAATTCTTCCCAAGTCTCCATCTTTATTCATTTTAAGCCCATTCAGCACTACTCAGGCATATAAACCCCAATGACTTCTCAGAGGCAAAAAGACAGTTTTTTGGTAAAACCTTGTAATTTGCATGGAAACAGGTTACCTTAGTATGCCGTTACAGTTGGGCACAGTACAGCAATTTGCAGTGCGGATGCAGTTCCATACAAAGCTTAAATAATTGATACTGTACAAATGCATTCATTGTTTTTTGATGTAGTGTCTGCAAAGGAAACACTTGCCTCTTTGTAAAACACCCAACCATAGCAACTGGAACCTCACACCAAAAAAAAAAAAAAGACTGAAAGGCCTTTTGTCAGGTTAGAAGTGTTTTCAAGCCTTTTCAAGCAAAACTGGCCTAGTGATAACATTTGCTAAATTGTCAAGCAAAAAAGATAAAACTAGAACACAAATGTCACTTACCTAATTTCTAAAATATTTCACAATATAGTAGCTCATTAGATCAGAAGTAGACATAAGTCAGGATTCAGAGTATAAAAGGATGTTTATAACACTAGTTCACCAAAGTTTTCTGTAAGGAATATGTACATAGAACATAAAAGAAGCAGACCGTAAAAATCCTTTAGGTAATGAAAAAGTCAAATTTAAATCATGTTTTTAATAAACCTTACAGCCCCCACTTCAAGCTCAGTTTAAACAAAAGCATTTTTCATTTTCTGCCATCAAACAGCCTAACAGCTAATGAAGTTCAAGCTTTTCCTAATCCCCAGGCTTTGTTTCCTCCTCCTTTTGGCCTGTTAAAATAAAGTTAGTGAAATATGCCATGACAAACACTCATGATGACCTGTCTCATTTTACTGAGAGGCCATTAAGCTTCCATCCTGCAAAGTGCTTTCATTTTCTGACAGTGAGATTCTTCTCATCCATAAAACATGCAGGTTACATTGAGAGGTATCTGTACACTGCCCGTTTGTTCATTTAGTAATGTGTGCGGAGATTAGCTATCTGGCATTCATCTCCTGCTTACTTGATACTGGTTCTAACTAAGAGAACATTGCCGTGTTGCCATAAATGAACCAATAACTAGGTATACACGTGAAAATTCTTTAGTTAAACCATGTGTTTCAATTATATGACCCCTTCAAAATGCTTTACTGTAGAAACAAAAAGTCTTTTCACTCCTCATGGTCTGTAAAAATGTTAGATTTTCTCTGCCAGTCTTGAGATCTACTGGAGAAAAGCCTTGTCTAATAAAATTATTTGGAACCAAAGGTTGGTTGGTTGGCAGACAAGTGAATTTGCTACTAAAAAGACGAATGATTAAATTCATTAAAGAATTAATTGTGCCATGCTGTTTTCAATTGCACTCCAGTATAATCGCTTTAACTAAGTTGAACTTAACAATCATTTGAAAGAAGTCTGTTTTTTGTACTGTTTGTAGAACCAAAAGCCTTAGATTCAAAAGTGTTTATTAACCAAAATGAGCTGTAAGTCACAGCTTTACCTGCTTGTGTAAAGTACAAAAGCAAAAATGAAGAGAATACTTTCAACCTACGTTAAGTGTTGCACTTGACCTCAATGTTTGTCTGTAAATTGACTGGAGAGGGTGAATGTATGGTTCTTACACACCCTGACTGATATTGAACGATTCCAATTTAATCTTTTGACTTCATTACTTCCACATATTTTAGCTCACGATGGAAATGCTTTAACAAAAAGCAGCAGTGGAACCGAATGAAACATGCAGTCAAAAAAAAGCAGGACGGCGTGTTCCCTCATGCACCATTTGGCAGTGTAAAGCACAGCACCATTTTCCTTTATGAAGATTAATCTACAAACACTAAAGTTTTTTGAATGGTTTCATTAACTCCATGGGTGAAAGAAACTAAGAAGTCAGAGAAACTTTGTTAAAAATGTACCCATTCCAGCTTGAACACTGGATTCAAAAGGAATATCCACGGGCTGACCATCTTACACCTGTTTTTTTGTATCATTTCCCATTCTTTTGCGATGTTCAGGTGCTCAAGATGTATGTTTAATAGTTACTGATAGTTCATAGGTGCTGTGACCACCTTGTTCAATTTTTCATTAGATGTATACAAATCACAACCAAGCATGAATATAATGCAAAAAACATGTAAAAGCTTTAAAACAGTTACTTATTTTGGTGCATTAAAACAGCACCCAACCTCCTTTATTCCCATTTTTTTAGAGTAAAGAAAAAATCTTTTCTAAATATAAATGAAATCAAATTTCTATCAGATTTCCCTCTACTGGTGTGCGATTCATCCTGTGAACACATTATATGAACCATGGAATAAAGCCTTTGAGAAAAAACTGGGGGAGAACAGAAACTAGGGAATTGCTCACAGCTTCTTACATGCATTAGTGGGTATAATCTTATACATTTAATTTGATCAAATACTGGCACATTAGAACAGCTCCTGAGCCATTCTATCTGGTTCATGACACTAGGTTTCTCTTGCTTTTGTGTGCGCAAAATTATTTAATTTTGTGTTAGAAGAGACCAAACTAAGGACAGAAGGGCCATTATGAATTTCTATAGAAGGTTGTAACAGTACTTGCTCTATACCAAGATTATGTGCTGTGTACTTGAAGCTTTCCGTCATTAAGTAAAATAAAAAATAAAAAGTGTGTTGCTTTTTAGGGTAAAAGGGACTCATAATTTATATTGAGAATCACAGTGACAGTTGATTTGTTTAATTACACACCTTTGTTACAGTCGCTGTTAAATAACAAAAGAGGTTAAAACATGCATATTTGTATAGCATGTTGAAGAGGTGGTAAAAAGCTTATGTGAAAGCTTATGTTTAAGCTATGTGCTTTTCAACTTTTTCTTTACTAGCTTATATTACGTGCGGAATTTTACTTGTTTCTTTTGTTTATTTGTGTTTTTTTCCAGCTGTTCTGAATCAGAGCCTTTTGTGAAATTAAAGAAACCTTGTACGATTCTCCATTTTCATAATCGCATAATAATATAGAAACTTTGAAACACAATTGTATTAAATCAATGCATGTAAAATGTATAAGTATTTAACAATTCAGCGTGAGACCATATAATGATCCTTTCAACAATCACTTCAAAAAACATTTGAGTAAAACCACAAACGCAGAAAAGACAGAGAACCCATTAAACTGAGACACCACTGGCGTTTTTATTCTAATAAATGTAAATAAAGACAATAAACTTTAAAAAAAAATCGAGTTTATCAGAAGCTATATGGATGGTGAATATCTGAAGAACATAAAAACTACATCTGTGATGTGATGTCACATTTGTAATACATTCAAGCAATCAATCAAATTCTATTTGAAAACCTTAATATTTAATGGATTCAATGTGTTGTGTGTGTACTGCGTATGTAAGTGTAAATATATACATTTATAATTAAGAATAAATATAATAGCACCATATAAATGTGTATGTTTATGTACACATGTATATATTATGCATGTGTGTTGCATTTGTAAAATGAACCAGAACTAAAAAATGTGGCTTTATTTTCAGAATTTGTACAGACGCCACGCTACAACAGGACACCTGTAGTACAGGAAATTGAACTGCATCTTAGAACTGTCTTTGGCTTAATGGAAACCCTCATCTGCTTTGTTTGTTTGAACGAAAAGTAAGAATCTATTAAGGAGATAAAACTGTTGCCATAGACAACCGATGAATCAAAGGCCAGCCAAATTGTTGTTCCTATGAAAGTGGGTTTCACTAAAGTCACTTATTTGTCCATTTCATCATGCTAATGGCAGAAGCCATCATCCAATTATAGCCTAACTGCTAAACAAGGTTAAACAAATGCAGTTTGTTGGAGGTTGCACTGCTTCAAAGTCAGTCTTCACGCCGTCCTCAGAACATCACAGCAAATAATCACCTTGTCTATAACTGCTCTACAGATGCAACCCTTTGAACCACATTTTATCAAAAACCGCCGCATCACTGGCACTTGTTTGCTAGTGTTTCTTCAGTCATATTTTTCAATGCATAACGTTATTTTTTTCTCTATGCAGCACTTTGGTTTGCAACTCTTAAATTTAATGGAGTTGACAGCTAAAGCTAAATATTTGCTGCTACTTTTGGACAAAGTAAAAACAACATGAATAGCATTTACATTAAAATAAAAAATAAAAAAAAACACTGATTTGTAAGGGTTTGCTTAAAGCACTTACTCAGTAATATCAAATAAAAATCCAATTTCCTTGACACTCAAAATATAGCCCACCGTTTAACATTAATAATAGAATCTGAAGTAAGTTTCATTAATATCCCATCAAACAAATGTCTTTTTTATGTAACGAGTCCACTCTCCGAATGGCCTGTAGTAACCACACGGTCATTGCGTCAACTCAAGGGAAATCTATTTCATCAGGATATGCAGTTACCTTCATTACCATACGAAAGGAGCAAAACCCCACGCAGAGATTTAACCCCCGTGTACACTCATGATGGTAAAACATGGAGAAATTTTGGCAAGCATGAATAATTATCAATAGAAGAAAACAAAATAATCACATTTTGATGTTTTATTTCTTTTTTACCAATAATTTGTAGCTCCAATTAACAAAAAAAAACATTTTTTGGAGAAGATGGCTCATGTGCTAATTTATGTTTTTTGACAGATCATTTTTTCTTAATGAGTTTGTAAAATAAAAAAAATCAAATTAAACCCTCACAAACTACATTTATGAGTAAATGCACATTTGAGACTCATTTAAGATAAATTAATCTTTAAAGAACAACACAAAAAAAATAAAAACAATGTGTGATATTTTAATGAATAATCTAGTAACATCAGATCGAGGGGAATAGAAAAGCTCCATAAAATCCTCATTTTATGCAAAAACATTTTTCCACTTGTTTTAATTTTTAATCTAATGATCATAGAAAGTAAAAATTGGTTATCAAAAAGTATTCCACTCAAGTGTCTCTTATTCAAACCATCATTAATGCTGGCTTTACAAAACTGCCCTTTACATCGTATCCTCAGAACCTCTGAAAACCCTTTTTAAAAAAAGGCTGACTGAAGGCTCACTTCATGAGTCTTTGGTTCCTCTCAGGAAAATGTGCATGCTCACAAATAGTGAATGAACCGCCTGGGGTTAAAAACGAGGGTGTTGTTATTGAAACCTATAAAACATCACAGACCTTCATTTCAGATGCTTTCAGGTCCTGTCAATGGAGTCTTTTTTGTTTGCTTTGCACAAACAGAAAACGGGAGGACAGTCCATTACTCTATAGGTTGGAGGGGGGTTTCTGTACAATCTTGACGGATACTTAGTGACAGAAAAGCACATTTTAATGATCAGGTTCTTAACACAACCACATAATGCATGTCAGAATGAATATAAACAACCGAGACCACAACATAACTCCAAGGATGGATCACAAGACTATCACATATAGGGTGTCTTGTTATAGAAAAATGTAAACCCAACAGAATGTGCTTTGAATTTCTTTACTTACTTGAAACATGAGGTTACTCATTACCTGGACCATTACCATGACTGAAAACCTCACCACTGCAGGTCTGCCACTTGGCAGCTCATCAGTATTTTTGCTAGGTGCACACTTTCACAGTCTACACGGTTTGCATCTGTGACTGCAAATGGATGAAGAATTTGAGGCCAAACTCGGATTGAAATAAAGAAACAGAGGTGAAAAAAACAAAACAAAAAACAATAGCGGAGTGAATAACAAAAAGTGAAAAAAGGAGGCATTGTGAAACTACTGAATCACTTGCTGATGTCGATGCAAAGCCCACTGCCTGAGGACAGTATAAAAACACTGAGCAGTGTGGGGTTGATTTTTCACAAGCCCTCTACTTCCCCCTCGCTTTCCTCTTGTGGAGCATTGTGCCAGTTTCATACAGAATGCCTGCATGTTTTAAGCAGATAAAACAAGTCACTCCATCCCTGGTGAAACTAAACTACAAACATGCAAAAAAAAAAAAAAAAAGACAAGAGAAAAGTGGAAATCTCATCTTTGTCAGTTAAAATTTGTACAAATACAACACAATATTAGGTTGATTTTATAGGCAGTACGGGCTAAACAAGGAGGATTTTGGGGGATTTATACTAGTTAAAAAAACAATTCAAAAGAAACAGCTGGTAAAAGGAAAAGATCAGGATTTATTCACCTGAAATGTAGAACTAGAAGTCATCACAGCTCAAACTGAACAGAAAAAATACTATTTACAAAAGAGGCACAGTGCCCCCTAGAGGTAAATATCTTTAAATATAAATATATATATATAAATGTGCTTAAGCTTTCCAAACATAAGTTCATTGCCTTGATCTTCTTACCTGTGAAAGTTTTTTTTAATTGAAGTAACACACTTTCAAATTTATCAGTTAAGTTAAGCTTAAATGTGGATGAATTAAAGTTGCTTTCTATTCTGTAACAATCCTCCCCAGGTACCAACTCACACTAGAAGCCTGTCTATTATTGATTATTTATAGTCTTTAAACTGAAATAACAACATTATAAAACACATTTCTATTTGTTTAGGTACTCAGTTTGTCGGTGACAGAATAAACGGCCACAAACTCACAGTATTCTCCACTGAACAACTTCTCTCACTAACTGATGGTAATAAACATGGAAACCACAAGATCCAATGCTTCAAAAAAATGTTTTACGAGAGGGAAAGACTGCCAGAATAAAAGGTGAGGAGTTGAGGAAAAACAAGGGTGCAAACAGTGAGACGTTCTGACCTTCACAACAGTGGTTCTCTGTCCACCGTGGGTAGATAAGTGAGGACGCGTCCTGAATGATGGATACCATCATCAAGACTGGCAACTGTCTCAGAAGACACAGATTCAGTTTCAGTCCTTTTGTTTGTGGTGGATGTGTGTTGAAGGGAAATAGGATTAAAGATATGTTATCTGGACTGAACAGTTTCCCCAAAGTAGCTGATAAATTCAGTAGGAAAACATTTCAGCACATACTGATAGTCTTAAAACATCAATAAAATATGTGTAGTTAAGTGTATAAGTATGTAAATAAATAAATTAGAGCCATGTGGACAGAAAAATGCTGCTCCTTCCTTTAAGGGCATAAGATTCATTAACTTTGAGGTCTAGAAGTTCAGAACCAAACTAACGAGTTCTATTACTGTTCATAAGAAAAAGTGCATTTCCAAGACATATCACCTTTTGTGTGATCATAATATTGATAAATCAGATATTGATTATCTTTAAAACTAAAAGCATAGCTGCATTTGGCCATAGCTCGTCATAGTTTAGGGTATAAATGATTAAAAAAAAAAAACAAGCTGATTCCATGAGTGTTATATGGACTTCTCAAAACACAAGCAGCAGACTGGAAGGAAAGAAAGAGGAAGAAAGACACTATGGAAGCTTGGCTGCATTATTTAAGGAGGTTAGGGCACAGACAAAATCTCAAGACAGAAAGACCCATCAAGACAGACTCTCCTGGGATAGGTGTGTGGGCCAGCATGTTTGTGGTCTGACAGGAAATCTAATCACAGGAAAGATGCTTTAAAGATAGGACGTAAATCAGGAGTTTAGGGTTTAATAGGTGAAGCTAAGGGAAGGTTTAATATCCGTGTCAGACCACAGTTGGGTGTAGACTGAAGGCATCTTTAGATACTGGGTTTGGGAAAAAATAACAAATTGGTCCATCAGATGCTAAATTTTAAATAAAAAAAATATCAAGGAAGCAGAGATAAATGTGCATTTAAATCTAACTATCTTTATAAAAAGCATTAGATTTTAGAATAGAATCAATGAAAAGTGTGTCATCGTGACATTTTCAGAAATGAATCTCAACAAGGGAAAAGAAATTACACATTTGAAGTCTAGGAAACTTTCTACTTAAGACAAATATATTCAGAAAGCACTCAGTCTTTCTCTGATAAAAAAGAGCAAATGCTATTTGTTGAAGTTTGCAGAAAAGCACATAATGTTCTCAGGATGTTGTGGACCATTATCTTAAATGCTTGTTGTGTTCCCACCAAATAACATCCAACATGCAGGAAAGGTCTAAACTTGACTCGTATTTATATGTGTATCTATGGAGATTTCATAAGTAATTTCAGGTAAATAAAGGTTTTTTTTCTTGTAGAATTAAACACTAATATAAATTCTACCCTTTAAGGGGTCAGTGAGGACTCAAAGTGTCTCTGGTTGACCAAACACCAACTGGAGTTCTTGAAATGATCTCCACTCAAAGCTGTTTCTCATCTGAATCCAAACCAGATTTACTTTTAAGACAATCCAATCCCAGAAGATGGAACCAGCTTACATCAGGCAATAGATCAGGAGTCAACCTCTGTGTGTAATTACCACATTTGTCATGATAAGAGGAGGCCTTACCATATCGAGCTAATATCTTCACCCACCTCCTTATCTGAGACGGAGAGGGTGACATTCAAATGAAGCCCGAGCAGACAGCACGAAGAGAAGATGCACCAGAGATTTCCACGTGAAAGGGTCACAACAAACTGAACTCTTTTTATTTTAAACATATTATAGTATCCATAAAACCCTACGGACATTTAACTTCTGCAAGAGATTCTATGACACAATGATCTATTCTGCATATGAATGATGCAAACATTAAAGCAGAACACAGAAACAAAGGACGTTCATTTTTATTTTATCTATTTTAAATAAAATCTAATGGTGAAATAGCATTTACAAACACATCTGGAAATAATTTGTTTACTAAAATCTGAAATTATTCTATTATTTTAATTATCCAAATACACAATCAGGGGAAAAAATACCAGCTTAAAATGTTTTTCTGATCTGATAAACAGTTTTATTGATTTTTATAGGTATTTTTTTCCTATTGTGATGCACATGTAAATAATACATTTCTAAACAAAGGAAAATTTTAACAAAATAAAGAAAGTCTTGAAAGCAAATATAGCCATAGTTTGATTTAAACCACATTTTGCTGAAATTGTTTTTTCTTTGTTTGGTTTTACACACTCATTTGCTGCTTTAGGCAATTATTAAAAGTATAAATAAACATTCACTATTGCAATGACATGAAATTACCTACGTAAGACAAATTAATAGTGCTACTTTGTACCTGATATTTCAAAAGACATCAATATTTGAGCCACAATATCGCAAAACCCCACGGACTATTCATAAAATTCCCAATGTGATATAATAAAGTGAAAAAAAACGAATGCATTTAGGTGTTTTATAAATCACTTTTTCTGAGTTAGATCAGTTACGGACAAACACTTTAAGTTTTAAACTGATGTTTTTCTGTTATGATCTCAGGCCAATTACTAAGAGTTGAATACAAGTTATAAATTAAGTTGAATATTTTCTCTTAAGGACTGCTGAGATGCAAAAGCAATAAGCAGACTGCAGTTGTAGTTACACATTTCTAGCTAATATGTGTTTTTATCCAGTACCTACAATTTTCTGCTGCTTTTTGGTGATCCGCTTTTAAATTTTTAAACATTTTCTTTGATGAGTAATCATCCTGACTTGCAGCAGCAGGAACTACGTGAGATGCTGCCTGGAATAAAGGCTGAAAGGATGACATGTAGATGGACGTGGAAGATGCAGAGAGAAACAAAAGCAAAGGAAAAAAGGAGGATGTTTGAAATGATTGTTTTTCTTCACTCCTCATGGGAAGTAACATTAAAAAACTACATGGCTGAGCAGCAGCCATGGAGTCAACACAGCAGGAATATTAGCAATAAAATACGAAGCATTTCATTCAGAAGCACATTTATAATTCCAGTTCCTTTGTACCCAGCTTAAGAGACAGACGGACCAAAGTTTTTAACTCCAGATGAAAAAAAAAGATTCAGAATGTGAGCCATTAGATGAAAGTTTCTCTTATTCCTATGGAGATACATTTAATATGCATCATTTTGTTGAGAGTGTGTATCCTATTTTAGATGTTGCTAGGATACAAATCACAGGCTTGTCCTTATGGCTCCTCTAAGAATTCAAACGCATCTGTAATATTTTATTTTGCCTAGCATATGAAAATCTCTTCAGCAAATAAATTGGCACATTACAGTATTGTTGGACAAATGTTTGACGCATACTGGTCATTTCTCATTCTCCACCAGGCTAAACAGATTATTATCTCCACCTTTTCGCTGCCACCTGCAAAGTTATGGCTTAACAGTGTTGGAGAACATGAGGAGAAGACACTCTCATTATTTCTCCAGAATACCTCTGCAAAAACGTGTCATATCTGCGCCTTTTCAGCCACATCTCTAGGACTGATTTGAGGGAGAGTGCAGCAAATCAGGAGTTTTAGCTGGTTTACTCTCAAATGTATAATGCCAAAAACATGAATTGTCTTCATTTTTAATTGTACTATTTATCATTACCCCCCTAAGGATATAGCATACCACATAATCCTTTATTATTACAAAAAAATAAACTTAAATATGCTTTATTGCTCCCTAAAGGGAAAGAAAAGTGTTGCAAAACAAAATAATAAAGCTGTGATTGTGAAACTAGTTGCAAACAGACTAGAACATATTGTCAGGCAGGATATACTTGTAGTACTACTCCTTATGTTCATAGCCTTCAAGCAGCTGCTTCTCTTGCTTAAAGTGACATTCTGCTGTCTCTTAACTTGCTATTTTCAGTTCATCATTACAGGGTACGATACACATATTGCAAAAGACAGCGTAAACTAAAATAAATTGTTGCCTTAAGTGTTTATACATGCTAAACAATCTCATGGCAGCTTGAAAGTATTCAACAAATTGACTTAGGCCCTTAATGCTGCGTTCACACCTGGCTCGGAAAAGGACGTTCTAGAGACCAGTTCCAATGAAAAGTTTATTGTAAACGCACATTACCGGTAAGTCTATGTGTTGCTAAGCAGGCTCTACATACAAAATGTGCTGCGATTGAGCAAGTGTCAAATGTTAAACCTGTTGATCTTTAAGATTTGGTAATGATGTATGGACAGCATTCTTTCCAAAACAAGGAAGTACCAACTGTTAGAAAAGTGTTCATGAAAGAGAAATTAATAATCTCAGCTTGTGCCCAGATGGAAATAAATAACACAAAGTCTTTCTTATATTGCAATAGAGCTGTGAAAGAAAAAGCCTGGAGCAAGATTCACTAGATTTTTACCGCTTTGACGTTTCACACCAAGCCTCTTCCAAAAGTGAGTACATACATGCACTAGTATCGAGTTGTCCAGTCCAGTATGAACATCGTATACTAAAAGCGCAATCAAAAACCATTCTTGAAGGCGTCACACATGCCTGGTGTGTATACATTGCACCAATCCCTATTTTCAAGCCATCGCACTTTCCCATTTTCCCACATAGACGAGGATGAGCTAGTTAGCTAAGTAAGGTGAAACAATTTACAACCAGTTCACAACCGATTGACAGAGCTCTTTTTTTAGTGATAGGAAGTCACATCACTATGATAAGAAAAAAAAATCAGGATGGATTCACCAGAATTTCAGACAATTTAATGCCTCATAAGGCCTTATTTTACTTCAATTAAATTTAAGACGTTTTAAAAACCCTCTCCGATGAAAACAGTGTTTTTGGTGTTTTAAACATGTTCTTGTAGCCTTTTTTTTTAAAGATGGAGGACATATATTAGGAAAATTAAGTTAAAAATTGTATTTCTGACACTTGCTTGCAGACAAATACATCCATGTATGTTTTTTGTTTTCCTCATCCAATCTGGAATCTGGCTTAAAGCAATACAGCTGGAAAGCTCTGATATCGCTCGCCATTTTTGTTGCACTGGTAATGTAAGGTCAGGTGTGTGAGGGGCTGTAAGCTAGCAGGTGAATGTGTAAACAGAGAGCTGTCAACAAAAAGGAAGGAAAGGGGGGGTGAGGATGCTAGCACCTTAATCATCACAAAGACTCTGCTGTCCTGTAAGGGAACAAATGCTGCAGTCCAAGCCTCCTTATCACCACGAGAGTATCACACCTTCATCCTCACACTGCACTTTACAGATGTTCTGCTCTTCAGCTCTTCCCAGGTGACAGTTTAAGTACCTTCTGTGCAACCAGAATTAAGAAAGAATTAAAAACTCAATGAGCCCAGTAATTAAACTTTAAAGGAGGCCATAAAGCAGGCTGACACCACCTAAAGCTATAGAGGGAGGCCATAACTTCAACGTAGAGCTTTGCATTTTATTTCTTTGTAATCCACATTAAACTCGTGTCATAAAAGATATATAATTTCAGAAATAGTTCCGTCTTTAGCACATAAAAAGCATTTCAAATATAGTTTTTCAAATCTGCAACCAGAAAATGAATGGTCCCCAGATTCTGTTTACTGATGCATTCAGAGAAAAACCTGGGAAATGTTTAGGAGCATAAAATACTGTTTTCTTTTCAAAACAATGTGATAACAAGATAATAACAACCCATCACTTTACATTGCAAAAGGCTCATCTTTAAGTCAAAACATTAGTTTGATGCCACCATCAACAGTGTCAGAGCAGGTGAGACACTTATGATTAAGGCAGAAATTTTGTTTATTTTAACTTTTGGTTTGTGTTTTCTGTCTCTGTTTTTTAAATGATGCTCTGTTTATTTTCTTCAGCCATTTTAGTTTGCAGATTTTCCATAGTTGTCCGGAGCACCTGAGTGAATGAGGTTCTGCATGCAACCATCAACTACATCTAAGAACTGGATCAAGTTAGTGCAGCGTCACCCATTGACAACAGCTCTAATAAAAATGAAGTCAATTCAGTCGCCGCTTTTTTGCGATACACTTGCCGCCATGTTGGAATCAGAAATCATTAGTATGCAGGGATTGTTCTGTGGCTGTCTATGCCATGTTGCTATGGCAACTAATCTAGTCAATCAGGAGTGATCTTGCTGGAAGGCCACACTTGAAAGCTGGGTACACAAAATCTGTCAGCAGACTCCACTTACTTTTATTGAGGCATCTGATTGATCAGTTTACAACTTGAATACGCAACATAACAATTAATTTACAATTACCTACAGTCTAGAAAATTCATGCTAATTTTAAAAAAGTAACCAAAAGGTATTCCGACTGTTCTTAAGCCTAAATTAGTGCTCAAACACTTCTTGATAAGTACTATAATTCAGTATGCATGTGCTAAGTGGAAATGAAAACTGGAATATGGAACATTGTAGGAAATTAATGTAAAGAAACTTCTTTTAAGATGTCCA
The DNA here is from genome assembly GCF_002922805.2 of Oryzias melastigma. NCBI lineage: Eukaryota > Metazoa > Chordata > Actinopteri > Beloniformes > Adrianichthyidae > Oryzias > Oryzias melastigma. The sequence goes on from NC_050526.1 coordinate 26,804,016, forward strand.
AAGATTTTATCAATGTGTCATCCTCAACATTAACAGTGTTAGCTGTGAGCTGTTTCTCTTTAAATGCAACAAGTCTCACCATACTATAACATCTGAGCGTAACGTCATGAAGTGTCTAGAATTTTTGTGTGTTTTCTTTCCAGCAACAAAGAAAAATCACTTAAAACACTGTTCCAGCCAGCATCTCAGTCAACAGAATACGACCTTATCAGCATTTTTCTGTTCCTGCACCTGTAGAAAAAAAAACAACTGACCGGGACCTATGAGAGATGAACAGAAAACCCACTGCTTTGACCCCCAGTCACAAAAGCATTTCTTGAACCTTCCAGAGCTTGTGATGGTCTGCTGAACAGAATGGATTGCCTGACCAAAGTGTAACTCAATCACAGCTGGAACATCTGACAGCTTAACGGATGAAGCAACAGGCCGGTGTTTGATACAACATTACTTAACCGTCTAAAAGAAACAAAAACAATATTTTGTCTGAACTTTTCTTCCCAATTGAACTTTCAATATTTTTTTAGTAACAAATCCTTGCCTCTGGTGGAATGTTGGCGCCAGTGTTCGGCAGCAGAGCCACCACTAGTGTGTGAATGGGTGAATGGGTCTGTGACTGTGAAGTGCTTTGGGCCTTAGAAGTAGGGTAGAAAGCGCTATACAAGTATACGCCATTTACTTAAAGAAAGATGTACATGAGGAGTTTCTTTTAGACAAAACGGGTAGTTCCTTTGCTTTTGGGTATTTAAACTATATTTCGTCAAACTAGTGTCCAGTCTCATTTATTCTAACACAAAAACAACCCAAAATAAGGATGTTCACATTCACTATATATGAGAACGTGGCATTCCAAACAGGAAGTACTCGCTGGTTTGAAAAAACAAAATCCCATAGACTTCTATAGAGAAATAAAGAGTTATTACTCAGATTTCGTGTAGCCCAATTTCAAATAGTAGGGATGTAGACTTGCATTAAGCTCACTCCTAAAGAGTGGTTGCCATAGAAACATTGACCAACTCTGACCAATCACTGCTTACTGACAGCATCTGGCTCCAATATGGTGACATCCGTATTTTTAAGAAAATGGCGACCGACTTGGTCTATTTCTCATATTCAGTCAATAAAAGTTCATAAAGTACTAAAATTATACATATTTTTACTTTTAAATGCAAAAGACAAGATGCAGCAGCATATATGTTTCACTACCTTCTGAAAGCTGTTTACTATTTACATACAAGTATAATTCAAACAGTTTTTAAAGATAAATTCCTTCACCTCCTCCTTCAGTCTTGAGAAAAGCATCTGCTAAAACTGTATTATTTTAAAGTAAAAAAAAAAAATCATCAACGAGCACAAAGCAGCTTATTCAAAATGAATATATACAAATTCAACAGCATGGCAGCCGTGCTTCAGACTGCATGGTGCAACAGGATGATGGCATTACTGAATGTGGACACCAGAGGGCAACAATGCACACGTTTGCAGCTGATCAACAAGCAGACAGGTAATAGAAGACCTACCAGCGTTGACTATGGCATCCACTTCTAAGATGGTGATGTCCCCCTTATACAGAGATACTTTATCACTCAGTCCTCCTCCTCCTCCTCCTCCTCCTCCTCCAGTCAGCTCCACATCCTCTCTGTCACTCGCTAAAGCAACAGATGAAAAAATGTTCAATTAGTTCAACAATAGAATTTCTAATACATTCAAGAATCATAAAATCTTTACTTTAAAAGATGCTACTAATGTCAAAATAAAGACATTTCAATCAGTTTTGTTTAGAAAAACTGTTTTACACAGTTTAACCCCTTCATGTCGTGTGTCATTAATTTGCAACCACTGAAGAAAATCACTGAAGAAAATGTAATTATTAAGGTGCTAAAGAAAAAAAAAGTTTATTCAATTGTTGAGGGTAAATTTAAAGATACTTATAGGTTTTTTTTATTCAGAGTTGTCAGACAAATAAAGGTTTTAAATGTTTGGAAATAAATAAAGAAAGTCAAACTTCTCAGGGTATTTTAGACCACAGAGACTTTTTTTTAAGCTAAAATCATCAACTATGAATCCACAGCTTGATGAGGAGCAAATGAGATGATCTAGAAACACAAATGAACCCTTAAAAATAGTTTTTAAAAAGTTTTTGGATAAGATTGTTCATTGTTTAAAGCCCGTGTGTATATTAAGTTAATTTTCAAATATGAAAACTGACAATTTCTAATTGAGGACAAAAGGAAAAAATGAATTTAGTCAATGTTTCACTCTTGTGGTTCTACAAAATAACAAAATCTGAAAATAAGTATTTTGGATGAGTATTTAAAATGTTAGTGTCACAGACCCGGATTGTTCATGTTGTGTACTTTTAATTATAACACAACGATGTGCTGAGATTTTTATTTTTGTTATTTTAAATAATATTATAAAGACAGTTTGGAGCTGAAGCTGAGTTTTATTTAATATTTTTTTCATCTCAACTTCACTTTGTTCCTTTGCTCTTCTTCTTCTTATTTGATTATTCACTCCTTTTTCATGTTATTGCTCATTAAAACCTAAAATGCATTTCATTTACATTACCCATTTCCCCCCTTCATGTGGATTGGAGGGTTGCTCATCAGCATTAAGACAAATATCGATTACATTAATCCGGAACGATTTATTCAAACAATTTTCTTGATAGCTGAGAAAATAAAATAGTAATTTAAACTTATTTTTCTTAGTACA